>NC_045602.1:76698214-76998214 GCF_009762305.2 Zalophus californianus
GGCATGTGTCCATGCACGCCCGGAACTGGCGTGCACATGCACACCAGCCAGCCTGGGAGGCTCTGTGGCAGCCACACCTGGCTGACTCCTGGGCTGCAGGGCTCTAATTTTTCAAGTGACAGCCTATAGATCCCTCTCCACACCTGCTCAGGTGCCCAGCCGCTGGGGAGGGCCCCGCTGGCCTGCTGGGGAGTGAACCTGTCTCAGCCGGCACCGCCGGCTCTCTGCCACACTGGCCCACGCTTCAAACTGAGCAGCCTCTAGCCTCTAGTTCAACACGCTGGGCTGGGCCTAGGGCCCTGACAATCGATGGGGAATGGCATCCCCCAAGCCCTACACCTGTGGCCCCACCTCCCAGCTCCCAGGAACGCCCCACCCCTGCCCCCCTTTGCAGGAGGCCCCAGCTCTGGAACCCTTCAGGATGCTGCTGGCCCATCACGCCCTGCCCAGTCACCCTGAGAGGTGGGCCAGGCTGGGCTGGACGTGGCGGGGGGAGGAGGGAAGTCAGCTGGGCCCCTCTAACACCTCTTCCTCCAAGGGGCTTCTTTCCTGGCTGCAGGTGGAAGGTCCAGAGAGGCAGAGCTGGTCGGCCTCTGTGCCCCTCCCCCTGCCTCTGACTACTCTTCATTCTCCCCTTGGTGCCACCTCCCATGCATGCGCTGGGCCCTCCCCTGCTGCAGAACCTTCAGTGGCTCCCTACAGGCATTTACCAGGGCAAGCTCGAAGTTTCTCAGCCTGGTGTGCTGTCTTTCCCACACTACGACCATCTCCGACTCCCCAGCAATACCCTCTCAACTAGGCTCCGGCTCTGCCTCGACGTCTGTGCCTGCTGCTTTCCCTCCAGGGCAGCTAAAGGGCCTGAAGGAAAAGGCCATGTCCAGCACTAAGTGCCTTACTGACTTCATTTCATCCCATCTGTGTAACGTCCCTGCGAACTAGGTTTTCCTGTGCTCTTTGTACGAAGGAGGACATGGAGCTCAGAGGGGGGCAGCTCTTTGCTCAAGGCCACAGAGCAGGCAGAGAGCTCTGTGGGATTCACAACTGCTCATCTGTCCCCACTGGGCTGGATGGGCTGGATGGAAGAGATGGATCCTCACTGAGTGTAGCAGCACGGAACCCTGTGCCAGCAACTGGAGGTAGTATCAGGGGAGGGGTACACACAAACACACACACACGGTGCAGACGGGGAGGAGGGGAAAGGTGTTGAATTGCTCACCTCCCAGTCTTCAAACCTTCACACCTGTGACTTAGACCCCCAGTTGGTCCCTTTCAAGGAATGAGCTCTATTTCCCTTTAAAAGGGGCAAGAGTACAAAAGAGAAAAACACATTTTGTTCTGATGTCTCAAGATGTCATTTGGGGACAATTTGTCCTTTTTTCTCCCCATCTCTGTCCCCCCATTCCTCCACCCCCCACCCCAGGCTGGTCCTGGGACCACAGATAGCATTGCCTTCATCCCTGTCGTTCCCTCCCCGAGTCCATGACACCCTAAGGTTTCTAAAATCCCGGGTCTAGTGCTGAGCCCCTAGACTGGGGGCGGGGGTGACCAGGAGATAGTTTCTTTGGGACAGTCAGGGATTTGGGGGAGAGGCCAGGGGATTTTAGCTAGCCCAAGACTCAGATCTGATCCCCTCTACTGTCTCTGATTTTTGCTGAGAAGTCCAGCTTGTTCTTGCACCATAGGCTCTGTGAGGACAGAGACTTTGTCTAGTTCACAGGCTTACAGGCTTTTTAAATAACAAACCACCATCGCTTACTTCTGGAGACCCCACCCAATTCACAGGAAACATATTAAGACTCACTCTGATCCCACACCAAACGTCATTTTATGGGCATTTTTAAAAAAGATTTTATTTATTTGAGAGAGAGAGGGTTGGGGAGAGCAAGAGAGAGAAAGCAAAAGCAGGGGGAGCAGCAGGCGGAGGGAGAGGGAGAAGCAGACTCCCTGCTGAGCAGGGAGCCCGATGCAGGACTCCATCCCAGGACCCTGGGATCATGACCTGAGCCAAAGGCAGACACTTAAATGACTGAGCCACCCAGGCGCCCTATGGGCATTTTTTAAAAAAGGATATTCAAATAATTACAGTTGTGAAATTATCCAACCAGAGTTAATGCATTTAATTTAAAACCGACTCTAATTTCTTCAAAAGTATCACGCATACTTGGAAATACTTTGTCATGAGAACATCTAAACCAACGAATTGCTTTCAAATGTCATGAAATGTTCCTGTGTTCCCAGGTTTTCCAACTAATGAGCTTGCCATAAGATTTTGTTTGGGTGACATTAAATAATATCATTAGAGTTTCCGTTTTCTTGCCTTTTTAAAAAAAACTGTCTTGAAGCCAGGCGCCTGGGTGGCTCAGTCAGTTAAGCGTCTGCCTTCAGCTCAGGTCATGATCCGGGAGTCCCAGGATGGAGTCCTGCACTGGGCTCCCTGCTTAGCGGGGGGTCTGCTTCTCCCTCTGACCCTTCCCCGTCTTGTGCTTTCTCTCTCTCACATAAATAAATAAAATCATAAAAAAAAAATACTTTAAAGCCAATACATGCCCCCACCCCGGATCTCAGATCTTTTTGTAGGCCCTTAAATATTTAGGTCCAGGCACTTTGCTTATGTGACTGCAAGGATGGGCAGTCTGGTGCACATTGGCTCCTTAAATACCTTTGGAGAGAAGTAAGAGGAAGGAATACAATGGTTTGGAAACATAATGAAGACAGCAAATTAAATAGAGATACTATTGGGTGCCTGGGTGGCTCAGCTGGTGCTATCTCTCATTCTCTCTCTCTCAAATAAATGAATAAAATCTTAAAAAAAAAAAAAGAGACATACTATTTTCAGCTTTCAGATTGGCACAGACCAAAAAGCAGTGTTTTGTTTTGTTTTTAAGATTTTATTTTTAAGTAATCTCTATACCCAACGTGGGGCTTAAACCTACAACCCTGAGATCAAGAGCCAGCTAGGCACCCCATCAACAAGTGTTTTTTTTTTTAAGATTTTATTTATATACTTGACAGAGACAGAGCACACGGAGGCAGAGAGGCAGGCAGAGGGAGAGGGAGAAGCAGGCTCCCCGCTGAGCAGGGAACCCTACGTGGGGCTCGATCCCAGGACCCTGAGATCATGACCTGAGCAGAAGGCAGACGCCCAACCAACTAAGCCCCCAGGCATCCCGAAAAAAAGTGTTTATTTGTGTCTCTGAGAAGGGAACTGGGAGGACGGAGGGAGAATTGTTTTCCGATTTTGCTAGGTTTATTTATTTATTTATTTATTTTTAAGATTTTATTTATTTATTTGACAGAGACACAGAAGAGAGGGAACACAAGCAGGGGGAGTGGGAGAGGGAGAAGCAGGCTTCCCGCTGAGCAGGGAGCCCGATGTGGGGCTCGATCCCAGGACCCTGGGACCATGACCTGAGCCGAAGGCAAACGCTTGTTTTAACGACTGAGCCACCCAGGCGCCCCTCAATATTTTTTAAAATAATCGGTACATATTTCTTTTTTTTTTTTTTCATTAAAATAAATCTCATTTACAGACAAATGCCTGTGGAATAAATGAAGTAAAACAAACAAATGCATGAATGAATCAATTCTAGGTCACGTGGAGGAAGGAATTGCACTGCAGCCTGGAGCCCAAGGGGCTTTGGCCACCCAGTGGAGGGAATCCACAGAAAAGGCAGAAAGCCCCAGTCTATTCTGCTGAGGGAGGTGGGGGAGGGGAGGGGTCTGGAGATTTCTTCCAGGAGGGCCTGAAGCATGGAGAAGGTTAGACAGATGATGGGGAGGAGGTGGGGGTAGGTTGGCTCTTGTCCTGGGAGGGCTGCCTCTCCATCCCTGTCACTCCCCCCAGCTCCTCCCTAGAGAGTACATCTGTTTCAAGCTTGGAAGTCCCAGCCCTTAGCATGATGCCTGGCATGTAATCTGTGGCAATAAATAGTGGTTAACTGAATGGATGGAATCACTCTTTGGTTAATCTCTAGACTACAGTGTTAGTCATTCCTGTCTCTTCCCCAAACACCTCTTTGCCGCCAAACAACAACAACAATAGCAAATGACTCTCTCAGGGCTGCCGTGTACAGCTGTGCAGGGTGTCTACTGCACAACTCCAGGAGGAGCCATTTTCATAGACTGGCATGTGAGTAATGCCTTCTGAAGTTGTAGGACAGGGCATACCTGCAAAACACTGTTTCTTTTTTCAAACTCAGGGGAACTGAAACCACGCTGAGAAGAGAGGAAAGAGATGGGGCCTCTTCTAATCGGACCCTACAGGGTTTCCTCCTCCTTTTCCCCCTCCAATTCTTAAGGCCCCTCCCTTCCTTTGTTCCTCTCTTCTTTGAGTTTAAGGTGATTTAGCTAAATCTGGCCAATTACTCTCTCCCTCAACTACAGAGTAATTAAGCCAGATCAGTGAGTGTCAAAATGCTAGACGGAGTCTGTCATGGCCTTTCCTTTTTCTCTTTAATTTCTGTCATTTGTGTTTTTTTCTTTCTGATAGCAAACATCACATGTTTCACGCAAGTTCAAACAGTACCAAAAGAGGTAATGCACCAAGAGAAACCAATGCTTCTGGAAAATCACTGCTAACTTTTTTTTTGGGGGGGGGCGCTTTTAATTCTGAAAATTTCAAATGTATAAATAGTCACAAGAAGAGCACAAAGATTCTGGTAGACCTTTTGCTTAGATTTATCACTTGTTTACATTTTATCCCTTTATTGCTCTTTCTCTGAATCCCTGCGTTGTGTGTGTGCGTGTGTGTGTCTACAATTTTTTCCCAAACTATATGAGAGAAAAGTGTAAGCCTTATGCTCTTTTACCTCTCAAGGTTTCAGGGTGTATTTCCCAAGAACAAGGACGCTCTCCTTTCTCTCAAATAAAAAATAAATAAAATCTTTAAAAAAAAAAAAAAAAAGGGCGCCTGGGTGGCTCAGTTGGTTAAGCGACTGCCTTCGGCTCAGGTCATGATCCTGGAGTCCCGGGATCGAGTCCCACATCGGGCTCCCTGCTCAGCAGGGAGTCTGCTTCTCCCTCTGACCCTCTTCCCTCTCGTGCTATCTCTCATTCTCTCTTTCTCTCAAATAAAAAATAAATAAAATCTTTAAAAAAAAAAAAAAAGGACGCTCTCTACCAGTGTAGGACGTACATATCCCCTGCAGTTAACAAAATCAAGAAACTCAGCATTGATAAACATGGCTCTCCTCATCCACGCGGTCCATGTTCAAACTCAGTTGTGTCAGATCTTTTCATTTGTGTCCAGCCAAGCTAGAAAAATCTGGACCAGTTTTTCTTAAAGCCAACATGTATTTAGCTTTAAGGATTATGCTTAACTCTAAAATCAGGCTCTCCTCTGCCGTTTTGTTTTTACTGGTGCTTAGACTGTCCCCTTTGAATGATGGTGACAGCAGAGAGTAGGTTGTTATTTGCTTTTGAGATTCTTACTTGGCAAAATAAGAAGTGGGCGATCTTCCGCTAGTCCTTCAACTGCTTTTGCAGGGATCCCAAGGTGTGGTTCCCCCATCAAGGCTAACGGTCCCTGGTTCCAGGTGGGTCAGATCACCAGAGACGTCCCCTGAAGCCCAGCGGATAGCACAGCCACTCCCAACGCTGGGAACGGGCGTGGGATAGGCAGCCACAGGCCCTGTCCCTCTGGAGCAAACGGTCGCTCACCCAGCAGAGTGCACCTTTACCCTTTCTGTGGCTCTCCAGCATCTGTTTGGAGTATCTCCTACCTTGGGAGCCTCCTGCGGACGTAGAACCCTCCTCCCAACCCAGAAACCAGACCTCGCCCTCCCAGCCTCCTTTGCGGCTGCACTGCAGGCATGTGACCTGGCTCAGCCAATCAGATACACCCTCCCATGAATTCTGACTCCCGAGCAGGTGGTGCCAAGCAGCGGAGATGGGATGTATCTGACAGAATTGGGGGCAACAGCGGCAGCAGGAAGAGTTTTCAGGGGGCAGTGGAGCCGCAGAGCCTTGTGGTCCTCCCTGCTCTGGCCTGGAGCTGTGATTTGGGCTGAGGTTCTGGCTGCAGTCCGGTCCTCCCGGGCTCCTGCACCTGGCTCTGCAGTGGGCTCGAGGAGTCCGTGACCTTTCCGTTGCTTGCAGCCAGGAGCCCCTGACCAGTAAATACAGAGAAGTCGTATCATGGGAACGGAGAGGCGCTGGGACTTGGAGTGTGGACACATCGGGACTTGGGCCGTGATTCCGTGTTGGTGGGCAGCCGCGGAGGAATCCAGTTTCCTGATCAGGAATGTGGACGGGACACCCCATTTAGGTATCAGGTCCGGCAGCCCAGGCAGGAAGTGCCGTGGGTGAGGGGCAGTAGGGATGTGAGAGCAGAGAGCCCGGAGCCTGAGGGTGGGGCTGGGAGGAGGGAGATGAGCTCAAGGAGGGAGGGGGTGCCTTTGTAGGAGGAGGCAGGCCAAGCTGGGTCACATGATTCCATCTGCCCACAATATTTTTTTACCTTCTTGGATATGTCACACAGTGTATTGGTTAGTAAGACAGTCTGGGGGTGGCTATTGTTTTCCTGATTGTACATATAGAGAACGATGAAGTAATTGGTACAAGATCAGAAAAGCAGAAGGGGACAGGGCCAGAATTTATACCTGGGCCTAACTCCAACAATGAGGCCCTTAACCTAAAGAGATGCTCAGATGAGGGACCCATGTCCCCGCCTCGATCCCTGAGTTTTTATATGCTTCTGGTGTGTACTTTAAGCGACATATACTCCTTGTAAGTACTTTGTGAGGCAGTTTGGTCAAGCAATAGAATCTGGGGGGTGGGGGCTGGCTCACTTTGTAAATACCGATCCTCCCCTCCTCCCACACCAGGAAAAAAACTTCAGGTCCAAATGAATGAGCTGCAGCGCTCAGGCTTGGTTGCGGTTGCCTCCCCACTGGCCCTTCTCCCACTACCCCTCCCCTCAGGACCTGCTGAGCTCCGGTTTGTTCTAGGTGTTTGTCCATCTCCTTCTGGACTCAGGATTGGTACTGTGGAACTAATAGTGGAAATATCCCCCTTGCTTGGGATAGATTCAGGCATGGGATATGGCTCAATTCTGGTCAATGAGCAGTGAGGAACAGTCTCTTAGGAGCTTCAGGGAAAAATTTTCCTTGATCTTAAAAGGGGACACAGGATGAGGTGTTTCCTGGGTTTGTTTGTTTATTTTGTTTTACTGTTATGGACATTGTTGTGTAGCAATGTGATGTCTGGGGTAGCAGCAGCCATCTTGTGACCATGAAGAGAGCTAGCGAAGGACAAGGCAATATGCTGAGAATGGCAGAGGGGAAGGAAAAGAGGAAATAGCCTGAGTCCTTGATGATGATGGTGAACTGCAGGATTAACCTCTGCCGAAGCTACCCTTCCTCTGGACTTTTTGTTCTGTGAGATAATACACTTCCCTTATTGTCTAAGCCAACTGAATAGAAATTCTGTGTTTCTGGCCACTGAAACACAGAATTTTTTTTTTTAAAAGATTTATTTATTTATTTGACAGAGACAGAGAGAGCAGGAACACGAGCAGGGGAGTGGGAGAGGGAGATGCAGGCCCCTCGCCGAGCAGAGAGCCCAACGCCGGGCTCGATCCCAGGACCCTGGGATCACGACCTGAGCCGAAGGCAGACACCCAATGACTGAGCCACCCAGGCGCCCCTGAAAACATCTTTACTAGTGCAGGAACCATGGGATCAAAAGATAAACACCTGACATAATAATCTGATATGCTAATAGCTGACAGCAGGGACAATAGCCATTGGTTAAATGAGGAAAATCTGATTCCTTAACCACAAGAGGCCCTAAGAATTTCTTTCTTTCTCTGCAACATGAATTGCATGGGCCCTACATTCTGCATCTTGTCCAGGCATGTGGGAGGGCTTCTATCAGAGGAGAGGTCCATTCCTGGCCAGCTGAACTTCTGACTCCCATTTCCTGTAGGGTCAGCAGAGGAAAGCAGCTTTATTTACTGAATCAGGATGGAAAACAGATGTCCAAACACCTCACTGGGCCCAGGCTCACTCTGGACAGAGGCTGGGCCTGTTCTCAGTCCTGACCCACTCACCAGTCCCCTGTTCCCCATATCGAGTCCAGATGTGGCTTCTTCCAAGCTCTAATAATAATTTTGATTTGTTGCGGTTAAGTAACCTTTGCCCCCAGCTCAACCCTAAACTCTCCAAGGAGAAAAATAGGAGTTATATTATGAAACTTTTGTAAGCAAGCCTGGGTGGGACACAGAGGAATATGCACTTGAGAAGCAAACCAACGGGGTTCAACCACAGCGTGGTCTCACCCTAATGGTGTGATCTCAACTATTGTATCAGTCAACAGCAGCTGTGTAACAAGCCACCGCAAAACTCAGTGGCTTAAAACGGTAACTGTTCAGGGCGCCTGGGTGGCTCAGTTGGTTGAGCGACTGCCTTCAGCTCAGGTCATGGTCCTGGAGTCCCGGGATCGAGTCCCACATCGGGCTCCCTGCTCAGCAGGGAGTCTGCTTCTCCCTCTGACCCTCTTCCCTCTCATGCTTCCTATCTCTCATTCTCTCTCTCTCTCAAATAAATAAATAAAATCTTAAAAAAAAAAAAAAAACGGTAACTGTTCATTTGCTCATAGTTCTAAATTTGGGCTGGGCTTGGTAGGACAGTTCATTTGTTCTCCACATAGTGTTGTGTTTTGGAAGTGAAGTCAGATGGGACGTTGGAGCATGTGCACGAGCTGAGGAGACCTGTACAGTTCATCTGCCCTGTTCTTTGCTTCCCTGTCCCTATGTAGACCCTTTTCCTTTTGGTCCTTCCTTACTCCTCAGCAAGCTGAAGGTAGAAAATGTTGGTAGCATGTGTGCTGCCACGAAGAGAAGCTCTTCCCATCAGCAGCCCGAGGTGATCTCTGAAAATGGTTCGCTATTCACTTGACCCAGAAAACCCCATGACATCACTTAAATGGAGAAAGTCAAATCCTCGTGTTCCCTTTAAGAATACCCAAGAAACTGCCCAGGCCATCCTGGATATTCATTTGTGAAAAGTCATCAAGTCTATGAAAGATGGCACCTACAGAAACAGTGTGTTTCTGTTCCGCAAATAAATGGTGGAGCCTTGCTCATGCCAAACAGTGGGGGCTGGGTATGCGGTCAGGAGCCCAAAAAAGAGTACTAAATTTTTGCTGCATGTGCTTAAAAATGTCAAGTGTAATGCTGACCTTAAGGGTTTAGCTGTAGATTTTTCTGGTCAGGGAGCACATCCAAGCGAACAAAGCCCCCGACCTTATAGAGCTCATGGGCAGACAAACCCCTAACGTGAGCTCTCCTTGCCACATTGAGATGACCCTTACTGAAAATGAGCAGGTTCTTCCCAAAGTAGGAGAGGAGGTTGCACAGGAGAAAAAGCTATCCCAGAAGAAACTGAAGAAACAGAGACTTATGACTGAGAATGAATTCAGCATAAAATAAATGCAAATAAAAGTAAAGACATAGGGTGCCTGGGTGGCTCAGTCTTTAGACGTCTGCCTTCGGCTCAGGTCATGATCCCGGGGTCCTGGGATCGAGCCCCGCATCGGGCCCCTGTTCATCGGGAAGGCTGTTTCTCCCTCTCCCGCTCCCCCTGCTTGTGCTCTGTCTCTCTGTCAAATAAATAAATAAAATCTTTGAGAGACACAGAGAGAGAGGGAACACAAGCAGGGGGAGTGGAAGAGGGAGAAGCAGGTTTCCAGTGGAGCAGGGAGCCCGATGCGGGGCTCGATCACCAGGACCCGGGATCATGACCTGAGCCAAAGGCAGACGTTTAACGACTGAGCCACCCAGGCGTCCAAAATCTTAAAAAAAAAAAAAAGACAAGACAAGACATAAAAAAAAAAGCAGAAATAAAACTGAGTTAGTTTTGTGCAGTGTTTCCACTGTTCTTGTAACAATGAAGTACATATGCATATATGAGCTATGGAATATTAATTGCATAATTTTCGTGAGTCCACATACGTGGTAAATGCTCTCATTTGAAACTGACAGTAATGTAAAGCTGAACAGTAAAATTCACGCTAGTATTTAAATTAAAAATTTTTTTCTTACTTAGAACAACATTAAGTAGCAAATAAAAAACACCATGATGTTGGGAGGGGGTGGGGGGCTGGGCTAACAGGGTGATGGGCATTAAGGAGGGCACGTGATGTAATGAGCACCGGGTGTTTTATAAGACTGATGAATCACTGACCTCTATCTCTGAAAGTAATAGTATACTACATATTAATTAAATTGAATTTAAATAAAAAAATTTATTTATTTATTTTTAAGATTTTATTTATTTGACAGAGAGAGCACAAGCAGAGGGAGAGAGAGGGAGAAGCAGGCTCCCTGCTGAGCAAGGAGCCCCATGTGGGACTCGATCCCAGGACCCTGAGATCATGACCTGGGCCGAGGGCAGCTGCTTAACCGACTGAGCCACCCAGGCGCCCCTTAAATTAAAAATTTTAAAAAACACAGCACGATGACTTGAGAGAGAGACTATGGAAGAAAGGAGAGCTTTATAGTTTAGTATCTTTAATGACTTTTTTTTTTTTAACTTTTTCAACAAGGAGCCCCCCATTTTCATTTTCTCTGGACTCTGCAAGTGTAACTGACCCAGGGGGCCAGGTCTCTTAAGTTAAGGCAGGCTTAGGTCTTCACTTTGGTCACATTCTATTGGCCAAAGTAAATCACAAGGCCAGTTCAGAGTCAAGGGGGTGGGGGAGGGAAACAGACACTGAGGGGTTTTTTTTTGTTTTTTTTTTTTTAGTTTAAGTAATGTCTACTCCCGGCATGGAGCTCAAACGCACAGCAGTGAGATCCAGAGTCACATGTTCCACCGACTGAGCCTGCCAATCAGGCACCCCCAGACTCCAAGTCTTGAAGGAAGCATTTGATACAGCGATGAGAGGAACTGTTGGTGGTCATCTTTGAGGGCAGTATTCAACAACCATTGGTCAAAACTTCTCTCCTCCTCAGGCTTCTGATCTGTAATACAGGAATAATTCTGTTTACTTCCCAGGGTCATTTGAGAATAAAAGCATATTGTGGTTGCAATTCTCGGAACATGGCGGACAGCACATTCAGGATTGGCTGCTCCCCTTTAACCTTGCTTTTTTAAATGCTTACCTATTTGCTATCTCATTCCATCCATCCATCCATTCATTCAGTATCTCTTGAGCCCTATGACCCAGGTACTGCCCTAGATGCAGAGAATACAACAGACAAAAGTCCCTGTCCCCACGGAGTTTACATTTTGATAAGAGAGACAGGCAAAAGTTATCCTCAACTATGTGGTGTTCGGATGGTGAGCGATGCTAAGAAGAAAAAGCCAGAGAAGGGGCTAGAGAGTGCTGAGGAGGGGCTGCACTGTGTGGCCAGGTCCTCTGAGTCAATCCTGAAGGCAGAGCCATGAGGATATTCCGGGCAGAGGGAAGGGCCAGCGCAAAGGCTCGGGGAGAGGGGATGGCCGGGGTGTTTGGGGAAGAGTCAGGGGCCCGGGGTGCCTGGAGCTGAGAGCCACAGGCGAGAGAGGGCAGCTCTTCGCGAGCCACTGGCAGGATTTTGCCTTTTACTGTGGAGGAGATAAAAACACAGGGGCAGGTTTGGAGGAGGGGTTAGTGGTTGCAGTGGGGAGCAAAGAAGGGGGCGGGAGGCCAGTGAGATGGTGGCCTGGCCAAGGGTGGCCATGGTGGAGGTGGGAGAAGTGGCCGGATTCTGAATGGTTTCTTGGAGGTCAGCAGGCAGGATTTACCCATCAGCTCTCAGTAAATCAATCTGGTATGGAACGCAGGTATTATTAAGTTCTCATTTTATAGAAGAGGACATCTGGGTGATTTGCGCAATGCCATACAGCTTCCAAGTGGTGTCCCTGGGCAGGCAGGAAGGCTATGGGATCTGTCTGAGGCTGACTCGTGATGGGATGTGGGTGGTCTGCATGTGGCTGTGTCTATGACATGCCTTCTCTGGGTCATCTTTTTTTTAAAGAGAGAAAGAGAGCACATTAGGGCATGAGAGGGGGGCGGGGCAGAAGGAGAGGGAGAGAGAGAATTTTATTTATTTATTTATTCATGAGAGACAGAGAGAGAGAGAGGCAGAGGGAGAAGCAGGCTCCCCACTGAGCAGGGAGCCTGATGTGGGACTTGATCCCAGGACCCTGGGATCATGACCTGAGCCGAAGGCAAACGCTTAACCATCTGAGCCACCCAGGCGCCAGAGAGAGAGAATTTTAAAGATTTTATTTATTTACTTGACAGAGAGGGAGAGTTAGAGCAGGAACACAAGCAGGGGGAGTGGGAGAGGGAGAGGCAGGCTTCCTGCCGAGCAGGGAGCCTGACACGGGACTCGATCTCACGACCCTGGGATCATGACCTGAGCCGAAGAGTCGATCTCTTAACCAACTGAGCCACCCAGGCGCCCCTCTCTGAGTCTTACTTGTCCCCTGATCTCCATCTGTGACCAACTTCCACCTTCTCTCCTCTTTCCCCTCCTGTCTTGTAGACACAAATTCGTCCTGCCCCCCAGGCCCATTTCCAAAGGGCCTATGTACTTCCGGTGCCCAGGGGAACCAAGCTGTGTCAATGAGAGTGTTTAAGTTTGTGCGTGACTCCTGTCATGCTCCCGTGCCTTAGGTGAGTGTGCATGTCCCCCGTGTCTGAGTGTTACTTTGGCCATGTGAGGGTGTCCATGCATGTCCCTAGTTCTGAGAACCTGCGTGTGTGGGGGCTTCAGGACCCGAGTGTGTGTGTGAGCCTGTGCGGTGTGCCTGTGTGTGCAAATGCGTGAGTGCATGGAGGTGTTCTCTCTCCCCTCCACCCACTCAGATTTGCTCCCATCCTAAAGCACGCAGGCCAAGCCTACCTCTTCCCCTTTCCGATTCCTGACCTTCCACTGCCCCATCCGTCAGAACCACACAGGCTAGCCTCCCGTCCTTCGCTGGTGGTCCGGCTGGTTTAGAGGGGAATCCATTTCCTAGACTGCAGGGCAAGGTGGGCCTGCGGGCACACCCCACCCTTGGTCAACCTTCAGCTACATCTCTTGAGGTCAATGGCCCCTCCCTCCGCCTCCCCTGCGGGTTTCTTTAACGGAGGGAGGGACACTGACCTCAGAAGGGTCTGGCAGGCGGGTCTGGTGGCCTCCAGCAGGCTGAGGCAGGTGGGCCAGAAAGTGGTTGCACCCCGGGCTTCCTTCCTCCCTGAGGGTGGCCAGGAGACTCTCCAGGCGGCAGGCTGGAAGTCCACACCACATTGTCTCAGTGAGCTCCCAGGGGCCCGTTGTCGGGGCCTTGGGGCCCCAGACACTTGTCCCCACTTAGGGAGGCCTGTGGGTCCCCGGGCAGCTTGGCCCCACTCTTTGCCTCCTTCCCCCGCTCCCCCTCTAGGAGGCCTCAGGCCTCCTCCCCAGCTCTAGCCCCAGAGCATTCCATGTGCTCCTTCTGGTCTAAACCCTTTTCCTTCTCTGTCCCCTTCTTCTCCAGACATTGGTTCCTCTGAGAACCCGTTGGCCTCTCCTACAGGTACCAGAGGATCCTTTTTCTTTAATTCACTGGACATTGGACCCTTGCTTGGAGCAAGGTGAGGAGGTGCCTGGAGGCATGGGGTCACTTCAGTCCATCCTCCAGGTCAGCCTGCCCTTCCCTCAGCCCTGACCAGGCACACTCGAGCCTCAGGGCCTTTGTTCTAGTCCTTTCCTCTGTCTGGAATGTTCTTCCCCAGACCCTGCTTGGCTTCTCCCTCTCCAAGCGTTTGTCAACCTATCATCTTGCCAATGGAGCCTACTTGGTCTGCCCAATTTAATACTGTGGCCTGACTGCATGCACACACCCCTCGCACCCTCCTGCCCATCTCCTGGCCCTGGCTCCGCCTCCCTGATGTCTCATTACATCCACCATCTCCTTACATACAACAGAGTGTGTTCTGTCTACTGTGTCGTCCCTCTGAGAGCGTTGGCCCCAGGAGGGCAGGGATCTCTCTGGCACTCTCCAATATTTCCCAGGTGCCTGGAACCGTGTGGGGCCATTTGAGCTGCTCCAGAGACATTTGTTGTGGTTGTTGGCACGGCTGCTGAGAGAAGAGAGAACCTGTGGGAGAAATGGCTGTTCCTTCCCCTGGCCTGTGGTCAGAGGGCTGGACTCTGTGCCCACCTGGCGGGGGAGGTCCGGCTCCCTCTACCCCATCCGCCTTCCTGGGGCGGGGGGCGGACACCGGGCCAGGGAGCCACACCCCCCGTGCTGGCCCCGCACATGCATGTTGGCATACACCTGCGCACCCGGCCTCTGTGGCCCCACCACCCACCACCTGCTGACGTGGCTGTGGTTTTGAGGCCCCAGAGGTGCAGATTAGAGACAGAGTGTCCTGTTTTCTGCGGCTGCAGAGGCAGGTGGGGGTGGCGGACGGGCTCCCCTGCAAACAAGCACACGCAAAGGCCCCTTGGCCTCCCCTTCTTATACGCCCATGCACACGCAGTTACGCACACACAGACAGACAGCCGGGTGGCCCAGCAGACATGCTGCTCTTAGGTCTCAGCACAGGAGCTGTGCCCCTGTCTGTACCAGGCCCCGCCGCAGCTGGGGAGAGGGGACAGAGGAAGAGGCTGCGAGCTCCCTCCCCTGCACTGGAGCTGCCACCTTCAGTGCTTCATGCCCACCCAGCGTGGCCACATAGCTACATTCGCCAGTTCTTTCCTCTGGGGGAAGCAGTGCCCTCTTTTGCCTTCTCCTGTCAAAACCACATCCCCGGAGGAGGGGGCCTGCATTCAGCCCTTGGTGGGATGTCGCTCCTGCGCTCCATGGCGCCCATGGTGGCTGGCTGGACTGCCACGCAACCCCCCCCCCCGCCCCGCCCCAGGTGCCTGCCAGGTCCAGCCTGACCCCCTGTGCCCGTGCCTTCGCTGCTCCAGGAATCCCCGCTTGGAGGGGAGATGAGTGTGGCCCCCGGAACCAGGCCTCCTGGGTTGAATGTCAGCTCTGCATGACCTTAGGCAAGTCACTTCACCTCTCTGTGACCCAGTTTCCTCCCTGGCAGAGCTGTTGTAAAGAAGAAATAGGTTCATATATGCCAAGTGCTTAGCCCAGCATGTGCTGTGCAGGGAGGTTGTCAGTAAATGTGAGCTGTTGCTATGATGGTTTCCTGCCTCAGAGCCAGGAGGAGCTGAGAAATGGCCTGGGTTGGGGCTTGCGGCCCACGGCTGGCCTCCCAGACCGAGCCAGCAGGTTCCAGACCCACCAGGAGCTTGTTGGAGACTCAAGAGGGCCAGGCAGCAGGTGGGCCTGGGGCAGGGGCTCACACCTCAGCCTGCAGCCACCTGTAAGACAGGAATCCCCCAATCTCCCAGCCTCAGGCTTGTCCCCGGCAGCCTCCCCGTTCTCCACGCCCCCCGGGCCTTGCAAGGCACCCCTCAGGCCATCTCCCGCAGTAGGAATGCCGGTCGACCCTGCTTCCTGAGCACGCACAGTTCCTACTTCCCAGGGCCTCAGGCTCCTCAAGTAGGAGAGGGAATAAAGGTTCCTACATCACAGGATTAATGTCAGGGGAGGTCATGGATGAAAAGTGTACGGCCCTGGCAGCCAGTCATGGCCACCTCCCATGACCGCCTGCACCCCAAGGCTGGCGGGTCCTGCTTGCTGCTCCAGGGCTCCCAGCGGTGTCCAGGAACCCAGACTCACGGCAGGCCTCGAGATACAGCTCTTGCTGATGGGGGACTGGAAAGAACTGGGAGTCCTGGGAGCTGACAAGGGGGCGTGATGACTGAAGCTTGAGGGTAGACAGTGCTCACCCCAAACAGAGCTCGAATGAAGGAGGAAGGAAGAGAGGACCAGCTGAGCACACCCTGGGCCCCAGAGGAAGTTGAAAGCTGGCCCTGGCGGTGTGACAGTTCAAGGGACCGCACCACACCACAGCTCCCCACCCTGCCCTGCCTCGCCTGCTGACTGACGTCAATGGGGAGTGCATGACCCTGCCTGCCCCCCGCTCCCCGTCAGCCCCTGGCTCTGTGAGGTGGGGTCCCAGCCCAGGGGCTCCCACAGCTACTCTCCACACAGCGGGGCAGCCAGCAGAGCCTTGTGTCTTTGTGTCCGCATTGCCCTCTCCAGGTTCCTTTAATGAAAGGCACCCAGTCAACAGCACCTCTTTACTTCCCCACGCCGCCTCCCATCTCTCAGGTGTGGCCCTGGAAGGTATCTATTAAGCACCCACTATATACAAGGTGGTTTCGTATCCATGAGCTCATTTAATCCTTCACAATAGCCTGAAGTGAATATTTTAAGGATAAGGGAAACAGCTCAGAGAGGCTAAGTAAACTGCTTGAGGTCACACAGCTTGTAGGTGACCAAGCTGGCCTTCCAAGGCAGGCTCCTGTCATGAAGTTTGTTATGCCTACAGGTGAGTGACTTCATGCTGGAGGAGCCCTTGGAGAGTCAGTGCAGCTAGGCCTCTTGTTTGTCAAGGAGGAAATGGACACCCAGTGCTGGGAAGTGAGTGCCCTAGGCGGTGCCGAAGGCCGCTGTCAGAACCAGGCAGGATTAGGGAACTTTCTTCTGGCATTGGGTGCCTGGCAGGAGGGGCTCTGCCAGGAAGCCTTCTTCCTTCACTGCCTCCAGCTCTCCACTCAGAGGCCAACTCCTCAGAGAAGTCCTTCTGGCTAGTCCTAGCTGAAGTAGGGTTCTATCATCCTCCACCTCCTGGCCTGGCTTTATTTTTCTTCATGGCATTTACTGTCCCTTGAAGTTTTATGCATCATGTTATTTATTTCTTGTTCCCTCACCCCTACCCCAGTTAGAATGTGAGCTCCATGAGCTCGGGGCAGATCTATCTTGTTACCTGGCACAAACGCAACAATTTTTGTGTGGAATGAATGAATGAATGGAGTCAGATGGTCAAGAAAGAAACTTATGCTTTATGGGGGAAAGTTTGGTGTGAAGGTGAACTTATTAAGGGCAAACTAAATAGATAATTCTAGGTGGAAGAGGGGAGTGAGAAGTAATTTAGAAAAGAGAAGGGGCAGGGCCAGCATGTACAGACATGAGGTCTGGCACACAGACTGTAAAGTGGTAAGCCCCCCCACTTGTTCAGTTCTCAACTTGGACAACCATACATGACCACCCTGGGGGTGGGAAGAACACAGCAGTTTTGGCCCCCTCAGCAGACCCAAGGGTGTGAGGGAGTGATGAATCGAGGCAGCTCTACAGGTGCCTGCAGCAGGAGGAACCGGCTGTACCCACCATGAGGACACCACGTGGTCTGGCCGTGGTTAGCAGTTTGCCATCCGGTGGCATTGTCTCTGCAGAAGGTCATCCAGCCGGGGAGGCGAGGGGAGCAACTGTTCTGCCGTAAGCAATCTCTAGTACCTGGAGGGATGCGGGTGGGGAAATCACCCCAACACACCCCACACACACCAAATGCTGTGGACAGAGATGATCACAACAGCGCAGCGGGGAGGGCTGTTTCCTGAGCCAGCAGTGAACTTTGAAAGCGGAGGACACTGTGTTCTGAGACTTCTCCACTGAGCAGAGGACTCGGTGAAGAACCTGTCCCGGCCTCCTCCTTCCTCCCCAGTCCTTCAGACTGGGCACAAAAACAATCACCCTGTGATTGTGGGGCCTGTCTCCGATGAGTCACCTTGCCCACAGCAAGCCTTTCGGGGTGATGTTATCGGCCCCTCTGCTTACTTAATTCCCTGGTTGACATCACCACCGCCTGGTCTCCTTCTCGGCACTGCAGCCTGCAGGCTGGCATATCCTGGAAGGGAAGGTGGTGTAGGCCTCTTGCCAGAAGCCACCAGGGCGGGTAAATTGGGACCCTCAGTCACGTGGCCGTTAGCCTCAAGGTGCTTGGCCTAGTTTCTTGACTTGCTGGACAGAGGTCTCCGTTTACCTCCCAGCAAATGCTCTCTGGAGTCTGCATTCTTGGGGTGCAGTCCCCAAGTCCAGTCTTCTGCTGGCTCAGGCATGTGTTTCTAAGTTCTGTCTCATGCAGGCCTATCTGCCTCCAAGCCTCTGTGATGGGCCTTTGGGTTCCCAGGCTCTCCCAGGCTCAGACTGGGCTGCCCTGCCGGCCTTCTCCCCGCCTCCCTGTCCAGCCAATTTTCCCCGGGGACCCAGCTCCCTCGGAGGCCCCAGCTCCTTCCTTGCTGCTGCCCTAACCCCAACCTGGAGGGCTGCCTCCTGGGAGCTGAAGCCTGTCCTCCTCCCCACCTTCCCCCGCCGCCGCCACCTAGCATTCCCTCTGGCCGCCCTTCTCAGTGCCGCCCTGTGGTCAGCGGCACATGGTAGGGGCCATGGAGTCAGCGGAGCAGGGATGACCGGAGACACATGCCGTTCCACGTCAGCCTCAGCCCGGTCTCTTCTGCGGCCAGGTGCCATGAGGAGGGAAGGGTTCGGTCCCCCGCCCACCATCTAAGGTGGATAGCAGAGGGGGGAGGCTGGGAGGTGCACGAGGCCCTCCACTCAGGCCACAGGGGCAGGACCTCAGTCCTTGATGGGAGGCTGCCCAGGCTTGGCAAGTCAGGGAGGCCCTGAAGGGAAGTGGGTGGGGCCAGGCAGGGAGAAGAGCCAACCCTTTGAACAGCCCAAGCAGCATCCTCTGTGGCCCCTGGAGACAGCACCTCAAATGTCACTCCCTGAGGCCAGGGCAGGGGGAGGGGGAGGTTGCTCAACACCATTCACGATGAAATGAACTGTTCTTAGAAGGAAAAAGAAAAAACAAACAGAAAACCCCCAAACCCACCACTGAGGTCCCTCCTCTTACCCCCAGCAGCTCCTGAGCGGCTCCTGAGAGCAGATAGCATACCTGAGCCATGGCTAGCTCTCCCCGACTCACCCTCGTGGCCAGAAGGCCATCAATTGGCCTGGCCACTCTGCACCCAAACACTGGCTGCCTCAGCATCCTGGAACGTCGTCGAATGCTGTTCCAAGTAAGACGGGGGTGAGTCCAGAGAGAGGCATGGAGGAGCAAGCCTGGGCTCAGCCCTACACACCCCAGTCTTTTTGAGCTTCTCTTTCTCCACCTGTCAAATGGAGGAAACCATCGAGGACTCAATGAGATAATAAATGTGGAAGTGCTTAGCAGTGTTCACTAGCCAGCCAGGAGGCAGGGGTGGGGGAGGGAGGTCCTGCAGAGAAGGGAAAAGGGAGTCAGGAAGAGTTTCAAAGACGAGGCCATACCTCAATGATTTAAGAACTTTAAATCAGTTGACTCCATCTGCTCTGGAATCTTTTAGCTTCCCTTTAAGCCCTGAGTTGAGTTCTTATTCATGCTGTCAGGGAGGTGCACACCTTGAGAGTGATGGGCACCACTGCTGAACTTAGCTTGTGGTCAGCTCAGACCCCTGGATCCCTTTTCAAGTTTGAGAACACAGGATCCTCAGGGTAGTCTAGTGGGTGTTCTACTGTAGTACTTCCCTTCTAGGCCACAGACTGAGCTCAAATTCTAGTCAACCCAGACTGCTTTACCTCAGTGAGTATAGCCTGATTCTGGCTGTAGCTTGAGCCTGTATCCCTCTTTAATCCTGAGCCCAAAGCTCACCTCCACTTACATAGCTAGGCCCCACATACCTCAAACTCATTTATTCCAGACAACTTGTCTTTCTCAGTAGCCCCTCCCTCCGCTTGGGTGCTAGATTGTAGTTCATGGTTAAGACTCGCCATCACGCAAGCCAGAGGCTGAGTCATCCTTGACCACTGCCTTCTGTCCATCACATCTGATTAGCCATCTCATTTAGTGGATTCTAACACTTTGGTATTTTGAGTTTTTACCCTCCCCCTCTCCCTGCCCCCATTTCTGTAATAGTTTAGATACTCATCTCTTTCCTTAAGAACAGTAGAACCAATCTCACCTCCTGGGCCATCCTCCATATAGCTGCGGGGGGGGTGGTGTCTCTGCTGATGCAATGAAACCCTCCCCTTCCTGTAGCTCCTGCCAGCCCCCCTTCCCCACCGCCCCCCCTACCCCCCCCCACCCCGGCCTCAGGCCCCAGCACTGTAGGACACGGACAGGCCATGTGCATGTTGGGAAAAGCTGGGCTGAAACTGCTCGCTTAGGTTTGCTCAGGCTGCTGAGAATGCCCTTCCCCTCCTTGTCAGCCTAGAGAGTAGTAACCTCCTCCTCCAGGAAGCCTCCCAGACTGCATATGTATGTGTGGGTTGCTCCTTCCCCAGTGCCCTGGCTGTACTCTGTTCATTGCATAGTGAGTGCGCACTGCCCTGTGGTGCCTCCCCGGCTGTAGACTCATCTTTATTCTCTCTCCTCCTGGACCCTGATTCCACCAAGAGAGCAGTGGGCGTGTGCCAGGCAGGCCTGGGGGGTATTCAGCTTTGCCCCCTTCCCACTGGGGACTTCAGACAGTTATCTCCGAACTTTCCTTCCCTTGTCTATCAAATGGGTTAATACCATTACCTGCTTCTCAGGATGGGTCACTGAGTCAGTCAAATGCTTGGCACAGAGCCTGGCACACCACAACCGTGGTAGCAAATGGCACCGACGGTTTCCACTGTTGTTACTAATTACCAGGACCTGGGAAAAAGTGCTGACACCTCAGCCCCCCTGTCCCTTCCCTAGAGCTCTCCTTCAGCTCAGCCCCTTTGGTCTCTCTGCCTCTGCTCCTCCGCTTTCTGGTTGTCTGCTCTCCCCACCTGGACAAGGTTTTGGGCAAGGTTGCCTGTTCCCCTTTTACACACTGTTCCTCCCAGGACAGGCCCTCCCCCCACCCTCACCCCCGCCCCCAGCCCAGTGCTGTCCACACAGGGCTGCAATACTCAGTGTCAGACTATTCTCAGCTGGGGCTCAGTTTGGGCTGCCTCGCTTACCTCCCATACTGCATTTGAGGTGGTTTGTTCAACAAAGCCCCGAAGTGTGCCCCCAGTCACACAGGGAATGCAATGCCGAACCCGCAGGCTAGTACACCGGGTCTTCTGAGGCTCCAAAGCCAAGACTCTGTCCACTCTGCCCTGCCGCCATCCCTTCCAGTCTTTTTTGCATCTATATAGCTCAGCCTCCTCATCTGCAAAATGGGCATAATAGTTCCTTCTCCTTCTTCCTCATCCGGAGGAAGGGAGAACAATGGGGTCAGTCTGCGAAGATGTGAGGAGCTGGAGACCCTGCCGTGTTCAAGGCGGGGAAGTCTGGCTGAGGTATGTGGGGGGTGGGGCACAGAACAGGACAGAACAGGAGGTGAGGGAGGCTAGTCCTGCCTGCACCCGCCCAGCGGCCCAAGCCCTGTGCCTGAGTCCACAGTGCCCCCTGCTGGTGAGTCGTCCCTGAAGCTCCCTGTGGGCAGCACCAGCTCCACGCTTCGCTTTTCCCCAAGGTGACCACCGGGAAGGCGTGGCCCCTGCCCTCAGGGAGCTCGGTCTGAGGGTGGACGTGCACCCATGGCTCAGGAAGCCCAGACTGGGGGTGGGGAGCCAGCGCCTCTGTCTGAGAAGGGAGCTTCTTAGGCCAGTGAATTCACCATTCTTCTCCCATAAATCCACTGAAATCAGTGGTTCTCAGCCGGGCATGGTTTTGCCCCCAGGGAACATTTGGCAATGTCGAGATAATTCTGGTTGTCGTGACTAGAGGAGGTGCCACTGGTGCCTGGCAGGTAGAGATCAGGGATGCGGCAAACCATCCTACAATGCAGCCCCATGACAAAGAAATACCCAGCCTAAAATGTCAATAGTGTCAAGGTTGAGAAACCCTGATTTAAATGAATTCACAGATTGGGTGTTAAAATAGTGGCCGGGAAGGGGGTAATGGCTCATGCAGGGGATGGGGACAGAGCAGCCTCCCCTCCATGTGGCCTTTTCAATCTCCCGTGCCTCACCCACGGCTGCCCGGTCAAGCCTTATGTAAGTGGAGGCTGATTTTAGCCAGAGGAGGAGGAACAGGGCCTCTCTAGAGGACCCATGGGGAAGTGGGTGCTGTGTGGGGGAACCCTCTGGGAGCAGGGGCTAGCTTGGCCTCAGCTTAGTCGTCTGTAAAATGGGGATGGGTGTTCCCTTCCAGTCCCAATGGTCAAAGGCCCTAAACTGTGACTCTCTGCGTGCACGGGTCCTTTTCCCCCCATGCTGTGGGGCGGGAGACCTCCCTCAGGGCTGAGGGTGGAGTGCCAGCCATCAGCCCCTTAAACAGATGCAGGGGGTGGGGGGGTATTGTGACTTTAATTGCCCTCCCAGGAAACAGCTGTAAGCACAAGAATGCTTTGATAGGCTTCATCAAAGCTGCTCCATGTCCCCTGGGGACTGACTGGGTGGGGGGCATGCAGAGTCTTCAGCTGGGAACAGCTGTTCGCCAGGCCCTCATGCAGAGGTGGAGGCTGTGAAGGGTGCCCCCCCACTTTGGCTGGGGTTAAGAATGTCCCAAGACTGGTTACCCTGAGACAGGCCTCTCTAGGGGCTCTTTGGGGTCCTTCTCTGCACCCTTCCTGGGTGGGCTTGGGTGACTCAGGGCCCTTGGCAGTTGAGCAGAGGCAGCTTGCCTTTTGTGAAGAGATTTTTCATGGGGAGCAGTCTGACTCCGATTCCCTGGGGCAGGGGTCCGCAGGGCGGGGGGCGGGCGAAATCAGCCCTTCCAGCCCCCTTAACCCCACAGGGCCTCTGGGTCTCTGGTTAGTGGGGAGAGAGGGCCCCTGAGCGTGTCTCACCGCAGAGCTCACAGATCTGCCTCAGAGGGATCCAAACCTGTCAGGAAAAGCCTTGGTCTTTGAGGAGAACAAGCAGGAACCAAAACTAATTTTGAAGCCTCTCTGCCAGACAGCACCCCTTCAGGACTTTCCACGATGAAAGTGTTGCACTCAGCACCCACCTGGCACCCCCATCCAGCGTATACATAACACCCAACTGAGTGCGAATCATGCACACGGGCGGAAGGCAGTGGGCGTGCAGCCAGTTTCAGCTGCATCCCCAGCTGTGCTATATCTGGGTGCTCATCCTGAACCCCAAATGTCCAAGGCAGTTCTGCTAAAACCTTCTCCCAACTGTGCCTCCTCCCGCCGCTGAAAAAACCCAAAAACAACCCTGAGCATGTTCCCAAAGACTTCTGTTTTTCACATCTGGCTAACACAAGAGATTACCCAACGGCTGGATTCAGGAAAGCTGTTACCCCAAGGGTGATGGTCACAACGGTGGTGGTAGTGACAGCCGGAGTCGCCGGCACTGAGTGAGCACTAGCTGTCCCCCAGGCATGGTGCGATGTGCTTTGCTGACATCACCTCATTCAACCCTCGCCGCCACCCATCAGGTAGCAACTGTTATTATGCCCATTTACAGGTCAGAAAACTGAGGCGCCGAGGAGCTTAAGGAACATCTGTTGAGACGCCGGTGTGAGAACCGGGGAGAAAGCAGGTGGAAACGTGACGGGCAACGTGGGGCTGTGGGTCAGTGCATGGGTGGTCTGGGTCTAACATGGGACCCCTTGGGAAGACCCCCCTGAGCGTGCTCCCACCCACACTGCCTGAGCCACCTTGTAGTTCTTGGGTTAAGTATTACCCTCTGACGTCCTTCTCTGCTAGCGTGGAGTGTGTCAGACCCCGGGGCCGGGGGGCCTGGGTTTTGGAGAGAAGGTCCTGAGGGGAGGTCTGCAGGCAGAGCTGGGGATTGGTGAGCTGGAGGCCCTGGTTTGTTTGTTTGTTTTTAAGTGTGGGAAGGACTCACCCAATGCAAACACAAACGCAGATGTGAAGGTACATAAGCAACTTGATAAGAGTATTGTCACAGGAATTAGGACATGATCATGAGGACAGTTTGGAATTCATAAATAAGGCCTTCTTAGAGGATATCAACTCTAGCCCCAGTTTGACTGATTGTTAAAGCATAAGGCTGAGCTAATCCAGAATATCTGCATTCCAAATATTTGACACTAGAATTAACCCTGAACACCCTGTGAATCAACGCTTTCATTTTTTTATTTTTCTTTTTCCCAGTTTGAGTGAGATAGAATTGTATTAGTTTCACACTGTGTAAGTTTAACATGCCCACCGTGATTGGATATATGGATGTATTGCAAAATGACTATGACAATAGGTTTAGTTAATATCCATCACCTTGTATAGCTGCATATTTATTTTCTTGTGGTGAGAACTTTCGAGTTACTCCCTTACTAACTTTCAAATACACAATTGGGTCGTAGTAACTGCAGTTACCATGCTGTACATTATATCCCCAGGGCTTATTTATTTTATAACTGGAAGTTTGCCCCTTTTGACCACCTTCGCCCAAACCTCCCCTGACCCCACCCCAGCCTCTGGTACCCACGATCTTTCCCATGTTTCTATGAGTTCTGTTTTTTCTCTCTTTCTTTCCTATTTTCCCCCCAGATTCCACCTATAAGTGAGACCATGCAGTATTTGTCTTTCTCTGTGTGACTTTCTCCACTGGGCCCTAGTTCTGAGAGGAGCTGTGGGCAACTTTGGAGTGAGGCCGGGAAGGAGGAGGGTGTATCCAAGCCAGAGCCGGGTTTTTTCTTAGATTGGGTAGGAGTGCATAGGAAAAAAATGCAGGGGTGGTGGAGGGGGAAGCATGAGGAACTTTCTGGAAATCTGTGCCTTTTGCCTTCTTTCTGAACTTCCCTTCTCCTCCCGTCACCCCTCCTCCCACCCAGAACCAGGATCTAATTTCCTCTTTTTTCAAAATACAACTCAAAACAGATTTAATCTCTGGGGATTGTTCTGAGAAGGAAACCTGTAGGGGCAAGTTGTCTCTGAACTTGCAAGAGAAATATATGTATCTCAAGAGTCTGAAAATAACAAGTCCATTTAGCATGTGAAGCCACTTGACTCTCTGGCTGCTGGCCCCCTGTGTCCTGCTTGCAGGAGACATCAGCGAGGGCCCTATCTCGGGGTTGGTGGATCTCTCTTGCCCCCACCCCATGGGGACTTTTCAGAAAAAGCCACAGGGCAACTCTAAATCTGGTGAGGGACCAGCCCCTGTGACCCCTGGTGGAGGCTAAGATTACAGATTCCTGGGCCTCCTTCCAGCACAATATGCTGGAATCTTCTAGAAGCCCCTGGGTATTCTGCTGCAGACAACCAGAGCAAGTCCTCTCTGAGCAACCTTGGTCTGCTAGCCAGTGGCCCTGCTCGCTCTGGTCCGTGCTGGGGGCCTCTCTTACATACTACTTCAGAGACCGGCCTCTGCTATGGAACTTTTGAGCTCTTGAGAACTGCCACCTGATCACGTTTCAGTCATTCTGAAGTGAGGACACATGTGATGGGATGGGTGTTGTTCAGTGTGTGAAACATGTGACTCCCTCTGGTGCCAGGTGTAGTGAGGGCACAGGGTGACACAGTAGGACATCCTGGGGTCACATGACATGTGTTGTCCCAGCCCGTACTTGAGTGGTATGGGAATGATGCTCCCTGAACTCTTTCCTCCCATCCCTAATGGCACAGATGTGAAACAGATGGTCCCCACAGAAAACCTGGGCCTTCTAGCCCTCTGGGACACACCGTCTCCAATCCACCATGGGCCCCCTACCTGTGTCTGTGGGCCACCCTACTAGAAGTCACCAGGCCGGTATTTCCAAAACTGTCTTCTAGCAACATTAGTATGTCAAGGAATGTAATAGAGCATCCTCCCACAAACATACAAAACTAGCAATATTTTCTTTTAAGATGTATTTGGAAAAAAATATGCCTATGAAGAGTGATAAAATTATGAATGCACTTATCATCATATGATACTGACCAGTACATTGGGGTGCTCTCACCAGAGCACTGATGCATTGACCAGTACAAAATGGGGTACTCTACTCAGAGATGCTGGGAACTCACACTGGGGCTTGCTCATCACAATACGCTGTGCTGGATGGGGAGACCTCTGAGGACAAGAGTCAGGATGGGCATCCTCTCCAATGTTGGTGGACTGTTACATTGCCCGCCCGCCCCACATGGAATTGGGCATGTGGCTGGCTTTGGCCCATGTGACATTAGAAACATGATGCAAACATAGATCTGACCAGTGTTTGCTTCTCCTCTTGGGGCTTGTTCTCTTGGAACACTCTTGGGGAAGCTAGCCACCCAGTTGTAAAGAAGTGTGGGTAGACAGGTGAATGATAGGACAGCACTTGGA
This sequence comes from Zalophus californianus, assembly GCF_009762305.2. Classification (NCBI taxonomy): domain Eukaryota; kingdom Metazoa; phylum Chordata; class Mammalia; order Carnivora; family Otariidae; genus Zalophus; species Zalophus californianus. The sequence goes on from NC_045602.1 coordinate 76,724,230, forward strand.
AAGAGAGTAGCCTCGTGGAGAAGCTAAGGCACCAGATGCTTTCGTAGGTCTTCTTGAATTTTCCAGCCTAGCCCAGCTGAGAAGAACCACCCCACTGAGCCCGGCCCAAATTCCTGACCCACAGAATCATGAGAAATAAATAAACTGTCGCGGTTTTAAGCCACTAAGTTTTGGGGTAGTTTGTTACATGGCAATAGATAACTGAGATGCTTATAGTAGGTGTGTAATAAATGGCTATGGAATGAGTGAATGGCAGATCACAGTGTTGGCTCTGGGGCTAATCCCTTACGCTGGTCCCCCTCATGAAACCTGGATCACACGTACCATCTGGTGCGATTCCTGGGATGATTAATTATATGTGTCAACTTGACCGGGGGGCCATGGAGTCCCCCGATGGTTGGTCAAACGTTATTCTGGGTGTTTCTGTGAAAGTATTTTTGAATGAAATGAACATTTAAATTGGTAGACCAGTAAAGTAGATTGCCCTCCATAGTGTGGGGGTGGGCCTCATCCAATCAGTGGAAGACCTGCAGAGAACCAAAAGCTGACTTTCCCCAGAGGAGGAGAGAATTCTGCCTGACAGCTTTGGAACTGGGACATTGGCTTTTCCTGCTTCTACACCAGCCTGCCGGCCTTCAGACTTGAACTAGGACATCAGCTCTGCAGATTCTGGACTTGCTAGTCTCTCTATAAGTGGATTCCTTATAATAAATCTCTTTATCTATCTATCTATCTATAGCCTATTGGTTTTGGGTTTTTTTGGAGAATCGTGAAAAGTACAGATGATGGTAGCAAGAAAGGTTTTGCTGCTATAACAAATAGCTAAACATGTGGACATGGCTTTGGGACTGGATAATAAGGAGAGGCTGAGTTTTGAGGTGCATGCTAGAAAAATCCTAATCACCTTGAAGGGACTTTTGGTGGGAATATGGACATCAAAGGCCGTACTGGCGAGGGCTTAGGAAGGGGAAAAACTGCAGAGAACACAGCATTGTGGTAACTAGCATGTTGGTGGAATATGAATAGCAGAGGTGCTTCCAGTAGGATCTCAAGTGGGAATGACCAAGGTGCTATGGGAAGTGGAAGGAAAGGCAATCCTTGTTATAAAGTAGCAAAGGATTTGGCTGACTTGTGTTCTAGTGTTTTGTAGAAGGCAGATCTTGTGAGTGTCAGCGTTGGCTATTTAGCAGAGCATTTTTTCTAAGCAAAGTGTTAGAAGGGCGGCCTGGTCCCTCTTTATTGCTTATAGTAAAATGTGAGAGATGAGAGCTGGGGAGTGGGGGGGCACGGTGGAGGAATTGAAAGAATTTTTTCAGCGAAAGGAAACCAGAACTTTAAAATTTGGAAAATCCTCGTATTTCAAAACACAAAAAAAGTGTGTTCTGGAGAAAACACCAAGAATGTGGCTGGATGGTCATTCTGTAAAGATGACCTATGAATTAATCAGCCTCCCCTGAAGCCAGGAATAGAGTTGGGACTATAGCAGCAGAGGCACCACCAGTGGGGACCGAAGGGACCAGAGAAAATGGAATGAAGGAAGCCTCTCGGATTTCTGGATCTACAGGTCAGGGCACTAGAGGATCCAGCTTCAAACATGGTTGTCCTTCAAGAAGAGGGAAAAGTGAGCACGAAGGTGATTCAGAGATCCTCAGAGCTGTCACTCCCACCATAGGCTCAGGGGATGCCACTGTCTCTCCTGGCCCCTCCTCAGGGTCAGGGGGCCAGGATGCCAGCCCAGAGCTGAGGGGGCAGGGCCACTGTGGAGGGTCATGGGGGTGATCCTGCCGCTCCAGTGGGCACAGAGGGCAGAACACTGAGCTAAACAAGATTGACCTGGAGCCTTTGGATCAAATGGAATTTGCCTTGTTGTTTCGGACTTGCTTGGAAATCTTACCCCTTCCTTCTTCCCAATTTCTCCCTTCTGGATGGGAACGTCTGTCTACTACGCTCATCCCGCCATTGTGATCTGGAAGCACGGAACATGTCTGGTCTCACAGGCCTGCCGCTGGAGAGGAATTCTGCTTCAGGATGAATCATACCTCTAGCCTCACCCATACCTGATTTAAATGACATTCAGGGGGACTTTGGACTTGATGATGGATGGGTTGACTTTGGGGCTGTTGGAATGGGGTGAATGTATTTTGCCTGTGAGAATGATGTGAATTTGGGGGGCTAGATGGCAGAATGTTATGGACCGAATTGTGTCCCCCTAAATGTTGAAGACTTAACTGACCATGGGACTGTATCTGAGATGGGGCCTTGAAGGAGGTAATTAAGGTTAAACGGGGTCACAAGGGTGGGCCTTCTCTAACAGTACTGGTGTCTTTATAAGAAAAGGCAACAGAGTTCTTCCTCTATCCTTGGGTGCACACAGACAAGGCCACGTGAGGGCCCAGCAAGAAGGTGCGTCTGCAAGCCAAGGAGATAGGTCTCACCAGAAACCATAACTTCCGGCACCTTGACTTGGGCCTTCCAGCCTCTAGAACTACGACAAAATACATTTCTGTTGGCTAAGCCACCCAGTCTGCGGTCTTTCGCTATGGCAGTCTGAGCAAATGAATACAATTCCTCACAACGTCGGTGAGCGAGGAGCACACCAATCCAAGGCACACTTGGATTTCAAGTTCAGCTTTCACGGATTGACTCACTGGGCCAATATTGAAGTTCTACTATGGGTCAGGCACGGTGCAGGCACCGGTTTCAATGGTGAGCAAAATGGTGACAGTTCCTGTCCTCATGGAGCATAAGTCATGGAAGGGAGACCCATGTTCACCAAATAACGACTCAAATGGACAGAAAATAATAACGTTGTTGAGGGCTATAGGGGGATGTCATCTTGTCAAGGAGGTCAGGGACAAGTTTTCAAAGAAGTGACACCAGACCTGAGATATGAAGGGTGATCAGGAGTAAACTAGGTGAAGTGGGGAAGGAAGGGTGTTGCATGCAGAAGGAACAGCATGTGCAAAGGTGGCTCCCCCCAAGGAGGGAGTTGGTGAGCGTTGTGGGAACTAGGACAAGTCTGCCCTGACTGGAATGGAGAGGAGATGGGCAGGGGGATGGTGTTCAAGATGAGGCTGGATCTCTCAAGCTCGCTGGACCATGGCAAGGCTTTGTCATAAGAGCAGGAGGCAGCCACTGAGCTCTCTTAACCTGGGATTTGGCCTGGTCAGATTTGCATTTTGAGAAGATGCCGGTGGCTGCCCCGTGGAGGATGAGCTGCACGGAGACCACTGAGGGGGTTAACGCAGGAGTCCAGGAGAGGCATGCAGAGGTCTTGGACCAGACTGGTGGCTGCAGACACGGAGGGAAGGGCTGGACTGGGCAGCTCTCTAGAGGGGGTAACATAACGGGGCTTTGGGAGATGTGGGCGAGGGAAGAGTCAGCCAGGACCTGAGTTCTCGGAGTTGAGCTCCTCGGTGAGTAGTGCTGCTACCCACGAGGGAGAGAAGATGGGGAGGACCAAGCCAGGAGTGGGGGCAACCACCTAACTAATCGGGTGAACTTGGGGAGGTTACTTTGAAACCTCTGCATGCCTCAGTTTCCCTGCTTCAGTACTAAACGTGAGGTGATGTATGTAGAACCAGCTCAGAGTAGCTGCTCCTGCGGATCAGGGCTTCCCGCCTTTTCCTCTGTGAGGTGGCATGGCCAGATGCTATTGTTCCCATTCTAAGGATGCGGGAGCTGAATCTCTGTAAGGCTGGAGTCTCGCCCAAAGTCACACACCGTTGGAACCAGGCTCACAGAGAGGTCATGGGAAGAGCCTTCCCTCTGCCAGCCTGCCTTTACCAGGAGGGCGCAGATCCCCAGAGCAGAAGGCGTTCACTCCCCAGCCACTCAGTCATCACTGGAGGCCTGGGACTAAGTTCAGGTGGGAAATGCCATGGGGGGTGGGGACAAGGGAGCGCTAGCATGAGGGCAGGCCCCCGGTCCCTAGAGAGACAGGCAGTTAAACACTAAATTCATACAGGAGCCAACTTCTAACACGCAGGATGTTCACAAGGTTTAGTTTTTAATCACATAAAGTCCAAGATGGGTGCTCTGATTGGCAGGCAGCCTCAGTCCAAGGGGAAATCTGGGCACCCAGCCTCCTTCTAATCCCAGGGCTCTGCCATCTCCTAGGCCACGTGGTCACGGCAGCAGGGGAAAGAGGTGGGTGAGGCACATCTGCTTCTTACTGTCCTCAGCCCAGAAGAGAGACACATTGCTTCTGCTCACACTCATTGGCCACCCTTGATGACAAAGGAGGTGGAAATGTAGTGCAGCTGGATGCCCAGGAAGAGGAGGAGATGAGTTTGGTGATCAGCTACTCAGGCCTGTGATAGTAGGTCAGGGCTAAGCTTGGTCGGGAGCACCCAGGCTCTGCTGGAATTTCCCCCCACAGGACAGGAGAGGACCGGCCCCCGGGGGTAAGTAAGTTGAAGGAGCCAGGCTTGATCCGAGTGCACTGGCTGACCGTTGGCAAGGTCAAGGGCTATGGAAACAGCCTCTAGCCAAGGCCAATGGGAAACTTGTCCTGAGTGCCTCAGGAGAGCAGGCTGTGAAGAGTTAGTGAACAAAACCCCCTGGACTGCACAGGGCGTTTGCACCACAACATTTGTGGGCTGGAAGAGAGAGGAGCGTTGTGAACTTTAATTGGGTGGCCTAGATGAGGGGGAAGCCTCCCTGAGAAGGGACATTTGGGCAAAGACACAAAAATGCTGAATCAAAAGGACACCTGTAGGAGGGCAACGGGAGCAGCAAGTCCCAAAGCCCTGTGGTAGGAACAGGCCTGCGGTGTTGAGGACCCCGCTGCAACAATCTAGGCCCGAGATGATGGTGGTGACAGGGAGCGCGGGCAAGGGGAGAAGTGGTTAGATTCTTGATCTATTTTGTGTGTTTATCCCTCCTTACCTCACTTCCTTCCTTTTTTAGTTTTCTCATGAAGACACACTGAGGTGTTTCTACATCTGTGCCCTCTTCTAGACTGTAAACCCTTTGAGGGCAAGGCCTGGGCCTGGCCTCTCTCCTTACCCTCACACCTGGCCCGGGGACGGCCCCCCGGCAGCTCCTGGCAAACAAGTCTATGGAGAGACTGCACGTCCTCCTGAGTCATCAGATTTCATGGGGCTGAGCTGAAGTCCTGCTTGTCAGCATATTGCTCACTGATGTGGAAAGCTTTCCTGTGGTCTAGACACTCCTGACTCCAGTCTAAAGAGACCTTCTAAAGAAGGTCAGTGTATCGAATGGAAGGAGATGGGGCTTTCCTTCCTCCTGAGCTCATAGGGCTACCTGCTGGGAAGACAGCTTCACAGGTTCTGTTTGGTCCTGGATGTTCCCTCCTGCTGGTTTCCCAGGAAGTGACAGGATGCACAGAGGGCTGTGCCCAGCAGGGATCCCGGGCCCCAAGCAGCCTGGCCCTGTGCTTCCATACTGCTGGGCTCTGCACCACTCGCTCACTGGCTTGCAGGTGGGGTATCCAGCAGCTTTTGGGGGGGTGCCTCGAGCTTGGTCGTGGGGTGCTCTTTTCTCACTGCCCCGCAGGCTTTGTTTAAGCTGGGCCCTTCTCTGCAACACCCCTGGCCCTCCCAACTTGTACAGGAATCTGGGTATAACTGATGTTAATAACCCAGCAGGCTTCCAGAAGCCCTACGGCCTGAAATTCAGCATGTTGCTGCAGGCTTCCGGCTTTCTCCAGAATTGCATTCTGGGAGTCATGTGTTTCCTGTGCTCTCATGCCACAAATTAACTGCCCTTTCACTTTTTCCACAGGTTTCACCTCTCATCCTGTGTGGCAGGGGATCATGGTGTAGCGGTTACAAAACCTGTGAGCTCCGGGACCAGACAGACTCGAGTGGGCATCATAGCTTCTGCTCTTCCTAGCAAAGCCCTCTGAGCCTCAGTTTATTCATCTGTAAAATGAGCACCATCACGGTATCTCCCCAGGAGCTCGGCTGTGAAGATTAACTGGGGTAGTGACCTAATGCCTAGACCCATGATACATGCAAGCTATAATCATAACTCAAAGTGAGGCAGGGCTCAGGGCTGGCCAGCATCCCCGCTGGCTCCGAATCTTGCTCCTCTTTCCACCAGCCTCTTGGTCCAGTTCCACGTCAGGCCAGAGCAAACTGAGAAAGCCGTGCATGTCCTGGGCCTTCGGGGGAGTCTATGAATAGCCGAACCTGTGAATGATGCCTCTGCAGGTGCCAGAACCCCACAGGCCCCACCCTCGCCCCACGCCAGAGCGCTGCCTGCCAGACCCTTGTCAGCGGTTACAACCAACAACTGCCTCCCGCTGCCCGAGTTTTATCAAAAGCTCAGTTGAGAGACGTAAAGTTCATGGGGGTTATTTAAAGGCCATGCATTCCATCCATTCTTCCAGATGAGACTTATCCCTGAAGCGAGTCGGGCTCTCAGGAAGCTGAGCTGCTCTTGGACCACATGATTTAGCCGCCACAAAATCTTTATTCCGTCCCTCCCTGATGATGGGGCTTTAAGGAAAAATGGCTGGAGGAGGCCGGCTGTCAAATTTATTTCAGGATGCTGCTATTGTTAGTGCTTGCTGCCCCGGGCAGTGCTCTCTGTAAGACCTAGAGGGAAATATATTTTAGGCTCCAGTTCCTGGCAAAGTGCCGCATCCTCAGAGGAATCAGTGGGCTTCTGACCTCTGGGCAACGGGACTCGTGAAACTGACCCCCATTCTCATTTTACTTGCGCTGCCAGGAAGCTCAGATTCGGGGCTCAGCTTGAAGAACCCTTGCGAATCTCTTGACCCGTGACACAACGGAGATGACTTCTTTCCAGATGCTGAGTTCTTTTTTTTTTTTTTTTTTTAAAGATTCTATTTATTTATTTGAGAGAGAGAGAATGAGAGATAGAGAGCACGAGAGGGAAGAGGGTCCGAGGGAGAAGCAGACTCCCCGCCGAGCAGGGAGCCCGATGCGGGACTCGATCCCGGGACTCCAGGATCAGTTCTAACAGACAGGATGGTTAGGAGTTATGATTATTATTTTGTATGTATCTCGTCAATTGCATCAGGGCTCCGGTGGGACTGGGGTGGGAGTTTCTATTCTGGAAAGCAACGGATGGAGAGCTGGCCGGGGTGGGTGGGAGAAGCACCAGGGAGGAGGACACAAAGGGGAGGGAATGGCACAAGGTTGGCGGCGGGGGGGAGAGGGGGGAACGTGTCCCTTTCTAGGCCACCGTGGAGGTGAGGGAGGTCTGGCCTCCCTGAACCAGAGGGTTAGTAGAGAGATTTTTCCATGACTTTAAGAAGAGAACTGCAGCCCTTGCTCAATTTGAACTTCTCCCTGCGGCCCGCTCTGGCTTTCTGGGTATTTTTGTGATGTTGTGAAACAACGAAACTTGCAGTGTCTCCTTTCTCTTCCTCTCCTCCCCCCCCCCACCCCGCACCCCAGGCCCTGCCACCGTCTTTTCCCTTTCCCTTCCTCGCCCCCTCCAGCGACCACTGCCCTCCGTCCCTCCGGTCCCTCCCATCCCTCTGCGAGCCCTATTGTGGCTGAGCTGCAGGAGCAAACAGAGGAGGTGAGGACTTCGTTCGGACCCCTGCAGGAAGGTGAACACTAACTGAATGCTCTGCTCTGAGCCACACATTTAGGAACCAATGTGACCGCCATTTATCTGATTTATGTTCCCGGGTCCTGTGCCACAGCCGCTGGTGGCACATTTCCCACGCTGTCCTGGCCAGGCCCCCTCACCACCCGTTTGTCTGTCTACCTGGGGCAGGCTTCTCAGCTCCCGCACTATTGATATTGGGGGGCCAGGCACTTCTTTGCTGTGGGGCCTGTCCTGTGCCTTGTAGGGCAGTTTGAAGCATCCTTGGCTTCTACCCGCTGGATGCCAGGAGCACCCCCCACCCCGTGACAATCAAAAAGGTCTCCAGACATTGCCAACTGTCCCCTGGTGGAGGTGTCGGGGCACCGTCCCCGGGTTGGGAACGGCTGTCCCTTTCGCCGTTCCTCACTGACATCAGTCCTGAACAGAAACCTGTCTGGCGTCGGAACCGGGTCTCCAGTTTGTGTTTCTTCTTGCAGCTCTGTTCACCGCCTGCTCACCTTCCGTGCCCGCTTTTCTCTTGGGGCTACCATCTGCTTCCGACTAGCGGAGGGCAGTCCTCGTGCATTCTAGATGATCAGTGCCATGTTGGTTTGGGCTTGTGCGGCCTTCTCCTTTTCTGTCGGCCGTCACCGAGCAGGTGAGGACTCGCAGGCCCAGAGTGTATGATGCTAGTGTGTGGCAGAGCCAGGACAGTAGCCCAGGCCTCTGGCCCCAGTGCCCAGGCTCTCGACCCCTGGCCTCCGGCCATAACCCTTCCTTCTAAATATGCCTCTGCAGGAAGGCAGACAAGATCGGGCACTAAATCCCAGCGAGGGGAGGGAGGTGGCTCCCTGGAGGTCACGCAGCACCACCTGGATCACTTTGATGGGATGCCGGGTGTCTTGGGAGTTGGATTTGGCCTTTATTCTCATCTAGAAATGGCCAAGTGATGTTGCTTAAACGTCTGGCAGGAGCCCCTGGCTCTGGTGAGTGGAGGAGGCGCAGAGAGGGCTCTTTGCTAGCCCTGCCCGGGGAGAGGATGTGCAGGGCTCACAGACTCGGAACGGGCCGATTTCTGGCTGTGCACTTTCTGTCCCGGGCCTCTATGGACAGTGATGCCCTCCGTGCCCTGGGCGCTGGCGGAAGAGCGCTTCTTACCAGGCTCAGCGGATGATTGATGAAGGGGGAACAGGGGGCACTATGGAGGGGCTTTGTTCCCTAAAATGCCATTCACATGACTCTCTGACCTCAGGGCTCTTCCCCTTTCTCTTGTCTTTTTCTCCTTCACTGCATTCGGCTCTGCTACAGTTTCCCTTCTCTGTTTTTCTTTTCTCGATCCACACAAAGCCCTCAGAGGGCTGGAGCGGCCCCCCAGGCCTCCTGCCTCTGGCTGAGGTTGGTTTCCAGTTTCTGGGCTGCGGTCCTGGGGCCGTGTGCCCTGGAGTGCGTGGGGAGGCCTCGCAGGCCTGGGAGGGAGACGGCAGGCACTTCTGGCTGCGAGCTTCGTCTTCGGTTTCTAGAAGACTTGTCCGCAAGGGTTCTAAAGTCTGACTGCTCAGTCAGAATCACCTGGGTAACTTTCCAAACAGACGCATAACCAGGCCCCGACCTGAGATTCTGATCTTGTTGTTTTGGAGTGCGGCCTGGGGATTGATGGGATGTAAAATCTCCCCAGACGGTTCTGACACGAATCAGAGTGGCCAGGAGTGAAAGCCAGCCACTGTTTTACTGAGGGCCGAGTGTCACAGAGAGAACAGGGCATGCAGTTTAGAGGAGCTGGGTCCGGGTCAGACAGCCCTCGGCTAGCGGGGTGTCCCTGGGCAAAGCCCCTTCTCTCTAGGGCAGGAGCACCCCAAGGAGAGATGACAGATCGGTGGAATTTTAGACTCTGAAGGGTCCTGGAAAACCGGCCAATCCATCCTTTCGTTCTAGAGACCTGAAGCCTGTGTGTGTGGCCGTGTGTGGGCGGTGTGTAAGTAGACAGCCCGGGGTCCCACAGGGCTCTGCAGGGTCAGGCCTGCAGGCCAGGCTTTGGGCTGTCTCCTCCTCTCTAGATTAGACTGTTGGGGAAATTGTGTCCCTGGGAGCAAGTACCAGGGGGTCTCCCCACTGTTTACTGGGGGAGGAGGCTGGCCTTCCAGAGCCTGGGAGGGGGGAAGCTATGGCTAGAGCCAAAGGGTGTTACTCTCAGTCTGGATCTGCAAGAGAACTTTTGCAGAGCTGCTGACTTCTTGCAGCTGTTTTACAGGGCCTGTGGACTGAAAGGGGAAGTTTGGCTGCATTTAGAAAGTTGTCCACAAAGAGGAATGGCGGGGGTGGGGGTGAGGAGGGTGGCTGGGTTGCAGAGCACGAGGAGGAGGAAGGTGGGTGATCCGGGAGGGATGCCAGCAGGGGCCTGAAGACAAGGGTTTGATTTGGGCCCACATGTTGTCACTTTGGAAGCTCTTGGGGTTGGAGGGGGTTCGGGGTAAAGCAAAGGAGACAGGAAAAGAAAAGAAAAGAAAAGAAAAGAAAAGGAGGGGGCGGGGAGAATGAGTTCCCAGCCTGGCTCTTTCTTGGATTGGAAGCAAACACTGAGTGTGCTGGGAGCATGGCCAGTCCTGCCCCAAAGGCCCAGCGAGTGGTTTCCTCTAAAGGGGTGCAAGGAGATGGTGAGAGGTACAGAGACTGAAGGAGAAGCTTTGTCAAGATGGCCCAGCCCCACGGTGGGGGATGTTGAAGGAAGATCTCCCCACTCGCCCCACGGTGCACAGATCTCTCTGGGCAGCTTGAGCCATTCTGTCCCTAAGGCCAGGAATGTATCTAACCCTTCCCTGGACTGACCTGGGGCTCAGGCCCCGGGGTAGCAGCAGGAACAATACTGCACAAGGCTCCTAGCCGTGGGGTTGGACTTCTGGAAGGGTTCCACAGACCCGATTGAAGATGCCCATGCCTCAGTTTTCTGTTCCTGCTAGCAGTCCCACTGCCCCGTAACAAGTGTCCTGGCCCCAGGTACCAGGGAGAAAAATGGAGCTCCTGCGACCATTCTGGTCACACTCTCTCTGCCCCCACCAAGCCCGCTGTTCCCCCTCACTCTCTGGGTGAGCACCGGGAGCTACACTCTGCTGCCCCCGTACTGAGCCTTGTCCATATGTGTATGTGAGGATGGAGTCAGGGGGAGGGGGTGGGAGGGCAACCACTTTGGTCCCAAGATCTCTTACAGAAGGTCGTGCCCCCTTTGGAAATGTGCTGAGCAAAGCTTCTTGTCCCAAGTGACTCCACCCAACGGGACCATGAGAGAGGACTCAGCAGCAGAGACTAACTGTCCTAACACTGACCGTGTCACACGGGCCACAGAGATGGTGCCACTGCCTTTCTCAGGGACATGGTAGAGTCAGCAACCAGAGGGACCTGCTCTGAGGATGGGCAGAGAGGGGAGCCGTTGGGGGCTGCCTAGGTCACAGGGTCCCCCGGGGAAACTCTGCTGCCCTGACAGTGAGCCTCCGAGGCCAGAAGTACAATTCTCAAAAGAGCTTGCTCAGGATGCCCTTGGCACAGCAGGCAACTCGACTCAGCTCAACAAGACTCTGTGTTTAGTGAGTGTTTAATGGGTGTCTACTGAGCACCAAATTTGGGCCATCCGCTGTGCTAAGTGCTGGGGATGTAGGAGAGTGCAAACCAGACATGATCCCTGGCACAGGCACCTGAGATGGGCCCATGTGGGTCTGTGTTCCTGCTAAGCCCATGAGGGTACCCATGGGGGGAAGGGGGAGGAGGCCGGCCCTTCCCCCTGCGATCTCAGTGGAGAGAAGAGACAAGATTCACCTACATGAAACACTCAGGGAACCAGGCACCATTTACACAGATACATTCCTGGCTCTGCTAACCACACGTTGAAGTGGACATGGCCAGGTTCAGGCCGTGTAGGTCTGTAAGTGCTCTGAGTGGACCCTACAAGGAGCCCCACCGGGGCTGAGGCACTTTCCAAGCTTTGTGGAAGGATGGAAGAACCTGATTAGGGCGGCCTGACTGCTAACCTTGGAAAAAAATCACATGAGTGTGCCAGCCTGGGAAGTCTGTATGGACTCGACCATCTTTCCTGGTTCCTTCTTTCCACTGGCCAGCCCCTCTCTTTCTCCTTCTCCCATTTCACTCGAGCTAGAAGCCTTCCATGATAAATGGGCGGACGCCAGGTTTGGTTGAATGCTTACGGTTCACAAAGCACGGTGCTAGCTGCAGTAGGATTATAAACAGCACAGGCCTTACCCTTAAGGACTTTTCAAACCAACTTGGATTCACAAACTGCTATAACAGAAGATAGCGAAGGCTGCTTGTAATGCACCTGCGTGGGAGGAGGGGCCGACAGGAGACTTGACACCCAGCCCTGGGTGTAGAATTTGGAACGTGGACACTGTGCTGTGTGGGCACACGCACATGCCTGCATGCACTTCCTGTTGCTTGTTTTTAAGTCTCAAACTTCAGAGAAATTATAAGAATATTACAAGTAATTTCTGTAAGCCTTTTCTAAGATTCACCAATTATTTACATTTTGTGGAATCATTTGAGAACAAGTTAGAGACATTTTTGCTCCTTTGCCCTTAAATACTTCAGTGTGTATTTGAAGGACACTGACGTCACGTGGTTCCCTTATGGCTGAGCCTTCTTCTTATTTCCAGACCCCATCGGATCACTCTATACCCTAAATAAAGCTTACTTAATGGCAGACAGCTAGCCTCTTTTTCTGCTTGATGCCCTGTTGGCCGTCTGGCCGGTGGGGGCCACCTCGGTCACAGGGTCCCCCACGGAAGCACTACTGTGGCTTTGGTGGCCATCCCTGAGTCGAGCTGCAACCAGACAGCTGATCTGTCCCCTTAGAGGCCTGGCCAGGCCTTGGCTGAACGGCTCTCTTCCCCTTCACTTTGTTTTTGAGTTTTCTGTACATTCTCCCGCCCACAGATATGAGTGTTGCAGGACACTGGCTTTCTAGTGTGCAGCACGGCCTGGTGGAAGCGGAGAGAGCTTGGCTGGGCACCCTCCCGGGGCCTTGGGTGCGCTCCTGGGCTCCTCTGCAAATCCAGGGAGGCTTCCTTTCCCTCATTCGGTGGAGGAGGCTCTACGGCCTGGTCTGGCTCTGAGGCCCGAGGCCCTGCTCAAGACTGGCAGTCTCAGGCTGAGGGAACATTTTCCAGAGTACAGCCGAGGGACAGAACGTCTCCATGAGATGGGCTAGGATGGGCAGGGCTCTGGAAAGGCCCCTGCTTGTTCTGGGAGCTGTTCAGGATGCTGAGGTTTTGGAAATCCACGGTGGCTCTTCATGACTGTTCCTAGCTTCGGGAGGAGGAATGAACGGGGGCCCATTTCTTGGGGTTTGGTGGCAAAGGTGAAGCTCAGCACTGCTGAGCCGGGACCAGGCCCTCTGCGGGGCCTGAGGAGGGCACTGAGCTTTGGAGGGGAACACAGCCTAAGGGACTGGCCCCTGGAGTCATGAGAAGCTGCTCACATCCAGTGAGCCTTGGCTGGAGCTCTACCGGCCCTGGGCCTGGACACAAAATCAATGTGATCTCTGGACCTGCACTCAAGCGTGCCTCTGATGGAGCGGGTCGGAGAAACCCTAGTGAACCCACGAAACAGAACATGCTAGAGGCATTTAATGAGGCAGATCAGTCCCACGCAAGGAGAGGCCGGGGAAGGGAGAGAACAGAACGGGCCTGCTCAGTCAAGAACCGCTCTGGGGAGGAGGGGAAGCCTCCCTTTCCAGCTGCCTCTCCCTTCTGTTCCGCTTTTGCACACAACCAGCACGCCCAGTCCCAGCTCTGTTCTGTCATCGTGGGCAAGCCAGTTTGCCTCCTTGGGCCTGTTTCCTCCTCTTTGCAGTGGGAAATGGGGCCCTTGCACCCTCTCGCTGGGGCATGCTGAGAGGGGACCCAGTGTGGGTGGGCTTCAGAGGGGCTGGGAGACTTAGGAAAAGAAGCCCCCCCCGACCCCCCAGACTTTGAGAGCCTGCTTCTGCATAGGTGTTGTTTGGAATAAGCTCCCCAGTGGTCCTTGGAGCAGAAGCCAGGTGACTATGGGGTCTTCACATCCCCCCAGTCGCTGACTTCACCCCAGGCTCCGCAGACGGAGACCCAGGCCTTTATTCGTTGACTCATTTTGCCTGTTGTCCCAGTAGGCCTGGTACAGGTGGGGGCACCCTGGCTTCCCACCCGCCCCCCCCCCCACCCCGCCAGCCACCGGCCCCTCCCACTAGGGAGATGTGCCATGCTCAGGGGGGGCCTGAATGCACCCCCTTTCTCCTTCCCTAAGAACTAGCCTCAATGCGCCCATTACCATTTCCATGGCACTCTCCTCCAGGGCCCCATGGAAATCACAACGCTTTCTGAGGACTTGTGCAGACTGCAGAAAAGACCCCGGGCCCCCTGCCCACCCCGAGGCTCGCTGGCCGCCTCTAATCCCGCTCGCTCGCTCGGGGCGCAGAGACAGAGCTCCCTCTCTCCTCTCGTCCTGGCCGCTCACTCTCCCACAGAGCTGACGTTTCTCTGCGGCCCAGCTGGCTGCAGTTTCTAGAAATAACAATATCCCCGGGGTGGGGGGGAGGAGCGGCGGGGTGAATGGGCGCCTTTGTCCGGGGCCCTGTGAAGCCCCATTAATTATGCGCTGCGGAGCGCGGGCAGCGCGGAGGCCCGGCCCCCGGCGGCTCAAAGGCCCGGGCTTGGGAGCGCGGCCCCGGCTCCGCGCCGCCGCACAAAGGGCCGAGAATGAGAAAACCGCCAATTACCCCGCATTTTGTATTTGCCCTTGTTTCGCTGACACTGTGGACGGCCCTCCCCGGGCGGCTGCACTTTGAGGGTTTTCAAGCCCTTTCTTGGTTACCAGGGGCGACTGGGCAGAGGGCTGGGGGCTTGGGGAGAGCGGGAGACTTGGGTGGGATCGTGGGCGTCTGGGGACGCCTGCGGCGGGGGGGGGAAGTCGCCCCTGGAGACATGGGTCTCCAATCTAACGCTCTCGCCAAACCTGGAGGCTGTGGAGAATGCAGATTCCCGGGCCCCGCTCCAGAGGACTCCCTGACTCAGTCGGTCTGGGGTACCCAGGCTGCATTTTAACAGGCAGTGTAGATGATCTGGTTTTTTAAAAAATTAAAGTAAACCGTGAAGTGCCCAGATCTTACGCGTGCGGGTTCATGAGTTTTGACAAACGTATACTGTGTAGCCTACATCCTATGAAGATAGCAATTCTATCATTCGAGAAATTTCCACGGATCCACTTGCCGGCCACCTCCCCCACCTCCCCCACCTCCCCTGCACCAGTCCCAGGCCCCAAGGGACCACTCTTCTGACTTTTTTCTTTTTTAAAGATTTTATTTATTTGACAGAGAGAGACAGCGAGAGAGGGAACACAGGCAGGGGGAGTGGGAGAGGGAGAGGCAGCTTCCCGCTGAGCAGGGAGCCTGATGCGGGGCTCAATCCTAGGACCCTGGAATCATGACCTGAGCCGAAGGCAGACGCTTAACGACTGAGCCACTCAGGCGCCCCCACTGTTTTGACTTTTATCTCCATGTTAAGTTCCACCTGTTTGGAGACTGTGCTAGGTGGAGTCATATGGCATTCACTCTTGTTTCTGACTTCTCACTCAGCCTAAATGTTTTTGACGTCCCCCCATGTTGCCTGTATCAGTAGTTTGGTTTCTTTGTATTTATCTGTTCACCTGTTGATGGACTGCTTCCAATCTGGGGTTGTTATAAATAAAGCTGCTATGATCATTTTGTACCAGTCAAGTCCCTTTTGCGGACATATGTTTTCTGTCTTTGGGGTAAATCTCTAGGAGTGGAATTGGGGTCATAGGGAAGGGATTTAGCTTTAGTGGATACTACCAAACCGCTTTCTAAAGTGGGTATACAATTTTGCACCCCCACCAACAAAGTCTGAGAGCTCCAGTTGCTCTCCTTCCGAGTCAGCACTTGGTGTTGCCTATCTTTTTCATCTGGGCCCTTCTAGTGAGTGTGTGGTGATAGCTCATGGTAGTTTTCAAGCCAGGTGATTTTAATTGCCGATCTCCAGCGACCACACTTGGGGAAAACTCCTGTCTAAGTGCAATGCTAGCCCTTGCCTGCAAGTTCCGGCAGGGTAAATGACCTCCCCCAATGCCCATTGCTCCTTGGACAGAGACTGGATGATTACATGGGACTCCTGACTACCAAACAAGCGCTTTCTCCTTGATATGATGCTGTCCCATTGGCTTACACCTAGTGGGCCTGTGCACATGTGTTTCTGCATGTGTGTGTGTGTGAAGTGTGGGTCTTGCTCTGCCCAGGACCATTCAGAATGGATCTGGAAAGGGATGGACCTGGAAGGGGATTTCTTTTCTTTCTTTTCTTTTTCTCTTTTTCTTCTTCTTTTTTTTTCTTTTCTTTCTTTCTTTCTTTCTTTCTTTCTTTCTTTCTTTCTTTCTTTCTTTCTTTCTTTCTTTCTTTCTTTTCTTTCTTTCTTTCTTTCTCTTTCTCTTTCTTTCTTCTTTCTTTTTCTTTCTTTCTTTCTTTCTTTCTTTCTTTCTTTCTTTCTTTCTTTCTTTCTTTCTTTCTTTCTTTCTTTCTTTCTTTCTTTTTTTTCTTTCTTCTTTCTCAGGTTTATTTATTTTTTAGTAATCTCTACACCCAATGTGGGGCTCGAACTCGCAAGCACGAAATCAAGAGTCCATGCTCAGGGCGCCTGGGTGGCTCAGTCTTTAAGCATCTGCCTTCGGCTCAGGTCATGATCTCAGGGTCCTGGGATCGAGCCCCACATCGAGCTCCCTGCTCAGCGGGAAGCCTGCTTCTCCCTCTCCCACTCCCCCTGCTTGTGTTCCCTCTCTCGCTGTCTCTCTTTAAATAAATAAAATATTAAAAAAAAAAAGAATCCCATGCTCCTCTGACTGAGCCCACCAGGTGTCCCCGGAAGGGCATTTCTGAAGAGTCTCTGCTACCCAAGCAGCAGCATCCATAGGACTCTGGAGCCAAGAGACTGGGCTTGGCCAGGTAGGTGTGGACACATGTACACACAGGCACAGGGGTAGGGGCTGGTGTCTAGCTGTCGTTGACACTTACTTCAAGGGTGCAGACCAATCCTGAGACCCCCTTTGCTTTAGTCACCCATAGAGAGCCTTAGATATTTTCTGATCAAGCAAAGAGGAGGTGCTGGGTGATGGGAATGAGGGAGCAGGAGTCCTGGGCTTTCAAAATGCTCCTTTGTCTGTAAGCATTCTCCTAAGCATGGTTTTAAGACCCTCCAGCACCTGGCCTGACCTAGCCTTGTAGCCTTGTATCTGGCTGCCTCCATCTCACATATTATACTTCAGTGATATTGGATGCCTACCTGTCCACTGTTCACCCTCCACCTTATCAATACGTACCATGGTGATGGTATTCTCCAAAGGTAGCTGCACCAAAATGTATATCCCATCCCACATGCTCTTCTTGCAGGACGATTGACTTTTCTCTCACTGAGCCAGGGAGAGGGGGTCTGTTTCCTCTCATTGAATCTGGGCCAGGTGGTTGTGACTGCTCTGGCCAATAGACTATGGTAGAAAGGATGCTTTGGGATGCTGAGTCATATAACTTCCACCTGGCTCTCTCTATTTTGGGGATGCTCACTCCAGGAACCCAGCCACCATGCTATATAAGAAGCCCACACCAGCCCGCCCGGAGAGACCAGTGGGAAAACCACATGGAGAGGCACTGAGTACCCAACCTGCAGTCAGCACCAGCCACCAGATTTGTGAGTGAATGAGCCTTCAGTGATTCCAAAGCCCTGCCATGGATGCTTCCAGCTGAGGCCCCAGACGACCTAGGGCAGAGACAAGCTCTTCCTGCTGTGTCCTGTCCGGATTCCTGACCCGGAGACTCTGCAAACATAATAAAGTGGTTGTTTGATGTATAACCACGATAACTGGAAGCAGGCAGTACTGGTATTCCTTGTACCCTCTCGATCTTATTTCATAATCCCCTCGCCCAGCTCCCGATTCTCAATTTACCTCTTTTCTTTCAGTGGGAGACAGCTTGGATGTCACCTCATCTAGGAGTCCCCTGGCCTCCCCTTGAGCTGCGCTGGGATTTCCTCCTTGGCACTCCAAGTGTCTGCTTGTCTTTGTCTCCTCCGCACCATCCTATGACTCCATGTCTGGGTGTCTGCATCCCCCATAAATAGCTTCCTAAGAGCTGGAACAGCATGTATTTTCTCTCTGGACTTCTAAGAGCCTGGCACCGAAGCGTTTGCTCAAAGATGACATGTCCCTGAAACAGAGGGAGCGGGACCTGAATTAAGGAAATCGCTATTCTGCTTCCCACTCCCTGCCCTCCTTTCTTCAGGACCAGGCCTTGAGCAAGAGAGACGAAAAAGACAAGAGACGGTCCTTTCCTTCCAGAGGATGTCAACTTAATGAGGGAGAGAGTAATAGAAAGACTTGAAGAGACTAGTGTATGATTAGATGAGATTCATAGTTCTCAGAATGGGGAGAGACCTGCATGGAATGGGGTGGTCAGGGCAGGCTTCCTGGAGGGGGCAAGGCCTTGGATGTAAGGGCAGAGCTCTGAAATGAGTCCTCCTTTGCTAGGACTCTCGGCTGGCTTTCCCCCACCTCCACTCGCCGGGGCCCCAGCTGAAGTGGGGTGTGTATGTACGTGTGTGTATGTGTGTGTGTACCTGCGTGCACACGTGCATTGACACTTCCCTCTCCGGGGATAACGTCTTGAGGACAAGCCCGGTCCTAACCACTTCCTCAGTTTGCTCCTCTCTCCTCCACCTCACCAGAGGAATGGGATAAGTCTAAAGGGGTGAATGCCCCTGCAGGTAGATGAACACCCGACGATATGCCTGGACCTTAAAAGCGTAGTGCTGGCTGAGAAAGCCAAAAACAGAATAAAATCTCCGGCACCGTGTCATTTATGTGAACTGAAAATACACAGTGCCTGTTTTGGGGGGGGGAGGGTGCGTCACTTGCCGGAAGAGCCATGGAGGTGGGTGACTGTGGCCTCTGGGCTCCGAAGAGGTGGGGGAGCCGGGCTGGAGCCATGGCCAGTCCAGCCGTAGAAGCTGCAGGATTTGCAAGCTGTTCTGTTTCACAAGCCATGGGGCACGTGGAGCCTCAAGCAAAACACATCTCTCAAAATCTACCAAAATCTGCCATCAGCGGTGGCTATTACAGAGGTGGGTTTGAACCCCGAATCGCAGAATGGGAAGCAGCATTAGTACTAAGCATAAGCAGCATTAATACTGAGCATAACCCTACTGGCAATAAAGGAAAAATGTGATGCTCATTGACAAATGATGCTTTTAAATTTAAATGAGTCCCCCAGACAAGGGAGGATCTCTTTAGATACCAGCCCCAATCAATAAAGCTACAGATCTACTAGAAGGTCAAGCTAAAAAACGAAGTAAATGTATGATGACTTTTAAGTTCTTATTCGTTTTATGGATGTGAGTACCAGCCTTTTATAATAAAGTGCCTCAAAGTTAAAACAACAACAACAACAACAACAACAACAACCCTAAACTAAAAATACAAGTACACAGAACGGCAATGTATGCTTTAGAGGAACTCGTACAAACACATTACTGTGGTTGCCTTAAGGGGTGGGGTGCACTGGGGTAGTGAGCAAGGATCAGAGGGTTAAAATAAAACAAGAGAGGGCCTTTGTGCAGAAGGAACAGTGATGAGAGTATGCCGTTGAGAGAATGATCTCTCAACTTGTGCACCTGAGGTCCAGACAGAAAGAAAGGTCAAAGCCAAAATCACTGTTGGAAATGATAACCCAACTTTAGGATGGCACTCATATCTGCCCGGGCAGGAGGGAGCAGGAATATAGGCAAGGATTTAGTTGTAGCTGTAATGTGTTATTTCTTTAAAAAAGATAAGGAAATCTGAAGCAAAAGAGCAAACCATTTACATCTGTTGAAACTGGGGAGTGGCTACGTGGGTTTCTGTTCAATTCTTCTTCTTCTTATTATTATTTTAAGTCAGCGCTGCGCTCAAGGTGGGGCTTGAACTCATGACACCCCGAGATCAAGAGTCCCATGCTCTAATGACTGAGCCAGCCAGTACCACTCCATTTGATTTCATGTATGTATGTATGTATGTAGGCTCCATGCCCAACATGGGGCCCAACACGGGGCTTGAACTCACAACCCTGAGATCAAGACCTGAGCTGAGATCAGGAGTCAGACGCTTACTGAACCACCCAGGCACCCCCATTCGATTATCTTTAAATGTGTGATAAGTAAAAAAAAAATTTTTTAAGAGGTTGTTGAGCAAGACACTGCAAGATAATTTTGTGACTTTTGCCTAGACTGGCCTCTGAATAGTTTTATAATGCTGAATAGCTGCTCTGGTCTGCCAGTGACCCAAGTCCCAATAAGGAGAAGAACATGAAGAACTGACTTGAGAAGCTAAAAGCACTCATAAATAAGATCTTTAGTGAATGGAGAAGGTCATTGCCTGCTATGTAGGGAGTGAATGGCCACAGGAATTTTTTTTCTGAATGGTTGGATTGATCAGCCATTGACTGCCGTGGGGATGGCAAATCCTAGCTAGTCATTGTACAGAACTTCTACAAGTGACTCTGGGAGGGCTGCCTGGCTCAAAGTTAAGAGCCTGGGCTCTGGGAACCCCCTAATACAGTGAGGAGCTCAGCAACTCAGTCTATGGTATAGACTATACTCAATGATTCTTCCCACCCCCGGCCACAGCTGATGGGTATGGAGGGAACAGCTAAATCCAGCTGGATCAATCAGATTCTTTCTGTCAAGATTCTGGGATTTTGAACCAAGAGGTAGAGACTGGCCACTGTGGGGATGGGGCTGCTTTAATGGAAGTGTTCTAAGGAGGTGGTTCATTGACTCCAGATGCTTAGGTCCTTGGAACTGTCCTGCCTCTGGCCTTTCCTGAGGCTAAGTTGTTCAATCCTTTCTTGAAATGTAATAAATTTATTATTATTATTTGCCAGGGTTGATTTCTATTACTTGTCCTGTGGAGTAGGTTAATATAATATTTTATTATATCTTCCAGCTGTCCCCTAGTTCTGCTTCTAATACATATGGTATCTTTGTTACGTTAGAAAAAGGTGCCCCTCTGGACAGACAAATTAGAAAAAGCTGTTGTTTCCTCCAGGCAGATACAGTCCCTCACCAGGGTGAAATGTTTGGCCAGTGGAATGTGGGGCTGGGTAACAAGGCCCCTTGGTGCAGTGCACAGACTACATCACCATTCATGGCAGCCCTACCTGCCCACCATTTGTATCCGGGCTGATTTGTCCTCTGCACCAAGGTGTCATTCAGAATATAAAGCATTACTTCAGATAAGATTTATTGGAAATGTGGGTTGATCATGCAAGCCCTATTTAGGACTTTAATGCTCATGACCAAAAATATAATTTTTAATCTTTGTGTGTTGAAATCTGTAGAAAGTCAAGCCTTAAAGGAAACTTCAGAAAACTCTGTGGGCTGGTAAAGTCAACAGAAGCCTCATCTTCTTTGATGAGTGATCTGCAGGCTTTCCACCAAACAGCCGGGCAGACATTCTTGAAATGTCAAGGGGCACTCCTCTTTCCCCCATGGGAACACACTTAGCAAGATCAAGTGCATAAGAGTGAGTAGACAAGGAGGTGTCTAGAGCTGTGGTGAGGGTGACATGGGAACGACACCAAGGCACCGGTGGCCACGGGGAAGGCAGCCATCACAGGGAGGAGAAAATGCCTTGAAAAGAGGCTGCTCCAGCTCTGATTCGTTCATTCATTTTACATCCGGCAGCCCCTGTATCTAATATGAGTCCCACTCCCCTTCTGAGAGCAAGCTGAGTATAGAGAAGCAAGTCAGGAGCTTTCCCAGGACAGAGCACCTACCCACTCCTGGAACCTGCACCATCAGCTGCCATGTCTACCAGTACGGCAGGCGGTGTAGACTAGTTAAGGATGTGAGTCTGGAATCAGAATGCCTGGGTTCAAACCTCAACTCTTTCACTTTCCAGCCGTGTGAACTTAGACATGTTACTCAGCCTTTTGATGATGGTTTCAAAACATGTCCACAATCCTTTGATTCTCCTCCCCTCGCTCCCATCACTGGAGTCTATGTCCCTGCCCCTTGAACCTAGGTAGAGATTTGGGAGCACCTCGACAAACAGACTGCAGCAAAAGTGACATGTGTGATTTCCAGGGCTAGGTAAGAAAAGAGCATGCAGCTTCTGATGGCTCCTTTTGGGACACTCATGCTGGGAGCCTTCAGGGACCATAAGCGAAATCCAGCCATCCTGAGGTTGCTCGTGGAAAGACTTCATGCACACAGAGAGATGCTCGAGGAGCCCCAGAAGTGCCTGAAAACTCATGGAGAGGTCCTGAGCGAGAGCTGCCTGGCTTATTTTCAGTCAACCCCCAAATTCATGAGCAAAATAAATGCTTGTTATTAGTTTGGGGTCGTTGTTTTGGGATGGTTTGTTATAAGGCAGTAGAGAGCAGATCCAGGCTTTTCATGACGTGGAGGTAGACAGCTGCCATAAGGGAACCTAAATCTCTGGCTTAGGACTGGGAGGTGGGCAGAAACTGTAAGCGTTTTGAAGACATTGGAAGGGGAAGCCTGATGGCCCCCAAAGAGGCTGCTGGTGAGGAAGATGTTGTTGGAAGCAGGAGCCAAGGGGACCCTTATGATGCAGTGGAGGGAAATTTAGCAACATTGTCACTTGAAGTGATGTAGACAACAGAGAAGGTACCTGATGACCTAATGGTTTGGACTGAGGAGATTTTTAAGCAGAATGTCAAAAATCCAGTTGGATTATTTTAGCTGCATATGATAAAGATAGAGAAAGATGAGTTAAAAAGGAGAGTTTAGGGGCCCCTGGGTGGCTCAGTCGGTTGAGTGTCCGACTCTTGATTGCAGCTCAGGACATGATCTCAGGGTCGTGAGATCGATCCCCAAGTCGGACTCATTTGCTGGATGTGGAGCCTGCTTAAGATTCTTTCTCTCTCTCTCCCTCTCCCTCTGCCCCTCCCCCCACTCACACTTGAGCTCTCTCTCTGAAAAAAGAAATACATTTTTTTAAAAAGGAAAGTTTACTTTTCAAGCAATTCTATAGATTGTATATAAAATATTGTATAGACATTATTAAAATTGTATAGAAAATATTAGAAAGCCAGGGATTTTCTGGGTTTGAAAGTAAATGTGGTTTCTCATTCTCAGCCTCCCTAGATGGCAAAAAATTCTCAAAGTCTGAAAGGGCCTCAAGACAAAGATAAAGTCCAGGGTGGGACTATACGAAACTTTGTTAAAACCTCAGAAAGATCAAATGCTTCATAAAATCTTTCAGATAGACAAAGGCCTCCTGAGTATTTCAAGAGCATGCCTCCCAGTCTGTTTATTAAATAACCGGGCTTCTAAGAATTTTAAGAGGATTGGGGCGCCTGGGTGGCTCAGCTGGTTAGGTGTCTGCCTCCGGCTCAGGTCATGGTCCCAGGTCCAGGGATCGAGCCCCACGTCGGGAATCCCTGCTCAGCGGGGAGCCTGCTTCTCCCTCTCCCTCTGCTGCTCCCCCTGCTTGTGCTCTCTCTCTGTCAAATAAATAAATAAAATCTTAAAAAAAAAAAAAGAATGTTAAGAGGATTGTCCCTCAACAACCTCATGAAAGACTCAAGGTAGAGAAGAGCTGATCTTGATGAGATTTTTACTATAGCTTTTGGTTAATGGAGTGAAGTGCAATAGGATCCATAGGAAACCCACAAAGTCTTAAAATAAATTGTATTGTCAGAAGCACCATCAGCTCGGACTGAAAGGTACAGAGTAGAACAAAATGAAAAAGCTCCATAAATTTTTTGGACTTTGGGCCCCCCAGAAGGAAGCAAGCTGAGAAAGCTACTCAGTTGTAAACACCAGCAGGTTTTTATAGTGAAGGAAGGGTGATTCAGAAGGTGGAACCGAGAGCCCAGAAAACAGAGCCATTGGGAAACATTCCCAGGCAGTAGGACTGACCCCTAACCAAGAAATGCGCAATATGTGCCTGTTTGGATTTCACAATGACTATGGACCAGTGACTGCTGTGTGCTTCCCCCATGCCATTTGAATGGGAATGTTTATAGTGATTATCCTAGGTCCTGTCCCATCATTGTGTGTTGGGTGTGTATGGAGCAGATAACTTTCTTCTCAGTTCATAAGTCTTTAAATAAAGAGAAATAGTGCTCCAGCAGCTGTGTCTGAGACATTGCATTTGAGGAACCTCCTCTATAACTGGTTTAGATGATGGGATCCCAGTC
Organism: Zalophus californianus; assembly: GCF_009762305.2. Lineage (NCBI taxonomy): Eukaryota > Metazoa > Chordata > Mammalia > Carnivora > Otariidae > Zalophus > Zalophus californianus. The sequence continues at coordinate 76,748,000 of NC_045602.1, forward strand.
CTCTAGCTTAAACCTGATGCCATCACAGATGAGACTTTTGGGGATCATTGGAAGAGAGTGAGTGTATTTTGCATGTGAAAAGAATGCCTGTACTGGTACACCATCGCTTTGGCCATGTTCTATTGGTTAGGGTGAGTCCCAGACCAGATTCAGCATGGGAGGGCACTCTGCAAGGGAATGAGTAACAAGAGGCATGGTTTCCCAGGGCCATCATTAGAGACTAGCTACCACCAAAAAAGTCCTTTTTCTTTTTCATGTATTCAACAATATTCTCTGTCAAGCACATGGTTCCTTCTTGAACAGAGTATACTTAAACTAAATGTCACTTTTGTTTGATTCAGGATAACAGCCACTGAGAAGCTCTGTGAAGGATAAGCAACATTCAAAAAGTGTTTACTATACGGGGCGCCTGGCTGGCTCGGTCGGTGGAGCGTGTGACTCTTGATCTTGGAGTTGTGGGTTTGAGCCCCATGTTGGGTGTAGAGATGACTTAAGGATAAAAATCTTTAAATAAATAAGTAAGTAAGTAAGTAATTCACTGCATACCTGACCGCAAGCTTGGGGTCTCGTGAGGTTGTAGTCAGGCCATGACTGAGGTAAAGTCTTCTGTCACTCACCTATCTGGCACCTGGGCAGGGAGGACTCAAACAAGGGAGGCTGGAACACCTGGGGTTCCTCAGACATCTCTGTCTCTCTGTGGCCTCTCCACATGAGATCTGCCACATGGCAGCTTCAGGGCAGCCAGAAACTCAGGATCATCCCCCAGCAACTCAGGGATCTAAAGGCACATGTCCTGAGAGAGAGCAAGTTGGAGGCTATGTCATCTTTTCTAACCCAGCCTTGGAAGTCACGCCATGTAATTTCTACGATACTCTATTTGTTAAGGCAGTTACAAAGGCTTACCCAGGGACAGAAGAGGGGGCATCCCTTCCATTTCTCGATAGGAAATATGTCAACAAATTTGATCCATGTTTAAAACCAGCACAGTGTATCGCTTGGGGCTGTCCCCTTGAGGTGGTGGGCACTGCCATGCTTGGCCTGGGGCTGATTCCAGGATGGGACTGGTCTGGAGACCGTGCCAACCTCCTGCTCGGGAGAGGGCAGAGTGGCTGGGCTGTGAGGTTCTACAAGCCCTCGGGGGCTGGTGAGTAGGAAGGGGGTCTTTCAAACCCCGCCCCCCCCACAAAGAATCTGGGACTTTAGGTGGGCCACGGGGTTTTCAGAAAAAGTGAGCAAGAGGAGCACGTTCTTGGCACGATGGGTCTGGTTCCTGGAAGGAGAGGGGGAGAGGGTTGGTGCCGAGGGCATCCGAGCTGGGCCGAAATAGAGAGCTTGTTCTGCTCACAAGCCTGCTATTTGAGGACCTGGAGCCATGACGTCCCTCCGAGTTTCCATTCTCTGTGCCGCAGCTGCTGGTTACGTGGTTCATTCAAAATGCTTTGCAGGAAGCAGCAGGCTCCACATTCCAGGGCTTTTAGTCATTTTTTCTCTCAGAGCTCTGGGGCTGGGATTAGAACGTTCTTCAAACCACACTGTCCTCGGCTGGAATCCCAAGAGGAAGTGGGTGGGTCCCTGGGGGATGAGAACACAGGCCCAAATTCAGGGGCAGGATGAAAAAAGATTAAGTAAACTCCTAGAGAGATCACTGAGCTAAGGCCCAGGTTTGGCGAGGGCTGGAAGCCTGTGGGAGGTGACTCTTGACCTGCCAGCCATGGGCCAAGGGGGATGCTGAGTTTCTGGTGTGTGCGTGCGTGCATGTGTCTGTGCGCGCATACGTGCATGCGTGTGATAGAACAGGATTGGTGGTGGCATTTCATTCTGAGGTCCCCACATGCTCAGCCCCTGACTTTGGTCACTGCCCTTGGGCTGAGGGAGAGTGTGACATGGGGCTTCATTTGCTGCAGGAGTGAATGTTTGGGTTTGGGACAGGGAAAGCAGCACTTTAGCAAATGGACCCCACAGATACTTGAACCCGGAAAAACCACAACAAATGTTTGCTGAGGGTCTGTTAGGCTTCTGGCATTGGGCTGGGCGTTGGGAATACAAAGGGTATAGAACAGACTCCCTCCTGTCCTTGCAATAAGACCTGGGAAATAGGGCCTGGAAGGTGTCCACTGGGGTAAGGGAGAGAGGGCAGATGAAGGGGGTGGGGAGTGGTAGACCTCAGATTCTGGTGGGCAGAGAGGAGGCAAGTATAGATGCCACCATAGATCACGCAGATGGCTGAAGCTCTGGAAGGGAGGAAGTGATGGACACCAGCAAACTCCCAGGGGTCCTGAGGCAGGAATCCCTCCTCAAGTCTTGAAAAGCCCCAGAGGCTGGCCCAAGAGGAGGAAGGGGGATGGGCCACCCAGCCCAGTGCCACTCTTTCCTCTGAGGGCGGAGGCAGAAGGTGGGAAACCCTGCCGTGAGTCTCGTCCGGCTGGTAGACAAAAAAAACGCCAACGTGCTTTTGCTCCTGTGGTAGGGAGAACTACAAATATGCCCCCCACCCCGGCTTCCCACCCTAATCCCTGAGCATGATGAAATATCAAGCGCCTGATTCTGTAACATTATATGGCAAAGGGATTTGAAGACCTAATTAAGGTTCTCAATCACTTGACTTGGGGTTAATCAAAAGGGAGATTATCTGGGAGTGGTGGTGGACCTAATCTAATCATGCGAGCCCTTTAGAAGGGGAGAGTTTTCTCTGGCTGGTGGCAGGAGAGGGGATTCTGTGTACCACTGATGACTTGAAGACGCAGGGGAGCACGTGCAAGGGAAGGGCTCAGGGGAGCGGCTTCTAGGAGCTGAGAGGGGCCCGGGGCACAAGCAGCAGAGAGACAGCTCCTCTGTCCTCCCCCTGCAGGAGCAGAGTTCTGCTAGAACCGGAATGAGCTCGGGAGCACAGATGCTTTCTCAGGGCTTCTAGAAGCGGGCCTTGGTTTTGGCCTTGTGAGGCCCTGAGCAGAGGATCCAGCTGAGCCCACCTAGACTTCCAATCCTCAGAACGGTGAGAGAATAAACAGGGGCTGTTTTAAGCTGCTGACTTTGTGCTAATTTGTTATGAAGCAAGAGGGAATGAATACACTCTCCCTTTCTCGGTTCATCCAAGAAAGTCCAGGAGGAGGGTACAATGAGTCGCCTTTTGCAGACGGAGCCGGCTGGGTGTCCAGCCCGGAGCTCAGGTCTGAGCCCCACCGGACCTCAGCCTTGGCTCACAGGGTCTCCTCCTCCCACTCAGGGCAGAGGAGGAGGGTTGCGTCTTGCGCTTCTGTTTAGGAAGATTACCCCGCAGCCCCTTCCAGCGCACAGCCTGCAGGCTGCCATGCCGGCCCAGCCCCGCATTCCCTGCAGAAGAGCGGAGCTCTGGGCAGAAACAAGAGAAGGGCAGTGACCTCCCCTCCCCCCTGCTTCTCAGATGACAAGTCTGGCCTCTGTCAAGGCAAGAGACAGGGGCTGGGATGCAAGAAGCCATAAAGTTTGGCTGCGCCCTTCCCCACCCCCATAAGAGGCATTTTCTGACTGGTTGGTGTGGGGATTTTTACATTTTATACTTCCTTTCTTAATCATTTGTTGGACCCATAATCGGGTACCTCCGGGAGTCCAGTAATATTTGCAAGGAGGAAGGTTATGTTTCTGCTTTATTAATTAAAAAGCCCTAATGAAGGTTTTGTCATTTCCACATGAGGCCTTTTTTTGAAAAATCTCCGATTCTTCCCAGATGGTGTCTAGCTCCTTCCCCACAGCCACTGGTGGGGTGGGGCTTTGAAAGTAGGGGGTTTTGTGTCTGGCCAGCTTGGGATTTCAGTTCTGTCACCTCCCCCTTGAGGAGAAGGCGGGGGGGGGGGGGCAGAAAACCTCCCAGGCCTCGGTTTCTTCAGATAGACCGTTTCTGAGATGCAGTGGGCCAGCAAATACACACAAGAAGGAAGGAGTCAACATTGCTTTCCTTATCTGTCTGCCTCACCACAACACGACAGCTAGCCTTGGAAATATTTTCTGACAAGGAGAAAATATTTTTTATTCTGACGACCGTCAGGCCTGGCCGGCCAGCAGCAAAAACCTTCCGTCAGCAAAGTTTGCCTGTGTGCCCCGCCTTCTCAAAGCCCCTTCCTCAATCCGTATCCCGTTTCCTTCTTTGGGGCTCTGCCTGGCCAGATCCCAGGGCCCTGGGGGTGGACACGCTGGGAGGCCTTTGAAAAACTCTCACAGTTAAGTATTCGAGAGGGAGGGCAATCCCTCACCTTGCGGGATCCGGCTCATGATGGAACCCCAGGCGCGGGGGCAGACAGGCAGCGAGGGGGACACTTTGGTGCGGGTTGGAGGTGTTGCCAGGTACCTCCAGATGTCTCTCGGGTGGGGGCTATGAGAAGTGGTTAGGCAAGGCTTCCTCCTGCTTGGTTTCTCTCAACTGCATGTTCGGAGTTGGGAGATTGGATCTAAATCCTCTTAGATGTAGGTTTTGCTGTTAAGGAATCTCCGGGGGGAAAATCTGCTCAATTGAGAACTTTTCAAAGTTTCCATCGTGAGGGCTGAGCAGGTCCTGAGAACAGAGCACGGGGTCATGATGTGTTTGGGAGGGGGCGAGAGGTAAGAGGGCCTTCGGGGTCTGGGCCCGGGACCCTTGGCCCCCACGGCAGGGAGGAAGATAAAGGGATGGAGGAGTGGGCTGACCTTGTTCATTCTGTCCTGCTGAGGATGTGCCAGGTGGGCCTCGGCGAAGTGGGGCCCGTTGCCCGGGCCGGGATGCCGAGGCTGGGGCCAGGCACTGCCCTCAGCTGCCTCCGCCCTCCTCCCCTGGGGGCTGTGGGCTCAAAGCTGAGCCAAGCATAAAACAGACCAGCCTCTCTCCGCCTCTCTGTTCCCACCCCCAGCCTGACAGAGTCTGGTTTTCATCACCCATTAATCACCAAAGCTTCCCACAGCCTGTGTCTGTCTGTCCACACTCACCAGCCCCCTGGGCCCTGGGGGGATGGATAGACAGACAGGCAGATGGTCTCTGACTTGGGGAAATTTAGGGTCACATCTCTGTCTCTGGGCCGGGGAGAGGCTCGCTTCCTGAGCTTGTTAGGTCATCCCCACCCCCAGCCCAGCCTGAAGCTGCCAGGCCGTCCCACCTCACCCTGGCAGCTCGCGACAGGGACCATTAGCTGTCCCGTTCACCAGGAAGGAAATGGGTTGGAGGGCTGAGGAATTCTAATTAAGCTTCCCCAGCTGGCAGGCCGGCTGGCGGATGAGAACTGGCACCTCCAGCCCTGCTAGAGTTGGCGCCAGCCCTGTTCGGCCTGGCCCGCTGGATGCCCACCTGCCGCTGTGGGAACCCCGGCTTTGGGCTGCCTTGCAAGCCCCCTGAAGCTCGCCGTTGCTGGCCAAGCCTCGCTCTCTCTGGCCCTGTCCACATTCTCTCCTTCTCCTTCAGCCTCCTGGCCACGACTCACCTGAAGGAGGTGGCCCTCTGGGGTTGGTTTGCCACGGGGGACCCCACCCAGGCAGACTGTCCTTGCACTCCACCCCCACCCCCACTCAAGAGACCTGGGTTCTGATCTGGTTCTGCCCCGACCCACTGTGTGGCTTGGGTAACTCACAACCTCTCTGGGCCCGGGCTCCCTTGACTGTGACAGTCATAGTCACAGGGCCTGGCCAGAGAAGGTGCCCATCCATCAACGTTGGGAAGCCCCTAGATGCCCCAGTTGCCCTGGCCTGCCAACTCACTTGGGGTATGGGCTGAGGGTTGGTGGGCAGCCCAGTGTAGGGCTGGGAGTGGCGGTGGCAAGTGGCAGACAGCCAGGGGCTCCCCAGTGGTGGTCATGGCAGAGAGCTGGGACAGTTTGAAAACCTGGAAGTGACACCAAGTTAGTCCTTCCTTCCTGGCCCGGCCCTCTGAGCTCCCCCAGAGCTATGTCCACAGATGCCAGGGATGCCCAGCTCTGGCTACACTTCCAGCCCTTTCCCAGGGCAGGCCTCTGCTGTTATGCACCCCACACCGGCCAGGTTGCCCTGGTGGGTGCTTGCAGCCCCCCAGCTGGTTTCTACCGGTGCTGGAGACTCACGGAGGTCCGCTCCCGGGTGTTGCCACACAAGATCACCAGCAGACACAGCGTCCCTGGGATGGCAGAGCCCACCAGAACCAGGATTCTGAAGCTATGGGACTCCTTCCCACAAATCCAACACGCACATCTGCATGTCATTGCAGAATGATTTGCATTCATTTGCATCGCAGTCCCCAGTCACCCTACCCCATACTGTTTCCTTTTCCACCTCTAGTTTGACTAGATATTTAACCAGCAGCTCCAAGGTTGTAGTGTCTACACCCTCAACCCAATTCCATCCACTTCAAGTGTGTTTTGAGGACCTGGTGTCTGCACAGGACTGTATCTGAGCTGTCAGGGGATGGAAGTTGGGGAAAATAGAGTCCTTGCCGTTGGGCTGTTCACAGACTAGCTGGGGAAACAGCAGGTCTCTGTTGTTACACACCCCACACCGGCCAGGTTGCCCTGGTGGGTGCTTGCAGCTCCCCAGCTGGTTTCCACTGGTGCTGGAGACATCCAGACGGCTGAGTTTTCTTACCGAGCCCTGGGCTCCATGGCTGTCTTGGGAGCAGGCCATACAAATGGTTGCCTTGAATTGTACCATGCCCTGCTCTTGGCCTGGACAGATTGGATGGAGTGTGGGGCCAGAGCCAAAGACAGCCTTCGGGGAGGTAGCTGACGCCAGAGGACAGGGCTGAGAGAATCAAAGTACAGAGGGGTGAGGTAACATGCTCTAGAGTCCCCCCGGGATGAGGAAGAGCTGGGACATGAACCGGGTGGCCAGATTCCTGGGCCTGTGTCCTCCACCACCACCCTCTACCGCCTCTTGTAAAGGGATGAATTGGACTGGGCTCCTGGGAGGAGTTAACAGTCAGGGCTTAGTCGGGCTGGGCTCTGGAGTCTGACTGCCTGGGTTCAAATCCCGGCTCCACCCATTACCAGCTGCGTGACTTCAGGGAAGCCACTTGACTTCTCACCAGAGGTTTTCTCCTCTGTGGAGTGAGCCTAGTGACACCCCATACCTCATGGGCACCCGACTCACTTTGCACAGCGCCGAGAGCTCTGCACTAAGTGTGCGCCACATGTGGCCATCGGGTGGGGATTGAGGAGGAGGAATGGGGACAGCTTGCTGTGGGCTATGTGAGCAGTTCAGCCTGACTGGCGCAGGCACTGTCCAGGAAAGGAGAAGGGGACAAGGCTGGGCCTGGGGGAGGGGAGCCCCAGTGCTTGGGGCCATTGGTCCCTGGTGTCCTCCGTCATTCTAGGGAGCCCGATGTGGCATACGTGTCCAGAGCTGTCCAAGGTTTGGCAGGCTGTCTTTACTGAAACTACCAGGTCACGCATGCGGATGCTGGGGCTCCAGGGGTAGGAGGGTGCCATGCCCTTTGATTCCCAGGTCCTGAAAATGCCGCCAGCTGCCCGTGGTCAACCTTCAAGGCCCACAGCGTGATGAGATTCTGAGTTGCCTGTCATGGTGCTTGAAAGCAGTGCCTTAAAGTTAAGGTTTGCCTTCTCTGGGTTCCTTTAAATAAGGTCCACGGAGGACAAGGACTTAGCTTCTCCATATCACTGTGAAAAGATAATCAGCTGTCCATTGTCAGGTCACGAAGCCTAGGGTATCCATAAGGAGGGGCAGGGGATGCTGAACAGGAGCAAGAGAGCAGAATGAGGAGGGGCTGGGGTCTACGAAGGTAAAACCAGAGGACTCTCTTACAAGGAATCACAACATGCAGAGGCAGACACATACATAGACGCACATTCCTGCCAACTCACAGACCCACAGACCAGCATCAAGAGGCTTATGGGGTGGCAGGTCAGCATGCAGTTTTCTGGAATGCTTGTTAAAAGAGATTCTGTCTAGGAGTTTAGCTTATGATAAAGCAAGGCAGAACGAGTTAGCTCTCTCCTTACACCTTTTATCTAAGCACATCCGGGAGATTCATCCATACTATTAACTGGGACTAAAATGTAGGCTTGGTGCTCAGTCCCTTCTTTGCCCCAAAGCTGTGGGAAGAGCAGAAACGTGGGGAAGATAGATAATCTGAGGTTGGCCTCCACCTTGAGTCCCAAGCCAAGCGCATGGGCATTAGCCCTGTGCAGACACCCATGGAAAGGTACCCTGACCTGGTCTGGCACATTTGCGGTCAGCTGGAGGCTCAGGTCCCTACCAGCTCATTGATGGCAACCCACCCTCGGTCAAGTCACTCAGTTTCTCTGGGGAGAATGCTCTAAGCCTTTTCCACTATGGGCTTCATGCTATTCCTGTTCCCTGACCTTCCTCTTGTAAACTCTGTGAGCTCCCTTCAGAACTCCTCCTTCTAGTGTGGCTCAGACCCTTTATGACTTGGGTCACTGCCCTAGTATAACTGACCTACAGTAGAGTCAAGAGAGCTTAGGTGAACAGCTCTTTGGAATGTCACATACGTGCCGTGCTTGTGAAACCACCATATTGAGATAGTCAACGTTCCATCTCCACGGAAGGTCTCTCGTGCCCCTCCTCAGTACATACCACCCCTAGAGGGGACCAGTAGTCTACTTTCTATCCCTATAGATAGGGGTAGAAAGAAAGATAGTTAGCCTGTTCTTACCCTTCTACCAATGGTACCATATAGTCTTTTTGTGTCTGGACTATTTTACCCAATGCCTGGGAGATCCGTCCATGCTGCTGTGTGTAGCAGAAGCTCTTTGTTGTGTTTTCTCACTGTGTAATTGTTTCTCGGCCTTTTGGCTAAGATCAAGTGTGTTTTCTCACCGTGTAAGTGTTCCCTTGCATGGAGCGCCCTACAGTCTGTTTGAGCATTGTCCTATTGGTAGATAGTTGGGTTGCCCAGTTTGAGGTGCTGTGAATCAGGCACTCACGCGCATATGTATTCATAGACACGTGCCCTCGAGTCTCCTGGGTAGGTAGCCAGGAGCAGCCTTGCTGGGTGGTTTTTGAGAGTTTTGAGAGATCACAGTCCTTCCCTCCCAGTGGCGAGGACTTGGGACACAGCAGTGTTAGTAAAATAGGTTGTCCCTCCTCCTAGTGCCCTCCCACTGCCCCCGTGCAGTTTCTTGGGAAGGTCTTACACGCTGCCAGGTGTGAGGAACTGGTTGAACCATCCTGGAGGGCTCTGACCTTTAAAGGGTCACACGAAGAGGCCTGCAGTGTTGCAGAGGGCATTGAGGACTCTCCACTGGGGGCAGGAAAGGAGGTCAGGAGAGGGTGGGGCCTAGGGCAGCCAGGCAGGAAGGATGTGATTGCATCACCCAAGGTGCCAGGAGAAATCAAGCTCCAGGGTTAGCGACCTGTCCAAAGTCACACGGGCAGTATGTGGCCAGGAGGGTTGTCAACCCAGGTGGGCCTTACTCCAGCCCAGAGCTCTTGTGACCACAGCAGGCTGCCTTCTCCATGCGGGAGGCATTTAGGGACATTTAGATGTCAGGGTCACGGTGCAGCTGAGTGCTCCACCCTGAGATCAGACTCAGGCCCTTTCTTGGGCTTTCCACCCTTGCCTGCCTACCCGCCCTGCCTCTGGCCCAGTCTCCTCCCGGGGAGACATTCACAGGCCTTGCATTGCCTGAGTCATAGCCATGGGCTGAAGGAGAGACAGACAGAGCCTGGGGGCTGGCATTGCCCAAGACCCTGTGCCAGGTATCCACGGGTGAGTGGGGGCAGCCCCCAGAGAACATTCCTGGAAAACCATTTGCCCAGCATAACCACCTCGGGCTTTCTTGGCTAGAACATCATATTAAGGCTGAGGGTTAGCAAGGCTGGTGGGACGGCTTTGGGCATCTGCTGAGGCCTTGGCAGGTCAGAGGAAGGGCTGCCCTGGTCTTCTGGGAACTGACAATGGCCATTTTCACTGGCAGGTTCCAGATGATGTGTTCTCAACCAGAACCAGGTGTGGTTCATGGTGTGACGACTTCGGGCTATGGAATTAGGTATTCTCTGACTTTGCTGTTCTCCAGGAAGAAGAGAGGCTGGGCATGTGTGCGTGTGTGCGTGTGCGTGTGTGTCCATCTACTACTTAGCCATTCATTCAATCAGTAGTTACTGATTGCTTATTATGTGTCTCTAGGGACTCGACATTGAATCAAAGAAACACAGCGACCATCCTCAAAGGAACATATGTCTCCAAGTGATTCTGTGTGTACCTGCAGGTGTGTATCTGCTGGAACATGCGACAGCCTCTGTGTGTGTGTGTGTGCGTGTATGTGTGCGTGTGTGTGTGTGTGTGTGTGTGTGTGTGTCTGGGGGGAGGGTTCCTGAATCTCTGAGGCTCAGTGTGTGTGTTTGTGCCCCAACATATGTGTCTGAGCATGTGTATATGAAGGGAAGAGAATTACTCATCCACTCAGAAGACTGTTCAAGAAAGACCTCTCCCAGAGCAGTTACATTTTCATAAATAAAAACAATCAGATAATGAGTTCATTTCCGATCTCAAGTTTGATGCCAACATTCCAGTGAAACAAGACCTGCTGGCAGACTGCTGCTCTCTGTGTGGCTTGGATTAGCCGGGGGAAAGTACAGGGGTGAGACCTGCCACTTGCAGGCTGCAGGGGAGGGGAGGGGAGCAGCGGGGTGGCCTGTAACCAAAAGAGCAGCTGCCTGTTTCTGGGGCCGAGAAGCTCCTCACCCTTGCATGGGCATCAGGAGACTCCCAACAGCCCGTACAAGGCCTGAGCTCCTCCGCTCACTCCTTTGGCAGGGTCGGCAAGGGTGGCCCACCAGGCCGCCATGAATTACTGAAGGTACCCAGGCCAGAGCCCACAGGGGCCTGCTAGGAGAGCACATGGCAGAGTACAGAAAGAGGTTGTGGTTGGAGCCTAGAGGGGAGACAGAGAGGGTTCACACCCAGACCACAGCCCCTGCTTCTGCCCGGATTCACATGTGGGGAGTTGAGTAGACACCTGGCTTTCACAGCCTTGCACAGTGCCTTCCCCCATCCAGTGGCTCAGATCCCCTCATCCACCTCCCCCTGTGCTCCTGCCAGGCAGAGCCTCCCCTACTCTGCCCCCTTTGGCCTTCGAGTAGGCTGGTCCATCTCTTTGGAATGCTCTTTCCCCAACTTGACGTGTCCAGATTTATGCATTCTTTAAGATCCAAATGTATGCTTCCATGAAGTCTTCCCTAACTCTGCTGGCTGGAAGCACTTCTTTCCCCTCAGCAGTTCCCACCTTCCCACTGTCTCCTATTTTCCCTCCTTGCGTCCACGTTCCGGGAGAGCAGGCTTTGTGCTGTATGCGGCTGATTTTCTCCTACAAGTCCCAGCCAGCCTGAAGGTGGGCTGTTCCTGGAGGCTGGCCAGAGAGGCGAACTGAGCTGGATTCAGTAGCACGCTGTCTCGGGGCAACCTGTGAAAGGTTGTGAATTTGAGACCCAATGCCACTAAGAATGCCTCAGTGGTTGGACAGGGGCTGAGAGAAAGGCATCCGGGGGGCATGTGGCAGGGAAAGGAGAGGGGTTTTCCTCGGAGGCATGACTTGGACCCCAAATCAAGACATCTGTGAGCCATCAGGGAATGATGCTGGGGTGGGGAAAGTACTGAGAATCGGTTCAGAGGCAGAGGCTAATTGTTGGCAAGTAAGAAAAACATTCAGAGGCTATCTGTGTGTCCATCCGTCGTCTGTCCATCCACCCTTCCACCCATCTACTATTTATTCACCCCTTCATGCCTAGGCAAGCAACACTGAGCACCTTCACATACACACAGTAACAGACGTTATTCATCTACTCCTCAGAGCAGCTGGGTGAGGAATGCATCATTACCTCAGATCGGGAATCTGAGCCTCAGAGAAGTTGAAGTCAATGTGCAGGGTCACACAGCTGCTAAGGGCCTGCGCGGGATTTACACTCAGGTCAGGCTGCTTCTCCAAAGCCGGGTCGTTTCCCACGCCAGCGAGGCACAAATGGCTTATTTCTCAGTCTCTCCACAGCTTCAGGCCGAGCCGGATCGTGACCCTCCAGCAGGATGATTAAGCCTTGTTCTTTGTCTGGAAGTCCAGCCTGTGTCCCCACCCAGCGCCCCCACCACAATTTTGCTATAAACCAGCTGTCTTTATCTTTTAAAATCTTCCCTGGCAAGGCCATTTGTAGGGGCAGGGTCCTAACCCAAAGGAGCAAAGCTCCGCTAGTGGAATTTCTGGTGTAGTGGGAGGTTTTGCTGGGGAGGGGTCCTCCTACTTGCTAAGAAATAGGACAGTCCTGGCAAGAGCCCATGTTGGGCTGAAGAGGGAGGCAGGGATTCAATGTTCTAAAAAAATCACCTGGGACGTTGTTGAAAATGCATATTCTGGTCTCCAGCTGTAGAGTCTGATTGAGCAATCTGGGGTGTGCCTGGAAATCTGAATTTTTAAGCAAGCCCTAAAGGTGTTTGATGTGAGTGGTCAGTGGACTAACAAGAAATCCTTAAATGGGTTTTATGGGACAAAGAAATCCGGCAACAAGCCTTTCCTTAATGCACCTGCAGATCACACCACCGTCTTGCTTAGATTCATCACACAGCTGACTGGCACTAAGCTGAACACCCCAAATCCTTCTGTTTTTTGCATGCGCCGAGGCAGGTGGTTTCTTGGACCCCAAAACCAGATCCTGACATTATACTCTTTACACTCACCTCTTAGATGTGTCCTTTCACCCAGCCTGACCAAACCTTCTGGATTTTATTATTCAGTATATTTCCTACGCTGCTCAACTTGGATGGTCTGCAAATTTGAGAATTCTCCCACCCACATCTTCATCCCCGACAAACATGGTGAAGGGGCCTGGCCCAGGCTGGATAGGAAGCTCTCTCCATGCTGCCATGGACTTCCAGGCCTGTCCCCTGAGGACTCCCCTGTCCTTGGACATGGACCCCCTCCTCCCTGCAGGTCTCTATCACAAAGGAAGCAGCCACCGAGGCTGCGCATAGGGTGTCCCCCACCCTCTTCCCATCCCATCAGCGGGCCATGAAGGTCCTAAGCTCACTGCTTACTGCATTTTGGACGCACAAGCCCATCTTTCCACGGTGTGTCCAGAACCATGATGTCAAATTCACCGATGGGTAGAGCAGGTTTCTCTCTGCAGGCCCTCCTGAGGCCCAGGACTGCCTCAGCATCCACCTCCAATGTCTAGGCTGGGAGACTACGTCCGTATTTGTGACCCAGAAGATGAGTGGGGGAGGGTGGAGGCAGGGGAGAGGGAGAGGAGACACTTGTGAGAGTTCGGTTCTCCTCAAGGATAGGGGCTCGGATAAGAGGCCAACCTAAGTAGCCAGAAGCCTTGGAATGAAATTCCTCCTTTCCCACTGGTGGAGGGGGCTGGGCCACTGCCTAGGCCTTCCTGAGGGGGAACGTGAGCCCCTGAGCTGGTTACGTGTGATGTGGGGGAAAAGGCGAAGAGACTGGTGACTTCAATGTTCGGGGCCTGGCTGGGAAGACAGAGCTCGGAAATTTGATCAGGGACTGTAGAGTGCCAGACGCTTCCCACATTTCTCACAGGGCTTTATCTCTGGAACTGGGGGTTCTTTTGAGTATCCTTCCAAGGACACTGAGCGTGCCCACCAATCTAATGGTGGGGGTGGGGTCAGGAAGCAAGCATTTCCGTGCCTCAGGTGTTCTGGCCCAGTGGGTCTCTGAAACCACCATCAGCTGCCCGAAGGGAAAGGTGGGTGGGTGTTGGGGAAGATGTGGAAGAGCCTCCCAGCACCCCCAGAGCACTCCACCGGGCTGGTGAGGTCCAGGGCTGGGTATTCCTGGGAAAGGAGGAAGTTCTTCCCATTTCTGGTTCTGGAGCTCCTTCACTGGGTTCAGGTCATCCTTCAGCCCTGTGGAACTGTCCCATGCTCCCTGACGGCAGCTGTCCTGGAACGAACCCCTCTTTCTCCGGCTGCCACCCCTGTGGCCTCTGGCTCCCTGGCTCGTGCTCTTACAGGCGCAGGAGTGAGAGCGGTCACCTCTTAGCCATCCCGGGGGGGGGGGTGGGGGGGGTGGGGGGGTGGGCGGGCACATGCCGGCCCCACACCTCAGCCCCGGGGCTTGGGAGCGCTCCGCCACCGGGGCCTGCCCCTGTCGGGAGTGAGAGGCAGAAGTTTTGGTCTGGGAAAAGGAGAGAACACTGAAATAGCTGAGGGAGGAGGGGACCGCGTCCCGCCTTTGTGGGTGTCGGGATCCGCAGCTACACGAGTGGGCCTCGGGGACTCAGCTCGCACAGCTGTGCCTGCCCCAGGGAGGCAGGAGAGGCCTCTCGTCTCAGTTTTCCATGAAGTAGAAACGGGGAGCCGAGGACAGACATGAACAGCAACCCAACCTCCTTTATTGTCTACCCTGCCCCCCGAGAAAGTCAGGGCCCCGGGTTCAGGTCTACTTGGTCGTGAGCTGTCTTTGGGGGGCTTCTCTGCCTTGTGGATGCGGACTGCTGCGACTGCACAGTGAAGTGCCACGGGTTTGAGAGGCCACACGGTAAACGTGGCTCACCCTCCCAAGGTCATGTTTACCACATTATGGGAGGAAGAACGATCATCATTTTTCTATCGAAATAGCCACGTGTATGTTACAAAGCAGGAAGCATCGTTCATATTACTTTTTAAGAAAACACAACATTTCAAACAAAGCTCAAACTTGGAGCCCCTTTAAGCTCTGCTCTCAGCTGCTCGATCTCTTCTCCCTTCAGACAAATACTCAGCTCTTTGTGCCTCAGTTTCTTCCTCTGAGAAGTGGGATAACAGTACTCCTATACTCGACAGGGGGTTTTCATTTATTTATTTATTTTTTTTAATGCGACAGGGAGTTTGTGAGGGTGAACAGAGGTGGGGATGGACAGAGGCAGGCGTTTCCTCCTCCTATGCTGGCGGCTTTTGGGCTCCAAGTGTGGCTGTCCCAGGAGAAAACTCTCATTTAATGGTTCACTGGGCTTCCCCCAGCCGAGCTGGGTGTGACAACCTCTGTCTCCTGGCCATGTGCCCGGTCACCCAGATCTCAATGACCCGGAGACTTCCTGCCTCAGCCCTCTCGATCTGGACAGCCTGGCGCAGGACACAGCGATCTGGGCAGGGCTGGGCATCCTCCAATACCCATCCCTAACGCCGTCCTCAGTCACTGACCCTGGAGAAGCCGGAGGGAGAGGGGCTTGGAGGGAAGGGATGGGGTATTCCTTCTTCCTGAGGCTCAGAGTACCAGCAGCATTCCCAGTGTCGCCAATGGGAAGGAGGTTGTGAACGGTCAAGCCGTGGGCTGAATCTGGACCCTACCTATATTAGTGTGGCCCACCGCATACTTTAAAACTTGGAAAACCCGCCTAAAAAGCTGAATTTCTTTCTCTTGAAAAGCTCAGGCCCGACCAGTCTGGCCCATAAGACACTAATGGGCCAGAGTAAGCAGTCGCTGCCACATTTACAGCAGACTTTGCCACAGTCCCCTCCGCCCTTAACGCCTCACCGCAGGCCCACCGGTCCACTTCCTCCAGTCCTGCCAGCTGCCGGCAGCCGTGGGCAGGTCAGTGTGTGCTGTAAGCTCATCTCCTGTGAGGAGAGACTTTGGTCAGCTGGAGCGTGACACCCACTGCCCAGAGAGTGCTCTTCTTTTAAAATTGGAGCATTTTTGACTCTCTGGAGTGGCTAGTGAGAGCAAGGTGGCAGGGGAAGGTTCCAAGTCCTCCTCTTCCTCTCCTCATAGGTCACTCCCAGCCCCACATGCTGCCCTGAGCATTGCAGGGGCCTGGGGGCTGCAGGCGTAGATCTCTGAGGGAGGTACGGTTCTGCTGGGGCTCCTGGAAAGGAAACCCAATGGTCACATTTTCCACTATTTGAATTCCTGACTTTAGTGACCAGTCTCCGGCACTGCCTGGGGTGGGGGGTGGGGGGTGGGTCAGTACTGACACACCCACACACGAATCTCCCAGAACAGCTTCCCTGAAGGGAGTGCACCTCCGGGTCAGGCTGGGAGTCGCCACTTCCCAAACCTCTCAGGTGGTGGGTGACCACAGGGGTGACAGTCAGGGCCAACTTGGTCATTCATTCATTCATTCAACTCACACTTGTTGAGTGCCCACTCAGGGCCAGCAAATGTGTGAGGCACTACTTCCGACTGTATGACCTTGGGCAAGTCACTTTCCCGGCACCCACCAATCCTGTGTGTAAAGTCAGGGCATTACGGGAACGCTGTCCTGGCATGGAGCTGGTACACAGTAAGTGCTCAATAAGTGTTATCCATGTCCGCGGTACTCTTCCTACTAAGGCCGGTCAGCTCCCTGCCCTCTCGGGAGTCTCGCTGCCTCCGGCCTCTCCCCACCGCCTCCCTGCTCTCCTCCCGCACCCGAGGCTGGACCCCCAAAGCCGGCCCCGCCAGGTGCACAGAGGCCCCATTCTCCGGACGCGCGGCCCCTCGCCCGTGGGGGGGACCCTGCCCGCTGACCCCGCGACCCCGCGTTCGCGCGGGCAAAGAGGGGCCTTTTGTTCCCGGGCCGGCCGCCCGGGCCGCGGGGGGCTCCCGCCCTAATCCGGCTAATTACCGTCCACATGGCGGCGGCGCGCGCTCGCCCACCGCTTTCCCACGGCCGCGAAGAAAGCCCCTCAGTGCGGCACCAGAACAGAGGGCGATTCAGCCGCCGGCCCGCGCCCTCCGCCGCCCCCTCGCAGCCGCGTCTTCCTCTCGTCCCCTGGCTCTCTCCGCCGGTCGTCCCGGGCGGGCTCCCCGACTGTGGCTCTCCGATCCTTTCTCTGTCTCCCTCTCCGTCTTCTGTCCCGCTTCTGCCCTTCTCTGCGTGGCCCCTCGGAGGCCTTCTGGCTGTCTCTCTGCTCCCTGCATCTCCCCCCACGCCAGGGTTCAACGTGCCTGTTCACCTTGCGTCCATATGGGGCCACAGCTGCCTCAGCCCTTCCCTTCTTTCCTTCCTGGGGAACCCCCTACTCCCCCCACCCCCCCCCACCCGCCCCGTCCTGGGCCTTTTAAGTGTAAGGAGACCAAGGATGCTCTGGGCCCAAGCCATGACTCTTGTGTGGTTTGGGGGGAAGCTCTGGCCTCTTTCTGGTGGGAGGCAGCTCCAAGACAGTGAGAAGCTTGGGACATGTCCAGTGCTGGGCCAGGGAAGGTGTGGTGGGGCTCCTACAGTGGGGTGTGGGGGGCGGGCGGTGCTGAGTGGGCCCGTGATGCTCAGCCCATGGTGTCCTATGGCCAGGCCACAGAGACAGAGCAACTCTGAAGCAGTCCCAGCCTTGGGGGCAGCCACCAGCCCCAGTAGGGTTGGCCACAGAGAGGGTCTAGGTTGTCCTTGGCATGGGCCTGGACCAGCCAGCCTGGACAACTGCTCTTCTGGAATTTGTTGGGACTACATGTCCAAAGGGTTCTGGGCAGGCCACAGAATGAGTCCTTTTGGCCACTTTTAAGGCCCAAGAAATCCATCCATTCACTCATTCATTCATTTATTCATTCGACAAATATTTTATTGAGTGCTTACTATATGCCAGAAACTGTTTTGGCCACACAAGGGAGAAAGCCATGAATAAAAGAAAGATCTTGGGCTACATTCTATTGGGGGAGGCTGTGGGTAAACAAATAAGGAAAACAGTAGTCGGCTGGTAGGAAGGGCTATGGAAAAACGCTAAACCGGGAAGGTGTGTTAGGAGCTAGAGAGGAGGGGAGCAGAGGAGACCTCCCTGAGTTGATAACACTTGAGCAGAGACTTGAAGTGAGGTCAAAGTGCTTTCACTCCGGGGGTGGGGGGGTGACTGGGCTTGCTGATAAGTTCCTGCCACAGATGCCAGGGGACTCTCCCTGGTGCCTTCAGGCCCACATCACTGGGAGATGCTGGGACCCACTGTCACCTGGTGGGGGTACGCAGCTCACCAGGGGACGGTGGCTGGGAAGGGGCTGGCTGGAGGATGTAGGCTACAGAAAAGTTATTACTGTCCCTCATTTCTCTTGCCTTTTCCTCACCACTGTTAAGGATTTCTTGACATTGGTGACCTTTGAATGAACAGACCACAAATAAACCACACAGCCCCGTGGGAGGGACCCTGCCCGGGGCCTGGTGGTCTGTGTCCAAGGGAAAAGGAGGGCCCTCCTGTCCACAGAGAAACCAAAGCCTTCTTTACATCCAAGTAGTTGAGGGAAAAAGATTAGTGAGTTTTGTGAGCTCATAAATCAAAGGACAACACAGTGTTGGTGGGTATTCAGATCAGGGGGAAAAGAAAGAAGAAAAGGTGGGGAAAATGCCCCCACTGGGCTCATGTTGGTCTCAGCCAAAGCCAGGAGAACCTGGGGAGTAGCGGCAAGACAGATGGATACACTGTAGGACCCACAGTTGCTCACAGCTGGGAACTAGGGCCCCGAGGGAGTCTGGAGCCCCAGCTAGAGCGTGCTTTTGTGAGTGTGCTTGCAAAGTGTGGTGCCCCAAATGCCCAGATGCTTGCAAAGCATCTGCCTGCAGGAAGGAGGCCTGTGTGACCTTTCTCAGCCTCTCCCACCTGCTCACTCCCCAACGTGAATTGCCCACCCTGGCAGAGCCTGGTCCTGGCTGAACTCCCACTGAGGCGGCTTCCGGGGGTGGGGGGCAATGGTTGGTGGATGGTGAACAACCCCTCATTCCGCCAAACTGAGGTAGGGCCGGCCAGGTTTAGGGACCCAGATACCCTTCAACCTGGAACTCCTTTCCGTGGGCCATGTTGCTCTGGACTTTGGAAGGAGACAAGTGCCACAGTCCTGTTTGGGATCAAGTGCAGGAAACCCCAGCTGAGTCTGGGAGCCAGGAGGTTTCTTCATAACCTGCCCCTCACTAACTGGGAGACGGTGAGTGCACTATTGGACCTCTCTGGGCCTCAGCTTCCTCACTTGGAAAGTAGGGATAATAATAACCCCTCCTTGTAGGGTTACACTAACAATAAAATGAAGTAAGGATGTCAGTATGCTGTGTCAGCTAGCAACTTCCAGGCTTTTCAGATCAATATATTTTCATTTTGACCCATTACCCACACATCTAACTGAAACAAAAGTTTATACTTCCCTTACTTTGTTGAATGCATTGATCTATTCTATCCTACATTATTTCATTCTGTTTTTAAAAGGTTGTAAGTCAGGGCACCTGGGTGGCTCAGCCAGTTAAGCATCCAACTCTTGATTTCAGCTCAAGTTGTCATCTCAGGGTCATGAGATTGAGCCCCACGTCGGGCTCCGTGCTGGGCGTGGAGCCTGCTTAAGGTTCTCTCTCTTCCTCTCCCTCTACCCATCCCTGCCCCTGCCTTCTCTCTCTCTCTCTCTCAAAAAAAAAAAAGATTTATTTAAAAAAATATAAGGTTGTTAAATCATGACCCATTGGGTCTCAAACTACAGTTTGAAAAACACTGCCATAAACCATGGAATGGAAGACAAAAGCATTTGTGGTTTCACGTATATTGGAATTGGGCAAGTGGGTAAATGGATGGTGGGTGGTAGGAGCCATGTCTCTCACCGAAGGAGTGGGTAGAAGGAGATTAGACACAGCAGAGGGTGAAGGCTAGGACGACCCTCAAGATAATGGATCAGAGTTGTAGACATTACTATAAACTCAGGTTTACCTAAATATAGACACAGGTGGTTACATATAGAAATATTTATAGATTTGTGTATATTTGACAGTTTGATGGGCACACATATATGACACATATTATTTCCTTGTTCTCTCAGCTGGGAGGGCCTGGAAGCAAAGACACCCCAGGAGAAACAAGCACACTCAATGCCCAGATCTTGGTTTCTAATACCATTCTCCGATAAAAGGAACCAGGGCTCCTTGGAGAGATGGCTGATTCTAGGATGGGGGCAGGACACACACAAGATGAACTTGGAGCATCTTTTAAAAAAAAAAAAATTCAAAGGGACATGGGAGCCAACTGTAAGAGCTCCAGTGACCAAAGCTGGAACAATTTGAACAACAAAATCAATACAGTAGTCTCTGATTATTACCCAAAGTATAAAATAAATATTCATGAGCAGATGATTAAATAAATAAATGGGGGAGGGGAGACAAAACTCCAGTGCAGAGGAATTCCAAGTGATTGATGTGGACACTTTGTCCTCAGGGAGGAGCATAGCTCCCCGCTCCTTAAACATGGGCTAGGCCTAGTGACCTCCTTCTGAAACAGTGCAGTCTGGAAACACCACCTCAGCCAGGTGACTGAGGTAGGCACAGACAGTGATTAAGTAATATTGGTAGAATGTCCCCTGGATACAATGGGATGAAAATGGCACTTTACCTCTGTGGTCCTCCTCCCCCAGACCCGTAACTCCAGTCTAATGTGGGACCGGACAAGTCCCAGCTGAGGGGCATCCTACAAAGTGCCTGAGAGGTACTCCTCAAAACTGTCCCGATGGTCACAAGCAAGGCAAGGCTGAGGAACTGTCACCGCCAGGAGGAGCCTAGGGAGACACAACATCTAAATGTAATGTGGTGTCCTGGAAAAGAAAAAGAATATTGGGGGGGGGCGAAACCCTAAGGAAATCTGAAGAGAGTATGGACTTATACTTTGATGATAACACTGGCAATATTGTAAGGCTAATAATAATGTATCAATATTGGTTTCTTCATCGTGACAAATGTCCCATCCCAACATACGATGATGGTAATAAGGGAAATTGGGGGTGGAGAATATGGGAACTTGGTATTACCTGCACACTTTCTCTGCATCTGAAAGTATTCTAAAATAAAAATTTTATTAAAAAAAAAACTGAAGGCCTTGTGCTGCTGGCTCTTCGCAGCTCATGGCCCAGATAGGGGGAACTGAGACAATGCCTCTGGGAAGGTTTCTAGGAAGTACAGGGGGGATTTCGGGAACTGGCCAGGGTTGAGAAACAGCTTGGGAGGCAGGGCCAGGAGGAAGGTCTGTACACGTCCCAGCCTGAGAGGAGACACCAGAAGGAGAGGATGGCTTGGGATGGGATGTTTTGGAGCCCTGCCCTGATTTGGCAGGGCTTCTGGAGGAGGTGAGTGAGTGAGGAGGGTTAGCCTGGCCCCTTGCCTTCCTACCACTTCCCAGCTGACCTCCTCATGTTTCTGAGGCCAACCCTGCTCCTCATCTGGGGACAGCCCACCAGAGGAGTTAAGGGTTCAGCTCTGGAATCAGAGAAGCTCTGACACTTTGCAGGTGTGTGACCTTGGATAAGGCTAATACCCTCTCTGAGCCTGAGAGTGCTCATCTATAATGAGTGGTGAGAAAATGTGTGTCCAGGGGTTGTCACAAAGGTAAATTGAGATAACGCCCAAGAGGGCGCACACTGGAGACTTCGTTGGTCCATGTGCTGTGGTCCATTTGCCTTCTGTCTGATCTGCCCCGAGCAAGAGCTAACAGTCAGCAGCTTCTCTTTCATGCCTAGGATCCAGTCCTTCCTCTGGATGCCAGACCCAAAGTGGCAGTTTTAAAACAAGAGCCCCAAATTCTGACACCACTTCCATTTGGAGGTGAGGTTTATATCCCTGCCTCTTGAACCTGGGTTGGATGGATGGCTGCTTCAGCCAAATAGACTATGGTGGAAGTGAGGCCGTGCCAGTTTCTGGGTCTAGGCTTTAAGAAACTGGGGCGCCTGGGTGGCTCAGTCAGTTAAGTGTCTGCCTTCGGCTCAGGTCATGATCCCAGGGTCCTGAGATCGAGTCCCACATCGGGCTCCTTGCTTATCCAAGAGCCTGCTTCTTCCTCTGCCCCTCCCTCTTCTCGTGTGCTCTCTCTCAACCATGTGCGTCACCGAGCCAGGGAATCCTTCTGTCCTCAGACGAGCTGCCCCAGCATCCATCTTGTAAAGCAGCACCTGACCCTTTCCCACCATGCCCTGCCCAAACTGTAGATTCGTGGGCTAGATAGATGGTTGAGGATGTTTTAAGCCACGAACTTTTGGGGGTTGCACAGCCATAGTAACCTCAATATTCAATAACTGGACCTTCCTCCCTGAGGGTGAGGTGTGGTGTGGTGGTCTAGTGCGTGGACCCTGGAACCAGACTGCCTGGGTTCAAATCCTGACTCTGCCACACACCAATTGTATGACTCTAGGCGAGTTACCTACTTTCTGTGCCTCAGTTACTTCATCTGTAAAATGGGGATAATAACAGCAGCCGTTGAAAAGATTAAATAAGCATAAAGCACAAAGAGAAGCACCTGGCAACAATTATTCCGCCAACCCGAGGTTCCAGACCTCCTCCCCACTTTGGAGGCTTATTGTCTAAGGTCATTCTTGCCTGGCCACTTGGGTCCCCAGCCAGACTTCCCAGGTGCCAGGACCTGCCTCTCTGGACTATGAATTATTGCTCTGTCTATGCCGTCCTCGCTCTAATGGCATTTGAGGCCTAGCTCTCCTGGTTGCCTGGTTCTTCCCACACCTTTCGGATTCTGACTGTCTGCTTACCTCCTTTAGCCTGGGCTGTTGAGGAAATAAGAAAGAGCTCTCAGGTACATATAGAGCCCCCCCACAATGTGGGGGGGGGGTGGCGTACTGACGGGGAAAGTCTTTAGTTGACAAGCTTCATTGGGAAACAGAAGCTTATCATCCACGCATCTCACAGGAAGACATTGATTTGGTGCTGAAATAAGAGTCCAGAGAGAATGGGACACAATACGAGTGAATCTTGCCACCGCCAAGACAGTTTTCACCGAGTCTTTCTCTGGAACTGCCTGATGGCACGCAGCAGACTCCGGAGGAAGCTAGTGTTTCGTCTTAATTACATTTAGCCAGAGAAAAGTGCACATGACTTTCTCACATAGGTCTTCATGCAGGTTCTGAGAACTCAGAAATGCTTTGTGTCCAGGTGGCACCCCAGGACTCACGTGACGCTAGGTCTAGGAGCTCCCTCGGCAGCAGGAATGCAACGGCTTCTTCATTAGAGCTTTCCAAACCAAGTTGGGCCCTGAGGGAGGGTTTGAAATTTGCCTGGGGTGCAGGGGAATTTCTTTGAAATTCCTTTGAAAAGGAGGCGTGGCTGTCCCAGCCCGAGGAGCAGGGAGCAGGAATTTGATGGGGCTCAGGGAAAGCAGCCTGAATTCTAGAACTTGCTGGCCCTATTTAAGGATGATCATGCAACCTCCAGCACCTCTCCCGCTGAGCCTTCCCTGGGTCTTCAATTCCACCACCGTGCCTGGAAGAAGGAGCCATTTCTTAATGAGTCATGTTGATGATGTCCACCTGCAGGAATAGAATTTGGAAGCCGGAGGCCTGCCTCCATGCCCTCAAGGGAGACAGAGAGCAGGGAGGATTGAGAGCCCGCACCAGAGGGAGAGGATCTGGGCACATGGGGGGACGCCGAGCACCCCTGCAGGGAGGATGGATCTGCCAGCTCTGATCTGTGACAGGCTGGACAGGAAGCAAGAGGCTCCTGGTTTCCAGCAGGACTGGGGTCTGACTGCAGGGAGAGACAGCAGCCCAGCCTGGAGAGGCGGCTGTGTGAAATAGTCTGTCAGAGCCCTACCCGGAACCACCTGCACCCTCTGGGAGGAGTTGCCAAGAGTCCCGTTTCTGGAGGCGACCGGGGTGTGTTGAGTGGGGGCGATGTGTGGGACAGCCCTGAGTCTGAGTCGGCACTCTGCCACCGACCGTTTTGATGACATCAGGCCAATTCCTTGGCCTCTCGGAGTCCCATTTTATAAAACAGGGACGATACCGCACACCCGTGCACACTCATACTGCCACCACCACCCCCCGTTTCCAGAGCAAAGATTTTTGTTTTTTTTGGCTTGGAAAGTTCTTTGCTATGTCAATGTGTCCTCTGTGTCACCAAGAGGAGCTAGAATAGGAGCCATTCCCCAAATCTAATTGATCTCAGAGCCCTTTCTGGAGAGAGGAGTCTCTCTCAGAGCTAATGATCAATTCAGCAGCCCTTGACCCCGGCCGGCGGCACTGTAGGATACTCCCTGGCAAGGCTCAGGGAGCAATGTTGCAGCATTGAACGGAGGCACAGGGTTCTGCATCCCAGGACCCTCATGGCCCTTAGCCTCTGAGGCCCTCTGGGTACCTCCATGGCCAGGGTGGCCAGACAAGCACCGCGTGCTCCCCAGCCCTGAATCCTGCGGCCCCGGCAGCCTGGCACGGCTCGGGTCCCCCTCACAGGTCTGGTGTGCGGCTGGCCGGAGGCCCAGAATCTGTCGGCAGCTTCATTGACATGCTTCCCCAGCTCTGCCCTAGTTCAGGATTTCTGAGCCTTAAGGCACATACTCAGGCCTTTTTCTGCTTTCTCTCTCACCCTGGAAACAAGTCTCTATCTCTGGGGGCCCAGAGATGATGGTGGGCTCGTCCCCTGGGGGCTCGCCTCCCGGGGCTGGTTGGCTGAGGTGGGGAGAAGCCCTGCAGAACAAGGCCTGAGGGGTGGGAGCTCGGACAGCGCCCCCCCCCGGCCCCCCCCCCGGCCCCGACCAAGGGCCTATTTCTGAAGTGCACTGCCCTTAGAAGGGGTATTTTTCATGGTTTGTCTCTTCAGGTGAGGGTGCTTTTTAAAAATTTGCACCGAAGTGTCAAACGTGTACCTGGTGGCCTGGTTTGGGTACTGCCTTCTGGCAACTTGTGGGGTTCAGCCCTATGACTCTGGCCCAGCCCCATCCCAAGATGAGGAGTGGAAGCTGCAGCATGTCCTCTCAGACTCCAAGCCTAGAGTGGATGACTGTGGGGGGACATCACTCAGCTTCCCTAGGCATTTCCCGAGGCCAGAATCCCTGTCACACCCCCTAGTCAAGGACGTGTCTGTGGGAATAACCAGGTAAGGTCTAGCAACCGTGCTTAGTTTCCTTGCCTTTGAGACTCCATGATACTGTCTTTCCTGAAATACCCACTCAGGCATGTAGCACGGACAGCATGAAATTCAGGGGGAGGCCCCTGCTCTAGAAGTAGGGGTGTTTGGCTTGGGGTCTGGCCCTAGCTCTGCTGCTCTCTTCCCGGGGCCTCCATGTGCTCACGTGGAGACCAGGATCTTGCGCTTTCCAGACAGGACTGGAGGAAAATTGACTGTGGTGAGCCTGTGGCTGGCACCTAGCTGGTGGCCTGGGGGCTCCCCACCTGAATGCGGTGGGTGTGGAGGCTGCTGTGGGTGTCCCGCCCAGATCCCTTTCCCCCGGGGGGGGGGGGGGGCCTGTGAGACTTGGCTGCTAAGGCTCAATGCTACCAGCTTCTCCAGAGAAGTACGCTGGCCCAGCCACCTGGGGTACCCCTCCCTGACATTCAGCCCCGAGCTCCGGCCTGTCGCCAGTGACTGACCCGGGATGGGACAGGCCAGGCTAATGCCGCCATGCACACTCCCCAGTAACTCTTTCCACAGGGGTCCCCGTTTCAGGCTCTGCTTCCAGGAACCTAACTAGAGACACAGGCCTGGCCTACAATAACTCCGAGGGCACCCGGTGCCGGGAGCCTTGGCTATGGGGTGGGAATGAAGCTGGTCAGGCAGAGCCATCCTTGGCGGCAGGAACTCAGAGCAGACGGTGGGAAGAAGCGGAAGCTCAGGAGCCTGAGCTGGGGGCTCCAGTCTGGACAGGGAGGCAGGCCATGGCCGGGGCGGCTTGGCCTGCCTTCTCTCTTCCCTCGGCCCCCACCCTGAGCCTGGCCTCTAGAAGCCACATCTTGTTAGTCTTGTCTTATAGATGTAGCAACTGAGACCGGATAGTCACCTCTCCTCTAGGCTTTTGTCTCTAGGGAAGCTGGGGCCTCTGCCAGCTCCAGAGCCTGGGTCCAGCTCACTGTCCCCTGCAGATGCCCAGTCTCCTCCCTGGGGGTTGGCACAGGCTGGACCCTTGGCAGGAAAGAACCCGGGGGAAATGGAGGACTGTGGGGGTGGCTGGAAAGGCTAGCCCAACCCATGCAGCTGGCAGCAGAATTGTGAAGCTGGGGAAGTGGGCTTCCTGCAAACGTCCTTCCCCTTCCCTGCTGGGAGGAAGGGGGCTCATCACCTCCCTCCCTTCTGCTGACTGCCACTCCCTTGGTGGATGGGCAGATGGGCCAGCACTGAACACAAAGGCAGGGGGACAACGGGGGCATTTGAGGCCCTGGCGTTGGCCAAGCTGGGGACTTCCTGGGGCTCCTCCTATCACATCAGGGAAACCCTGCCTGATCTCAAAGAGGAGGGAAGGCCTGGACACTTGGGCCATTCTCACCTCCTCCTGCACACACCTCTGCCTACCTCCATATGGAGACACCCCCTGGGCATTTAGGGAAGGGAAATGTGGAAGGGGTTCAGAGAGAAGCCAGCACCCGGCTGGAGGGCTGAGGAGGAGGAAGGGCTGGGTGCTGCGCTCACCCATGGGAGCTCCCATGTTGGACAGGGCTGCAGCGGCACTCCTGGGCCAGTGGCCGCTGGTCAGTCACTTCCAGTGCTCAGCCTTGGGGGAGGGGGGGCACCAGCACCAGCAGACACACTGGCCCTAACGGCCACTCTGAGAAGCCTGGGCTCAGCTGGAGGAAGGAGGCTGGTGGCCCTGTGGCCCCGGTGGCCTTGCCCTGAGAGCTATTGCCATTGTGCTTCCAGCATGTTTACCCCAAACCTTCCTTCCCCTGGCTGCCAGGAGTCCGGAAAGCTTGGCTCCCTGGGCTCCCAGGAGGGGGTGGTGGTGTGCATTTGAACAGGGAGTGACTTCTCGGTTCGTGAAAGCCTCAAAGCCACGGTCACATGGGGTCAGCAGGAGGGGAAGCTTGTGCACCTCTTCTGGGGAGAGCATAGCAATGTGGCTCTCAAACCTTGAAGATGTACATGCTTCCAACCCAGCAATCTACTGCTGGGAAGCGACCCTCAAGGAAATAATGGAAAGTTCCGAAGAGGCGTGTGCCTAAGGACGCTTCTCTCAGCCTTGCTTACAACTGCTCCTGCCAATGGGAGATGGTACATTCACACAGTGAAGAGCCTGGCAGCTACTTGCACAGTGATGGAATGATCAGCAAGGCTGCCATGAACATTCTGGGACATGTCCTTGGGCAGACATAAGCACACCTTTCTCTTGGGTATATACCCAGGATGGGATGCTGGCTCAGAGGATATGTGTATGTACAACCTGAGTTGATGTTGCTGAACAGGGAAGGAAGGTTCTAACATGTTCTACCACCACCAGCAGTGCCTGGGAGCCCCACTTGTTCTGCCCACAACCTTTACCAACACTTAGTATTGTCAGCCTGCTTCTTTTAGGCTTTTCTAATGAATATGGAAAGGTGTTTCACTGCGGTTTTAATCTGCATTTCTTAAATATATGTCAACAGAAAAATGGATAACAAAGAGTGATATGTTTGTAAGGTAGAAATATACACAGCAATTAAAAAGAATGAACTACAACTACATGGGTGAAGCTCAAAAAAACATTATGTTGAGTGAAAGAAGCCAAATACAAAAGAGTATATGCTGTATGATTCCATTTTTTTTTTAAAGATTTTGTTTATCTATTTGAGAGAGAGAGAACACAAGCGAGGTGAGGAGCAGAGGGAGAAGGAGACTCCCAGCTGAGCAGGGAGCCCAGTGCGGGACTCTGGGATCATGACCTGAGTCGACGGCTGACGCCCAACCGACTGAGCCACCCAGGTGCCCCAATATGATTCCATTTCGATGAAATTCCAAAATAGGCAAAATGAATCTAGGGTGATAGAGATCAGAACATTTGCCAAGGGGGGGTTGGTATTGACTGGGTTGGAAATGAGGTAGCATTCCGCGGTGCCCAAAATGTTCAATACCTTGACCTAGGTAGTGGTTAAATACATGTCTACATATGTAAAATTTTATCAAGCTTAGTTTCTTTGCATTTTGTTGTATCTAACATATATTGAAAATTAAAACAAAGTATTTACCAAAAAAAAGAAAGAAAATAACAGATCTGTATCATCCTGGAATTACATTATTACTTAACATAAGTGTAAAAAGCAGATTGCAAAATTCTAATGGACCTTTAGTGCTTCCCTCCTACACTTTTCCTTGGATAAAGTCTAGTGAATCTCATTTTAAGCTAACATAAAATGTGGGGGTTATACAGAATAATAGTCTTTGAAAAGGATTCAAAGTACATAGGAACCACTATATAGAGATAAGAAATAACTCAATTGTACATTGATGAGGAAACCAAATAGTATAGTTTTCAGCACCGTATTTTGAAGGGCTGAAGAAACATGCTGTGTCCAGAGGGCCATGATAAGGCAGGAAAATCTGTAAATTATATGAAATGGAAACAGTTAAAGAAATTTGGGGTATTTCCTTCCCTCCCTCTCTCCCCTCCACTTCCTTCCTTCCTTCCTTCCTTCCTTCCTTCCTTCCTTCCTTCCTTCCTTCCTTCCTTCCTTCCTTCCTTCCTTCTCCTCCTCTTCCTCCTCCTCCAGGCAGTTCTAGCAGGGAAACTTGTTTCTTGCTCTCTTTTCTGTGGATAAGATTCTTGGCAGGAAGAGGAAGGATAGAATTTAAACTCAGGTTGGGGTCCTGGTCCTGACGCTGCCACTTAGTGGAAGGGTGACCTTGGGACAATCCCTTGTCCTCTCTGAGCCATAGATTCATCACCTGCAAAATGGGGATGATAATGCCTGCCATGCTAGATTTTTGGCAGAATCAACGAAGCAGATGACTGGAAATATGTTGGTAAATGGCCAAAGAACCACGACCCCTCTGAAGTAGGACTACCCTTGCCGTGGTGGAGACACAACAGACTTTCATGTCAGGCGCCCATGGGTTTGAGTCCCACGTCCCACACTTGCTGTGTGGCCCCAGGCATGGGGTTTAAACTTTCTGAGCCCTGGCGAGTTTGTCTTTAAAACAGTGATGGAGAGGCTCCTGGGTAGCTCAGTCGGTTGAACATCTGCCTTCGGCTCAGGATCCTGGGATCAAGCCCCGCATCAGGCTCCCGGCTTAGCCTGCTTCTCCCTCTCCCTCTGCACCTCCCACCTACTTATGCTCATGCACACTCTCTCTCAAATAAATAAATAGAATCTTAAAGAAAAAAAAAAAACAAAACAGTGATGGAGACAGTGTCTGACATAAAGTTGCTGTGAAGATAAAAGGAGATCATGTTTATAAAGTAAGTAGGGTTGTAAGTGCCTGGATAGAGGAAATGCTCAGAAAACAAAGCAAGAGCAAACAGAAACCCACAGAATACTCCTAGATCCTTCTTATCCTGTTATTGTTCCCCACAGGACTGCACTGAGCCCCTCAGGGTAGAAACGGGGAGCAGGCCCTGAGGCCAGGAGCTCATCCTTCCCCTCTGGGGTGGGAATGGTGGTGACTGTTCTTGCCAGTCTGCCTGCCCCCGACATGGTCTGGGGTCTGCAATGAGTTCATCTGAGTCACCAAGCCTCATCTTGGTGAGGCTGGTTCCTGAGAGAGAGACAGGACAGTGCCTATCAAGTATTTCATTACGGGTCAAGGCTCCTATAGGGCCAGGACTGCCTGGAGGGTCTCTGGAACCCAAGTGCAGGGAGTCTGAACCAGGGTTCAGGGCTCTGCGGGGAATGGTCCAGGAGAGGGGCTCTGGAGTGGGCCCACCACCCCTGACTTGCCCAAGGGGAGTGCAATAGGGAGTGGTGAGTGGTGAGATGGGGGACCCCAGGCCGGAAGCATCTCCAGCCAGTCCCCATCGGGAAGTCCATTGAGCCACCTTCCATGCCCCTTAGCACTGTGGTATTTAGGGTAGAGGGTTGGACAAAATGATGGTCCTCACCTTACGAAAATCTCTGCCTTGGATGAGGACAGACAGAGAGACGTGCATTAATAGGTGTAAGGACAACCATATGACTGCCGACATTAGCATGCCAGGTGCACCCCTGAGCCCTGTCCACCAGCTGTCTCTTTGAATCACTGTCATAAGCCTCGGAGCCCGGTTCTCAGACAGGGGCCTGCCTGCTGGAAGCATGGATGAAGCAGCTCAGTCAGGCGGGGCTGAGAGGCGGGGGAGGGGAGGCTGGCCACAGGGAGGGGCCTCTTAGCCCCTGGGGGGAGGGCCTGGCCTCCTGGCCTCCCTTGGAGGCTTATTCTCCGCAGCTACACTACCTCCCCACTCCCCCACCCTGGCTCCATGCTGCCCGTCCTCCCCTCTCTCTGGGAAATCCTCGAGGGGCTGTCTGTGCCGGGCTCCCTGATCCCCAGACTCCACAATCAGAGGGTTCCCCTCCCTAAGCTCCCATCCCCCACGGCCCCACTACCCTGGCTCACCCTACCCCACCCCCTTTCACATATTTTCAAAGCCTAAAGGACCTTGGAGCTGCCCTTTGTGCACAGATCAGAAAGCTTAAAAGTCAAAGGACTGGTCCAAGGTCGCCCAGCTGGTCCTGGCTGAACCTGGAGACCCAGACTTCCTGGGTCCCCAACCCATGTTTTTCCCACCACATGCCCCCATGTGGCTGCCAGTGAGGCTGAGCGGGCTGAGCTCTGGGCTGCAGGCTCCGGGATCCAGAAAAGACCAAGAGAGCCCCTCGAGTCCCCGGGGTTGAGCCAGGGTGGAAGCAACAGGACCTGAGGCTTTTCCCACCAATAAAGGCACTGTTTTTCCAGTTCTGCTCTATTTTCTTCCTTCACTGTCTGCAGTCATTTCAGCCTCTCCCAGTGTTGGATCTGCCCAAACTCCTGGTGGCCGTGGCCGCACCAGGAGTGCCACTGTGTGGCTTGTAATTGGGTGGGAGGGCCCGCGTGCGTGTGTGATGACAATGTGTGGTGGCACATCGGTCGGTGTAGGCATCTGTCTGGCTGGCTGTGATGTGATTCAAATGCTGAGGCTCACATGCCCTCCCTCTCCCTCCCCATCTCCCAGCAGCTGTATCCCGCCCCTGGGGAAAGAATGTCCCTGGCAGCCGCCATGCCCACCCCAGGCTGGAAGCAGCAACACAGGTGGGGGACACTGCGTCCAACTGGCCCCGTGACAGGGCCGCCCAGGAGGAGACTCCCCTCCAGGGTCCCCCATTAGTGCTGCCTGCAGCAGCTGTCACCCTGAGAGACAGGAATGTCCTGAGAGGAAGTGCCTGGAGGCCAGGGAACCAGTCCACGGGAGCCCTGCTGTGTCTTGCCTCGGCCCCCGTCCAGGGGAGTGGGGTTGACCAGGGACCCCTGGAGCCCGGGGCTCCATCACCTATGCATCCCTTGTGCCCCCTCAACAGATATGTCTCAGCACCCACAACGTGCGAGGAGCTGGGGCCCTGCCAAGGAGCTTGAGTGCGGGCGAGTGGAAGTTTCCACACTAAACCCGCGCTGTCTGGGAGGAGGGGTTTCTCCTGGAGAAGAGTGCTGTGGGTATGAGATGTCCAAAGTCCACTGCACTAAGGGGATAAAACCCAGACACCTTCCACTCTCAGATTGGGATTGTGAGAAAAGCCCAGGAACAGTTTTGGTGATAAAGAGCAAGGCACCTGTGGGCTTCGGGGAAGGCAGGATGACATCTGCGATGGGTGTTCAAGGATGGGTGGGAGGCAGTGGGGAGGGTGGAAAGGGTGTCTGGCAGAGGCACAGCAAAGGCCAAAGTGTGGCCGTCGGGAGGGGGCACTCCTGGCTTAGTTGTGGGACCCCTTGAGAGGCCAGTACGTGCCAGCACATAGATGAACGTCTGTTTGTGAGGTGCGGTGATTCTGGGGAGAGGGTCTTGGCCAGAGGTAGTGGGGCAGAAGACTTCAGGAAGGAGGGGAGGACCGAGATGGGGGAAGGGAGGATGACATCCCTGAACCCTGGAAGGCCCTCCACTCCCTGCCTTGATCCTGAAGGCCAGAGGCCCGGGGACAGAAGGCCAGGGAGTGCTATCACTGAGAGAGCCGGGCCCCTTGGCTTGTGCCAACGAGGGTGCACAGGATTTAGACTAAGGAAACAGGTCGGTGCCTCCAGGGAAACCCGGGCCTGGCCTCGCCTCCCTCTGGCCCCTCTTCTTCGGCCCCGAGGGAGGCCCTTGCCCCCATACCAGCCACATCTGTGGAGCACAGAGCTGAGCGGAGGGCTCATTTGGCTAGGAACTGTGCTGTGTGACCTCACGTGAGTCACTCCCCCTCCTTGGGCCATGGTGTCCTCATCTACACACCGAGGGGCTTGGGCTCTGTGGGATCTCACGTTGTTCCCACCTTACTTGCCAGCCGTGATTAACTGGTAAGTCTCTGTGGAGGATTGTGACCCCAAGTCCAGGCTGGGAGGGATAGAGGCCTTGATCCATTAGTAATGTCTGCTGTGGCCTCCTGGTGTGGGCGGTGGTACACACGCCTTCCTATCTCCCGTCTTCACTCTCGCGACGTGCCACGTTCTAACGGGGGGCGGAGGGGCAGGGGGGAGAACCAACCTTCCATGAGAAGTGATTGTCCCAGGATTTGTGACAAATCTTGTGTGTGTTCCCCCAGGGCAAACATCTAGACGGAAGACAGGCATCTCCAAGCATCTCCCACTTGTCTGTGAAAAATGACACGGCTACAGTTTCATAAGGAAGAGAAAGGGTAAACAACCCCAAATCTGAGTTCTGGGTCCATTTGTTTTTCTGGCATGTTGATAAATTTGCACCTGGCTGCATTTCTGTATAACTAATACGAAGAAAAGTTTCGTCATTGGTGTTGCTTTGTTTGTTTTTTGTTGAAACAGAAAAAAGATATCCATAAATATCGTCAAGAAAGAGGAGACCAAGAGAAGTTGATGGGTTATATAATTGCGTTTAAATAGAAACTAAAATCTTAAGAACTTTAGTCAGAAAATAGAATATGTTGGTCACATACGTGTGTATGTTAGTGTTCTCGTGTTTGCGAACGTGGTGTACGTGTGTGGTGCGTGTTGACGCACAGGTTGGGTGTATGCTCATGTGCGTGATATAAATGTGGCATGAATCTGTGTGTTGTGTGTGTGTGTCTGTGTGTACTGTGTGTGTCTGTGTACTGTGTGTGTCTGTGTGTGTTGTGTGCAGTAGGTATGTCTGTTGAGCACAGAAATGTACGTTTGTGTTCTGTGTCCGTGCTGTGTGGGGAATTATGCAGTGTGCATATTGAATACAGTAAACCTCAGAGTGGTGTATATGTGTGTAGGGGATGTGTACATCATATATGGGTGAGGGCTCTCTGACGTGTGCATTCTGGGTAAGCACATGGCATTCTTGCTCCGTGATGCCCTGGCCTTGAGCAGGGCCTGGTGATGACGTGAAGTAACATCAGAGTTTAAAATAGCTCCCTGTGGAGCCCGACAAAGACTGAGAGCCAAGAACCTTGAGTCTTTTTTGGTGCTTGCTCTTCCGAGAGGAAATCAGGAATTGCTGGAGCCTGTTTTACCTACTCTGAAATCCAGACAAGGAGAAAAGTGACTGGAGTCTTGGGGAAACCCAGCCATCAGCTCAGGAAGGCGGGCTTAAAAAGCTTACCATTTGCAGTTTCCGAGAAAAATTCGTCACCAAACTTTTCAGACTTTTTCTCTCCTTTCGCAAAGATGGGAAAGGGTTCCCAGTGGCCTTTTCTGGGGAAATCAAGCAAGTTCCACGATGGATTTGGGACACTCTTTTCCCTCTTTTAAAGAAGGTAATCCTGTGGTAGCAAAGGGAAGGTTGACAGACATCTAGAGCTTTCCACACAACTGTTGATAGTAAGGGTTGTGTCCCCCAGTGCATTGAAGGCCACAAAATGCAGCCAATTTCTTTTGACTGTCTTCAGGCAAACTGTCCAGAGGATTTCATTCCCCCAGGCCCCAGGGGTAGAGTGGGGAGTGAAGACCCCTTTGCCCTGTGCCCTTGCAAAAGTCATGGCCCCTTCTTGTCAGGAAGGGTTATGGAGCGGAGCCCTTCCTACTACCTAGGACTGTGGTGTGAGCCCTGAAATGACAGTCAGGAACGTTTTGCCGAGTGGAAGGGACAGTCCCCAGGGGCAAGGTTGTTCCTGGCATAGGGCCCTGCCACCTAGTAGGTGTCCAATAAATAGTTGTTGAATGAATGAGTGGCCCAGGAGGTGACCATCCAAGAGAAACAGCCTGGTTTCCCCCCATGGCCACGCAGAGCTTCCAGGGCAGGACTGGGGGCGGACGTGGCCGCCTGTCCAGCTGTTGGATTTCCCCTCCTCGTTTCCGGTCCCTCTCCCAGAATCTCAGCTGGTTCCCACACCCTGGCTCGGGGGCTTCTGCTGTCATTGTTCGGCTGTTCTCAGGGCCGGCCTCTGCCCGACTAGACCTTTCACTGGGCCCGGAAAAGGGGAAGGACAAGGCAGAGCAGGAAGGGGAAGCTTCAGGGACTGTTGCGGGAAAGAATCACAGTAAGAATGGGCTGATCTGGTGCAGCCTCAGGTGAGAAGCCAAGGTTTAGGGAGGGGTAAGGACGTTCCCAAGTTTACACGGATGGTGCTGGAATAATAATGATCATCGGAATTATGGTAGTAGTATCGACCATATATGGGATGATATTTTGTGAACTAGACTTTGCCCCAGTATCTTCTTGCACTCCTTAGCTCTGCGCACTTCCTGTAGCTAGTTTGCTTTGAGGCCCACGTGAGAATGTGGAGTATTTGCATGGCCCCTGGGGTTCCCGAGGGGACCCGGTGACCATCAGCTTTGGGACTCCACGTGGGAAGCCTGGCCTTGACCTCATAGCATTGGTTGCCTCGGGGAATAGGCTAGACTTGTTGGATTTTGAGTTTCAAAAAGCCAGTCTGTAGGACTTCCAAAATAAAAAATGATCGTTGAAATTTAAAACTCAGTGGGATAAACAGAGCTGGAGAAGGAGATCTGAGAATTCACCCAGAAGGCCTCACAAAGAGGTAAATAGTGGAAAACAGGGAAGAGGGAGAGCTAGAGAGGACAGAATGAAAAGGTCCAACCTATGCCAAGTAGAATCCCAGGAAGAGAGATCGGAAAGAATGAGGGGCAGTATTTAGAGAGACAATGGCTAAGAAATCTCTAGAACTGAAGACAGAAATCAGTTTTCACATAGCAGAATCACACCAAGCTCCGGGGCGTATCACGGGGCAATTCTAGATCTCCAAGAGAAGCCTTCCTGAGCCCCTTGCTTCCCAAACCCTTCTCTTCTGCCCTCTGACAGCCCTAACCACAGTGACTTTGCATCTCTATCAGTACTGCTTCCATCCGCCATCCTTTGGTGGGCAAGTTTTGCCTCCTCCATGAACCTGGGAGCTTTCTGAGGGTAGGAGCCTTTCTCCTAACCCCAGTCCTGGGAAGGATGGCAAATACCTGGTGAGAGATCTAGTTAGAGTCCTGGGCCCATAGCTCAACTTCTCCTGTCCTCAGCTTCTTCATCTATAAAATGGAATTAGAAATACCTGGACAGAGCATCCTGAGATTTACACATGGGGTGATTTCCTGCCACACTGTGTTCTTGTTCTGTTTAATCTATAGCATTTAATGTCACTATTTTTTATTTCTAGATTCTGCCCCCACCCCCCAGCCAATTCTGCCTCTTCTTTTCTTTTTCTTCATATATTCATGGGGGGGAAAAAAAAAGTAAAAACAGAAAAAAAAGGGGGGGGGCTCCTGTATGGCTCAGTCTGTTAAGCATCTGCCTTTGGGCCTCAGGTCATGATCCCAGGGTCCTGGGATCGAGTCCCACATCGAGCCCCTCAGCGGAGAGTCTGCTTCTCCCTCTCCCTCTGCTGCTCCCCCTGCTTGTGGTGTGCTCTCTCTCTCTTTGTCAAATAAATAAATAAAATATTTTTAAAAAGGTAAAAACATACATTCATGAAGAACCATAAAGCGTTGGCTCTCAAATCTAGTTTTAGCAGGAGAGACCTTTCATCAAAATAAAATATATTGTTGGAGACCCAGTTCCAGCAGAATAAAGGAACTGCTGGTTGAATTGGGGTGGGTGTGGTGGGATGGAGACCCAGAGTCCAGCTGACTCATTTCCCCCTTTCCCCTCAGACCACCCCTGTGGCACCAGGCTGGAACAAAGTTAGAAAACCACCCATCAAAAGCTTTAATGCGGTGTTCCCCAAAATGTGTGTCTGGGAACCCTACTTCATGGCGTCCCATGAAAAAAGGGTTCTGTGGTTGAATACATTTGAGAAACACTGGATTAACCAAAGTGAATTGAGTCTCTGCAGGATTTCTTTTAGAATTTTAATACTCACACTGTGCACTGGGAGTCTTAAAGAGGGTAGCTGATGTGCTGAGTTCTGCAAACCTACCTGTTTTATCCAAGAATTACCCCTGTAGGCATGCCTGTGTGGCTCAGTCGGTTAAGCGTCTGCCTTTGGCTCAGGTCATGATACCAGGGTCCTGGGATCGAGTCCCACATCAGGCTCCCTGCTCAGTGGGGACCCTGCTTCCCCCTCTCTCTGCTCCTCCCCCTGTTTGTGCTTTCTCTCTCTCTCTGACAAATAAATAAATAAACTCTTAAAGAAAAAAATAGAATTACCCCTGTAGGCTGGTGTTGTGCAGAACACACTAGGAAAATGCTATATTGGAGAATAATAATAATAATAATAATAATAATAATTTTTCCTATGTCTCCCTTCAAGATCTATAGGGATGGACACTGAAATAGGAGGTGAGGCAATTATTACTCTGGATTGAATATGAGCTTTAGTCTTTTGTGACACCCCCCCCCTCCCCATTTAGAAAAGGCCTGTGGGAAGGCCAGCGATTTTCCAGGCCTTCTTTCTTCCTGTCTCTGTTCTGCAGCCACAAACACAGCCTGGCTGGGCATGGACATGGGTTGAGCTCCCGTTCCACTGGTCAGTTCTTCTAACACCTCAGGCTGGGGCCCACTTTTGTCCCAGGGCTGAGCTGGCCCCTTTGGCCCAGGCAGGAGGCCCCAGAGCCCCGCTTGGCCTGTGAGAGCTCTGGGAAACCTTGTTCCCACTTGCCCATCCCCTTCCTGGCAACTCAAGAGTCTGCCCAGGCTTTTCATTCCCTCTTCTTACTGGCAGGAAGAATTTCTGGAAGTGCGGCTGGGCCAGTGACAATGAGGCAGGATGCCCGTCACCCTTACCAGCCCGGCCGCACAGGGAGAGCCCCCCCCCCTCCGAGGCCCGGGGCTCACAGAGGTAAGCCTCCCTGCCTGCCCAGCCCCACTTCAGACTCCCGGAACAGGACAGTCCCCTGCACAGGGCTGGAACGCAGGGGCAGGCGCCCTGGAGCGTCTCTCCAGAGGCCAAATCCCACGGTGGGTCTGTCGGGTCTCTCACCCACAGCTTTTCCCTCTTCCTTTCGTACATAGAACAGACAGCAAGGGGTGGGGCACCCCACTAGGTGCTGTGACGCAACAGTGATCAAAGCAGATCTGTCTCAGGGGGGTCTAGAGTGGAGTCAGGTGGTCCAACACGCAATTTGAGAATGTCGATAAAACAGCTTTGGGCTTTGACAGGCACGGAGGCTGCGGAAGCATCTAGTCCGGACTGGGGATGAAGGACCGCCTGCCTGGGGGAACACCGTTTATTATTAAAGCCACTTGCCCGGCTTCAGGGCTGCGGATCCACGAGGAGCTGAGACCCATCTTCGCTTTCAAGGACTTTCCTCTCTGCGTCACTCTGCGTTTCTGGTCTTTCCCTCTGATCCTTGCTCCGGCTGGCAGCCTCTCGCACCTTTCTGTCTCCAGCCCCACGTCGCCTTGACTCCCTGTCTTGCCCTGAAGAATTGCTATTCCCAGGACAGGTGAATAAATACTAGAAACTCAGCAGACCCCTCTGCAAGGCCCCCTGGCTTGGCCTCCCACACCCCAGGGCCCAGGGGGGCTCAGGGCCACTGCCCCCACTACCCACCCCTTAGGTCGGCTAGCTTGCTCTGTTTCTCTCCTTCGTGCCTTCGCTACTACGGCTACAGCCACGTCACTCAGCCATCCTTCCTTGGGGGAGGTTGGGCAGGAATTTTTGTACTTTAAAAAGTTGTTATTGTCTGAAGGGAAGCAGCCAAAGAAAGAGACGTGTTATCTGTGGACTGGACTTGGCTTTCCCTCATAAACGAATGGGCCTTCCAAAGAAAGTATTCAAGGGGGTTCTGGGAGGAGGGAGGAAGGGCCTGGGATGTCTGTGTTTCCCTTAGACCCACGAGGTCCTGATGCCAAAGCCACGTGCCTCAGCTTGGGCTCCTGGAGGGCAGGAGCCCTGCCGCTACCACCTGAGTGGGGCATGAAGGTGCAGAGACCCTGCCTCATCCCCCCAGGTCCGAGCAGCCCTCAGGAGCCCAAGAAAGGTCTAGGGATGTTACAGGGACCAGTGTCCCTTCAGGCCCGTAATTCTCCAACTCCCTCCGACCCCGTGTACATACCAGGCTTCTTGCCCCTGCCTCACCTTTGCTCAGGTCGGTCCCTGAGCCTAGAGCAGCCTTTCCATCTCTCTACTTGCCAGTGTTCACCATCCTTCCTGGCCCAGGCCTGGTCGCACCTCCCAGCAGCCTGCCCTGACTGCCCGACCCCACGCTGGCCTCTCCTCCCTCCATGGCCATGTGCCTGTCACTTCGTGGGGACTGACAGCTCCATGCTCAGCCCACACAGTCACAGCCGCTGGGGAGGAGGGCCAGGGCGGCAGGATGATGGACGAGGCTGTAATGGCCCCCTTCCCCGCTGTGGCTGTGGTTAGATCTCCCCTCGAAGAAGCCCGATATTTTCCAGGAATTTCCTGAGGGGAGGGGACCGAGTATTCCGGAATGAGAGCCAGCTGTGGAGTTGAGGCCTGGGGGTGAGGAGCAGGGCTCTGGGCTTCCTGGCTGAGTCAGCGACCATCCCCAGGTAATTTATGGGCTGAGTCAGGGCTAGGGGCCACGGGGCTGGGGAGAGCATGGGGGAGCGGGGAAGGATGGGGTGGGGAGGGAGGGTGCCTCTAGGCAGTCTGTCATGGGGAGGGCAGCCTGACCGGCTGGAAGGGAGTCTGGCTGAGTCGGGCACAGACCCCCTTCTCCCCACCAGCTTTGGTCTCTTGCCTGGAGTCTGCAAAAGCCGCAAACCAGAGGGAGGAGCCAGAAGATGGATACAAGACTGCAGAAGGGGAGAAGCCTCTGGCCGGCCCTGGGGGCTCAGGAAGATAGAGGAGGCCAGGCTGGAAGTGAGTGGGCTTGGGCAGGCCTCAGGGCTGAGTTGGGGGTGAGGAGAGCCACTGGCGCTAGCATCCTGGCCTGCAAGCAGCCTGCTCCTCCTTCCTTCCTGGCCCAACCCCCTTTCTCCGCTGGAGCAGCCCATCTGGCTTCCATTCAGCTCCTGCCGTGGACCTGCCGGGTGACACGGGCTTGGTGCCTCCTCCTTTCTGAGGCTCAGGTCCTCACTCGGACAAGAGGACCTGGCTCCTCCAAGCCCTGAGGTGGGGCTGCTCGGCCGCTGCCAGGGAGTCCTGTCCAATGGCGGGAGCCTGCAAAGCAAGGCTCAGCAAAAGCAGGTCTGGGAGTGCCGCCACCTAAGGCCCACTGTAGGCCTTGACCTTGAATGGAGATGGGGCTGGGCTAGGAGAGGGGCCAGGGGAGGCTGCGCCTGGTTACTGTCACCTGCAGGCCAGAGGAGCCTCGGGAGGCAGCACAGAGTGTGCCGTCACGCACATACACCCCACACACCCCAACTTCCCAAGAAACACCTGTCTCTGTCCGTCTCACCCAGCGCTGAGCCTGGGATCCCACAAGAAGACGGGTCCTGACACAGGCTCCGGGGAGGAACCCTCTCCTGCTGGCAGGGCAAGGCAGAAGTGTCCCCCGGGGGAGGGGACCCAGCTTTCCATGTCATTCGTGTGCATCTGCTGCATCGTCACACCTGGATGATTATCCCACGGCAGATTCCAAGCAAGGCAGGGTGCTGCGGGGTTGGGGCTCCACTGGCCCTGGTCTCGGCATCTCAGAGGGGCCCCCAGATTTTTGAGTGTCTTGCCCTGGCTCCCAACCCCAAGTCCCCATGCTAAAGAGAAGCCCCTGTTGAGGATGGTAGATTTCGCAAGCCCAAATTAAGACACGAGATCTGAAGAAGAATTTGGGGGATTTGTGATACCATGTTAAAGATACAGAAAAAGGAATCTCATTTTGTATGTGACTGAGGAACTGCTTTTCTTGGTAAGAATAGTCATGAGGAAATCAAATCTGGACAGAAGGGTTCTGGACACATATGAGGGTCTGTGACATGTAGCTTGACCCCGGACCAGTCCCGCCCCCGTCACCACCCGGTCCTGTCAGGTCCCCGTTGGGGAGAGGTGGTTGGGTTCTGGAATCAGTTGGAATCCAGCTGACAGGATTCTCTGAGGGAGGGGACATGGGTCTAAGAGAAAAGACACAGGGACCACTCCAAGGTTTTGGTCTAAGCAACTGAATGGTTGAAGTTACCACAGACTGAGACAGAGAATGCATTTGGTTGTACATTTAACAGATTGCTTTTATTATGAAAGTCCAGAAACTGGGAATGGATGGAAAGGAGCAGGGTGTCTGTGGGGTCACTGCCCACGGGGACCGTTGGGTCATTACACGCCCCCACCCCCGCCACAGGCCTCAGGGCTCCCACGAGGCCCCTGGGGTAGAAACAGGGAGGCTTACCTTCCTGCCTCCGCTATGGGACCTGGGGGGGGGGGGGGGGCGGCGGTGGGAAAGGGTCTGACCCTCCCGAATCCCCTGGGCTGGCACAGGAGACCCGGGGCCCGGGAAGGCGGTGGCGTGTGTGGGCCTCTGTCTACACAGACCCGCCTTTGGCCCACAGAGGCCCTTTCTCCTCAGACCTGGTGCGCTGTTGCCGCCAGCGCCTTCTAGAGGAAGCATCCACAGGACCCCAGGACTATACTTTGATTCTCCAGCCACAAACCCCTGCAGGCCTGGCTGGCCAGAGGCGTGCCTGTGCATCCCGGCAAGTAAGCTCCTGGGGGACTCATGGCCAGAGAGGCTGTGAGGATGGCTTTGTGCGGCCGTTCAGGTTGGCCCTGCCAAGTCCCCCTGCCGGGAGAGGCCAGTTTGGCTGCCAAGCCTCCTGAACTTAGGTTACCTGAGAAAGCAGCCTTGAAGCCATCTGTTTCTCGTTGCTTTGCATGCCGTGGGCCTGCTTGCCCCAGGGGCCAAATGCCCTGTTTCCCCCCATCAGCAGAGATGAGGGACGGGGAGATAGCTCTGTGGGAGGAGCCAGGAGGACCAGTCTTTGTGAGAATATAGGTTCCTGGGCACCTCTCCAGCC
The DNA here is from genome assembly GCF_009762305.2 of Zalophus californianus. Lineage (NCBI taxonomy): Eukaryota > Metazoa > Chordata > Mammalia > Carnivora > Otariidae > Zalophus > Zalophus californianus. Next base: position 76,788,915 of record NC_045602.1, read on the forward strand.
CTGCAGAATCTGCGTCTCTGAATATTTACCAAGCTCCCCTGGTGATCTGATGAGGGTCAGGGGTTGGGAGCCCTGGCATAGAGGATGCATGCTGTGCATGATATCTGGGGAGACACCACACCTGAGGAGAGTCAGAGATGTGCCACACAGTTCAGCGGGGTGGGTGGGGTTAGGAAGAGTGCTCTGGTTGTCTGAACACAGGAGAACCTGGATCTTTGAGGGGCCTCAAGGGGGCTATTTGGGAGGTTGGAGCTGGGATTAGGGTGGGTCCGAGGTGGGGAATGGGGCCTCCTCAGGCCCACATGGGGTGTCCCCTGGAGCTGGTCTGTATCTCGTGACCTGCTCCTTCTCCCTGTAAACTCTTAACCCCGATCTGGAGGTGATCCCCAAGGCTAGGGCTCACCTGCCCAGAACTACATTGAATAAATAAATGTGCTCTGCCCAGATTTTATCTCTTCAGAATTCCAGAGCACAAGACAAATGGCCTCATGTCCGGCAAGGAGGTGTAATTCATCCTCTGGGGTGAGCCCCAAGCCTGGGGGTGGGGTGGGGTGGGGAGAGGAGAGGTAGATGGTTTGGAGCACGTGGGACATGCAGACGTGGGGGCCAGCGGGCCCTGGAGCTCTGTGTGCAGGGCTCAGCTCTAAGACCTTCAGAATAACCCTGCCTTCCCAGGGCTTATGCAGGGATGGAAACCAAACCTAGCATCCTTTAATTTAGGGAGTCTATTTCTGATGTCTAAGAACACTTCAGGACCTAGAAATAAGTTTATAGCATAGTAAGCAGAAAAATGAAAATCTAATAAATATATAAAATAACGTGACTTTGGAAATATGTTGATTCATTTAAAATGTTGCAAGATTATACCCCAAAACATTGACTGGTTGTAAGATAAAAGGTAATTTTAGAGTTTTGGTTTTTAATTTGGTTTTGCTTATCTGAATTTTTAACTTTTCTAGAAGAGTCATGCACTTATTTGTACCCAAATGACACAAATTTTGAAAGTTATTATCGTTATTATTTCATAAACCAGAGCCTCTGAGATGTAGTTCAGGAAGGAGAATTTCTAGGCAGGAAAGACAGCTGGATCAAATAACCCTAGCTGTCATCTGCCCCCGCCCCCTTCTTTGGGTCAATTTCCTCATTTTTACCACCTCCCCATGGTTGGCCCCCCTGGGATGCCACTGTCCTTTCAATTCTCTGGACCAAGCACAGCTAGAGACCCAGGCTTTGGCTTCTTTTAGCAGAGCAAGGCTAAGAAACCTGGGAAGACATACCAGATGGTGTTCCTAAACCCAGAGGGAAGAAAACAGGAACGGAAACACAGTGCCTGGAAGAACTATGAAACCACCAGGTTTCCCCACGCAAGGGTGTGCAGTCCCACCTCCGCTCTCAAGTGGGACCCACCGTGACATAGAAGGAGAGAATGCTAGTCCTCGGTCCAGGCACCCCCAAGCCACGGTACTCATTTCAGAGGACTTAACGCCTTACACACGTAAAAGAGCTCCCAGGAGCTAAGAAGCTTCCAGACTTGAAAAGTAAATGAATTTACTTGGTATGCCCAGGTTTTTCTTAACATCATTCCACCCACTATCTGCCCAAATGAAGGCATGATAGGGAATCAGTGAATTATTAAAAATCACTGATCACACTAAAAAATGGGTAGCTCAGTCGGTTGAGCATCTGCCCCTTGATCTCAGCTCAGGTCTTGATCTCAAGGTTGTGAGTTCAAGCCCCGCGTAGCACTCCATGCTGGGTGTGGAGCCTACTTAAAAAAAAAAAAAAAAATTAGCATTTAAAATTGTAATATGAATACAGATTCATCATAAAAACTATTTAAAAATTAAAAAAAATGAAAATATCACATAATCATCACACTGAATGGAGATAAACATTATTGGTGTATAGACACATTTCAATAAAATCAGGAAAATATTGTGTGTATATGTGATATATACACACATAAAATTCTGATTTTATATATGGATATAAAGTCATTTACACACACATATAAGTATATAAAATTCTGGGTTTTTTTCCATTTAAATTGCATCATAAGAATTTTCCTAGATCTTTGAAAATAAATTTTAAGTGGCTGCATGCTATCCCATCGCATGGCACACTGATTCTTAAACAAATCTCCTACTGATACCTAAGCTACTTCCAAATCACTTGCTATTATAAAGAATAATTCAATAACATCATTGCACATATGTCTTTGTATGCATCTCTGATTGTTTCCTTAGGATACCTTTTTAGGAATAGAATTGCCAAGTCAAGGACATGAATGTCTCCAAGGTTCTTGGCGTTTCCAATCAATGCACACTTGTTAAATTGTATGAATTTGAACAAAAGTAGGAAAAAACTCCAGAGCAGCATTCTACCATGTTCACTGCATGTTCTGAGACCCACCAAAGGTTCCAGGGGGCCCGGTGAAGCCCCTCCATCCACCCTGTGGGACTGTCCTTTCGAGCCCGGGCAGAGGCTGAAGCCAGCTGTCCTTGGGGTTCCTTGGCTGGGCCGAGCCCCTGTTGCTGCCACAGGACTACTTCCCTCAGCTTCTCAGAAACACCCCAAATCCCGCTCAGAAGCCCCTCTGTGAGGATTTCCTTCCAGCCCGTTGCCGTGGCCCCCTGGGGAGTATACAGGGTAGGGGTCACAGTCACCCACCCCTCCTCAGACCGGGCATCTGAGGCCTGGAAGCCAGCAGGATGCCAGAGATGGAACAGGACCGGGGATTCGGAGGCAAGGCTCTAGGTCTCTCTCTACCAGCCGGTGTTGCCAAACCACAGAGGGGCGCGTCCCGTGGGAAAGTGGCCCAACACAACCGGAGGCAGAGGCCCTGTGAGGAGGCTGGGCTCCTGCTAGAGTCATTTTCAACAAATATTTATTGAACATCTGTCATGTACCAGTCACTGAGAAAATAGCGTTGAACCCACGAGGCAAAGCTCCTGCCCTCAAGAAACAGCATGCGAGTGGGGGAAACAGGTAATAACCCCCCAAAATCATGTCCAGTGGGGTCAAGAGCTGAGAAGAAAACAAAGCAGGGACGAGTGGATAGAAAGGGGCACAGAGGGGTGGGTGACCTTGAGGTAGGATAATTCATATAGGTCTCTCTGGGTTGATACTTAAGCAAAAGCCTGAGGGAACAGAAGGAATAAGCTCTGTGAGTTATCTGGAGGAAGCTGTTCAAGGCCAAGGGAACAGCAAGTACAAAGGTCCCGAGGCAGGAGCAAAACTGGTATGTTTGGGTAGACGTCAGAAGCCGATATGGCTGGAACAGTGTGAACAAGGGACAGTGTAGGGACCGAGGTCATGGAGCTAGCACCATCCCCATTAGATGCGGGAGCTCCCACTGGGCCACAGGCATCAAGCAGGACACTGTCATCTGTCGTCAAGAACCCTTAAGTTTCGGGGACCTTGCTGTGGCAGGAGACAAGAGAATAGCAGAGGGCCGGGGCAGGTTTTTACCACCTGATCAGGTGTTTAGAGCAAGGCTGTGAGGAAGGAGGGTATGTTCTAGAGCTCTGTCCCACCGTGCTGGGTGGGTGCCAAGTGTCCAGGGTTGACCAGGCCACAGAGCTGCCTCCTAGAGGCTCACAACCCCGTGGGGCCAACAGTTGGGAGGAGCTAACAAACTGGCAAGGAAATCCTGTCATTTGTGACCACACAGCTCAACCTGGAGGACATCATGCTAAGTAAAATAAGTGAGGTCGAGGAAGACATGCCCAATCCGCATGGTCTTACTTAGGTGTGGAATCTAAAAAAGTCCAACTCATAGAAGCAGAGAGTGGGATGGAGGTTGGCACGGGCTGCAGGGTAGGGGAAATGGAGAGATGCTGGTCAAAGGGTCAAGGGTATGAAAGTTCAGTTGGAAGATGAATAGGTTCTGGAGATCTAACATATAGCATGGTGACTACGGCTAATAATTCTATATGGCGTGTACTTGAAATTTGCTAAGAGAGGAGATCTCAATTGTTTTCACACGCACCCAAAAAGGAGACTGTGTGAGGTGATGGATATGTTAATTAGCTTTGTTGTGATTATTTCACAATGGTCATGACCTTGGGGTCTGCGAGAGGGAGCCGCACGTTGGGCTCCAAGCTCAGCGAGGAGTCTGCTAAAATTTTGCCCTCTCCCTCTCCCTTGCCCCTCCCCGTGCTCTCTCTCTCTCAAATAAGTAAATAAATCTTTCAATAAATAAATAATAAAATTAATAAAAGCTGGTTACACAACATCTTGTGAAAAATAAGTGCTACACAGGAACTTTCTGTACTTTAAGCTTCATTTTGCTGTGAACCTAAACCCGCTCTAAAAAATAAAATTCATTAATTGAAAACAAGACAAAACTGTAAAAACCAAGCGTATGGCATGACAGACTGGGAAGACTTCCTGGAGGAGGTGATGTCTGAACTGGGCCTTGAAAAATGAACAAGTGGACCAGATGTCAGCAGGCAGGGAAGGTGAGAAATGCACTTCAGAGAGAAATACTGGTGTGCTGAGGAGGGAGCAGGGGCACCCTCTGGCAGCTGGATATTGGGGTGCGGCCTTGATTTGGGATTATCACAGGGACAGGACCAGCCCCGGAAAGCAGACAGTGAGAAGAGAAGAGGTTGAGAAGATAATGCTGGGGCATACAGCCTCACTGTTGGTTGGGGTAGGGGGGCACTAGGGAGGGGCTGAGGGAGACATGAGGGGGATGAGAAGAGACAACGCACACAGGAAATTTGAACTAGAATGAGGGGGGACAGATGCATCTAGAGGAAGACCCAGCCTGGCTGGAGACAAGTTGCTTTTAGGATTTTATTTTTGTCTAATCCTGTTGTGTCTCCTTCCCTCCCTTCCCCCAAGCCCAACGGGGAGATTAGAAGCATAATCCACATTGTCGATTCCATAAAGTATTGCTTCCCCTCACCCCTGCCACCCACCCGCCCCAGTGCCTTGCAAGCTATGTGAGTCCAAATCCACATTCTTAAAAGATTGGTTCTCATTGTATTTCCTATGGCCGGCTCTCCTTCAATCACAAAACACAGAGCTTATTGTATGATTAATTGTCCGAGTTCAGATAGTGATGCCCGGGTTAGAAAGGTAAAGATTTTGTTCTCAGCCTCCGGTTCCACTCAACCCCTTCTGAAAAGTTTCCTTGTTGTGCAACTGATTTTAGCTCTTCTACTACTTTTATGTGTAACTTCATTTTTTCCCCAGCTTGACGGAGAGATCATTGACAAGGGATCTACATTTTTAAGCCACAAGGAAAAGAAACCCAGAGCTACCAAGAATAATATTTTATTGACTTGGAACCAGTTTTGGAATTTATATTTTTAACCAACTACCCAGGTGATTTTGATGATCAGACAGTTTGAGGATTTTTTTTTTCCCCCTTCTTTCTCTTCCCTTCAGTAAACTGTTTTTCAACTTTGTTTTTCAGTGAAAACCATTTCCTCCTCACCGTGGACTCCATCCAGAGGCTGCACCCATCTCTCCCACGTCAACAGTCCTGTGTCCTTGGCAGAGGACAGTGCTCTCATTCTGGGCCTTTCCCTTCTTCCTCGGCCAAAGCCCTGCCCCTGCACCTCCCCGCAGCTAATAAAAAGGCTGAGTTCCCCGACGCAGGGCAAGCTCCCACCCGCCGTCCCTCGCAGGGATGAGTGAAATCTGTGGGGGCCACTCTCGTCCCCATGGGCAGCTTTCCTGCCTTCACATGTTCCCAGAGCAGCTAGCTCATCCCAGGCCTCAGGATGTCCCTGGGCCCGGGGGTGAGATCCAGGCACGACCACCTTCCAAAGCCACATGGTTCTGAGGGAAACTGCGGACATGCAACAGTGGGGTGTTTCTGGACACTGAAGCAAAGAGAGTCTCCCCGTGGGAAGGCATGGATTGATTTGGGACAAAAGGCCCTTGTTGGCCCTGGAAGGCAGGGTTTGGGGGAGCCCTGTGCTAAGCAGAGGTGGGTGGGCATGATTCTCTTGTCTGCTGGGATCAGCCCCTCCGGCCAGTAGCCACCTGGCCCAGCGGTAGGAGACGTGGAGAATGAATTTCAGAGTCATTTCCACTGGGCCATGGCACCGAAACAGCTGCAGGAGGGGAGGCAGCTGGCCCTGCCCCCACCCCTTCCAGCTGAGCTACTCTGGAGGAGCGCCACCCTCCCCATGGGAAGGGAGACAGTCCTACTTGCTGCGGTCTCAGGGGCCAGGGAAGGGGTCTCTAAGCGAACCCTCCGTTTTCAAGGGCACAGTGTGGCCTTTATTAAAATAAAATCCCATCACCACTTATTCTGGTGGCTCCTAAACCTGGCTAAACATCAGGATCACCCAGGATGTTTATTAAAAAGTAAAGATTAATAAAAATAATGAGCTTGGGGACCCAACCCAGACCTAATGAATCAGAATCTCTTTGGGTCGGGCTAGGGCTCGGGCTAGAAGCAGCATGAATCCTCCATTCCAAAAGTCTGAACCCATAGAATGGGAGCATGGTAAGGGAATGGTGGGGGTTCGGGTGACAGAGAACACCCGAACAGACAGAGAGTCACCATTCCCAGGGATCTCTACGTGCCAGCCAGGGCACCAAAGTCTTCTCACACAATCATCTTACTTAGTGGTCCAAACACACCCATGAGATATGTCTAGTTATTTTTTTAAAGATTTTATTTATTTGTCAGAGAGAGAGCATGAGTGAGGGGCAGGGGCAGAGGAAGAGGGAGAAGCAGACTCCTCACTGAATGGGGACCCTGATGTGGGGCTCGATCCCAGGACCCCGGGATCATGACCTGAGGTGAAGGCAGACGCTCAATGACAGCCACCCAGGCGCCCCGAGGTATGTCCAGTTATTGTCCCCATTCAGCTGATGAGGAAATGGGAGCTCCAGAATTCATACGGGTCGTAAGAGGCAGAGCCAGAACTCCAATCCAGATCTTTCTCTGAACATCTCTGCCATGGAAGGAATCCTGGGAAATCTGGGCACCCCCGTGGGAGTTAGGTCAGTATGAGACCAAACTGTGACATGAACACGATGGGCTTTCTGGGCGCTTGTGTCTGGTGGGATCAGGTCCCCCGTGTGCATTCCCTTCACGTTCGTTCACCAAGCCCTTGTGGACACAGAGGTGGCCAGGACTTGACCACCCTCAGGACAGGATGGTTCACTGGGCTAAAAGCAGGAGAAGGGACTTCTGGTCCCAGCACCTACCACCACCACAAGCTGTGAAAGCGGCCCCCGCATCCCCCTCGGCAGAACTCTAGCGGCCCATCGGCTTTTCAAAGGCTTGCTGAGGAGCCCAGCCCCCCCCAGCCCCGTCTCCCTAATGCTTTCCTTTCCCACTCTCAGCCCCTCCAGGGCCGTGGCCTTCTCTTGTCTATAAGATAAGATCAGTCCCTCATCTCGATACAATAAGCTTCTCTGTGGGGTGCATCAGGGAGGGGATTTAGCCTCCCCAGACTTCAGGGAAGACTTCCTGAAGGAGGTGGCACCTGAGTCAGAGCTATCCAGGAGAGGAGTAGAAAAATAGCAAGTAGTGGGAACAGCATGAGCCAAACCATGGCTGTCTCTCCCTGCATGGTATGTGCAGGGCGACTCAGTGTTTTGGGGTGTGCGATGCAGCACCATCAGCCCCAAGAAGCCCTCCTGACACCTTAGGTAGTCTCATTTGGCTTCCACAGGGCTCTGGGGAACTCCAGGGACCAGTGCCCAACACACCGCTCGGGAGGGGGTGTTTGCATGGCTGTCTCCCCACAGATTTGTCACAGGCAGGGGGGGACTGACCATTTCTAGCTCTACATCCTGTGTCTGACATATGTCAGGGGAAGGAAGGAAGGAAGGAAAGAGGGAAGGAAGGTCTGGCTCAAAGAGGCACTTCACTTGGGAGGCCTCTGAGGGCACCGGCCTGACCAACTGGGTCCCGTGGGACTGCCCGGGCTGGCTCAGCATTGTCCCTCTCTTGCCCTTTTAAGTCCTGGTTGTGACTGGGGTGACCTGAGCTCTGGGAGCTGGATCCGGTGGGGACAACTGCAGGAGTGGGTTCCCACATCTCTGCCTCTCCCACTCAGGCATTTGAGATACCTACCCAGTGTCCTTGAGTTGGGTCTAGGATTCTTGTCCCCATGTCACAGGGGGGCAGTTGAAGACCCTGCCCTGAAGAAAGGTACAATTCAGATCCTAAACTAAGTTGGAGCTGGAGGAATTCTTCACATGTTGAAGATGCCTCTCAGGTGTAGACACCCCCTCAGGGTGCCAGATGCAGGGTAGGGAGGGCTTCCCTTCTGACGAAGCAGAGGAGACGGCATGAGGCCCAGAGACTCAACAATGAGTGGAGCCAGACCCATCTCGCCCAGAGTCCAGTAAGGCAAATCCTCAGTGTCCTGACATCAGAGCTGGAAGAGGCCAACTGAGGCTGAGGGAGGGTAGGTGAGCTGCCCAAGACGCCCATAGCTGTAAGTCTCACCTTGGAGCTGAGATCTGAATTCGGGCTCACCCATGTTATTCCAAAGCCCAGATCTTCTTCACTTCCTCCCCCTCCCCTGGGAGAAAATGGGAAGACTGAGCCTCTGAGCTACAGCTGAGGGCCACATGCTGAATAACAGCTCCCAAACATGGCCAGGTAATCCCCAGAACCTGAGAATGTTCTTACATGGCAAGAAGAGCTTTGCAGTTGTGATTCAATTAAGGCTCTTGAGATGGGGGTCTGCCAGGGGGGCCCAAAGTAATCACAAGCACGGGAGACGCAGGAGGGTCAGAACAGAAGTAGGCAGTGTGTTGACAGAGCAGAGACTGGAGTGAGGCCCTCTGAAGACGAAGGAAGGGGCCACAAGCCAAAGGACGCAGGCAGCCCCTCGAAGCTGAGCTCAGCAAGGAGACGGAGAGCCTCCCAGAGCCTCCAGGACAAACCAGCCTTGCCGACACCTTGACGTTAGCCGGGTCAGACTGAGCCTGGACATCTCACCTACAGAACTGTAAGAGAATACATGTGTTTTGTTTTAAGCCGCTTAGTTTGTGGTGATTTGTTCCAGCAGCCACAGGAAATCAACCTTGCCTGGAGACACATGGCTGAGTCTGTGCTCCCATCCTGCAGCCCAGCTATATGGGATCCTTGCCCCATGCTGGATGGGACTGGGCAAGCGGTGCGGATGAGGCCCGGAGGGGGCCCAAACACCACACTTGGTAAGATCCCAGGCCTCTGAAAGGGTGTGTGTGTGTGTGTGTGTGTGTGTGTTAGAGAAAAGGGATGAACATGCCTTCTTCATGCATCAGGGGATTTTCTGGGCAGACGATTCTCTAAAGGCATGTCAACATTTTTCTCTCCAGGAAAAAATAACTCAATCCCTATCCAAAAAAGTCACAGTTATGTACACGTACACACATGGACGGATGTGTGGGTCCTAGACAGAAATGAACTATGCCACCTACTCCAGAAATTGTTCATTTTCACAGGGCAGGAAGATTTCACAAATCTTCACATTTTCACATTTCACGAGCAAAGTTGAGGAGGGCCGGGCACTATCAGCCAGAGGGCTGTGGACACGCTGTGACATCTGGGATGGGACAGAAGGCATCCCTGTCCCTGAGAATGTTGAGATTGCCCAGCACATCCCCATCACCTGTTTTTCTCTTTCCTCCTTCCAAGCCAAGCGTAGATACCTATGCCCAAATCACACGGGCACCCGCAGACCCATGGGGTCATGAGCAGTGCTGGTGTGTGCAAAGCGGAAATGAGCAAACACACACATACAGCCCAACTACCCAACAGACTTACACACAAGCAGTCGTGTAAACACACCAGCAGATACATACAAACCCAGATACACGCCCTTTACACACTTACATACACCCACGCTGTGTACAGAAATGTGGACACAGCCATGCAGGAGGAAAGACCGCCCGCGTATGTGGACACCTGGACACCTGTGAGCCACGTGTAAGGCCCTGTTCTTCCTGTACCTCCGTTCAGGGAGGTCGGCCAGATTTCCTTCCCCACCCAACCCTCCTGAGCTCTGCTCTGGAGCCCTCTGCTGGGGAGGCCAGGAACAGGCTGCCAGGTCCTGAAGCTGTGCCCGCCGGTGCTGGGGGTTTGGAGGGAAGGGAAATGAGGAGAGAAAGGGGAGCGATGGGGGGGGGGGCAGCCCCAGGGTGCTCAGTATCCTGCCTCCACTTGACCCAAATGACTTTCTGCAGCCTCTGATCTAGGGCTGAAGGAGGGATTTCTCCCGCAAAGATCCCTCCTGCGCTCTTTGGCCTCTTTTTGCCAGACCCCAGGCTTACCCTGTCCCGTCAGTGGGCAGTGCTAGTGTGCCTGCCTGTGGAGGGAAGGCCCTGGCCTGGTTGCATCACACACTCCCCCCACCAAGCCTTCCTCGCCCTCTCACACCCTGGGAGCCCACACTGGCTCTGCTCACCCCACCCTGGGCCATCTTGCAGTGTGGCCGGGCACCCAGCTTCCTGGCACCCACTGGGTCTCTGATAGCTTGTCACAATTCCTTGTTCAAACTTCCACCTCCTGTCTCTCCTCAGAGGGCCCATCCTTCAGCTCTCAATGGCTTTTTCTTCCCATCTTCTCCTAGGGGAGGGGGAGGAAGTGAAGAAGATCTGGGCTTTGGAATAACATGGGTGAGCCCGAATTCAGATCTCAGCTCCAAGGTGAGACTTACAGCCATGGGCGTCTTGGGCAGCTCACCTAACCTCCCTCAGCCTCAGTTTCAGCAGGTAGAATGGAGATCATGAGACTTATATGGCAGGGTGACAGCATGCTCGGCACCCAACACCAGGGCTGGTTTAAGGGGTCAGGCAGCCATGACGGCTAGATAGGGTGCCATCTTTATGAGGCACTCAGACACCACTGGAAATGTAAGGAGATGAAGAAAACCATGCCTGGAACTCCTCTAAGGGACAGTTGCATACTCTGCTTTAATGAGCTACTTGCAATGGGGTGGTGGGTGGACCCCAAAAAGAGCAGGCTAGAGTAACAACAGTTGGTCTCTAAGCGGTTTTCTAAGGAGGGTGGGGCGGGGTTTCTAAAAAGATTTTGTTCGTCTAATTGCAGCATGCAAGTGTGGGGTCAGAGCTGAACCACTCAGGGAAGATGGAGTGTTGCCAATGGGGATCCCCTTCTCTGTCCATGCCCCCCTTCTTCTAAGCAGAGGCCAAGTCCACTGCATTCAAGTTGAACTGATAGTAAAAGAATATCACTTTGAGGGGACATAAAATTATTAGCCTGCCTGGGGCACCCACATGTTTCCCTGTTGGGTCCTTCCTGACGTGTGGCAGGTGCTTGATAAATGTTAGTTGGGTGTGTCTCTCCAGTCCTTGGTCCTAAGACTTCTCTCCAGCACCCTGCACTCAGCTCAGCTCTTCTCACACTCTCTCTACCTGGTCTTTGTGTCCACAGCCTGAGTTCTTCACTCCACACCCCTCCCTGTAACCTTATTCCACTGGCTGAGCCCATTCTGGAAGCCACAAGGCTTCTAGTGTTGGGGGGGGGGGGGTGTGTGTCAAGATTTCCATTTCTTGGGAAATCAGATCATCCTCCTGCATCAGCCTGTCTAAAACAACAGTAAGCAGCCCCCATCTTGCCCCGGAAAGTATCTCATGATCTTAAATGTCTACAATCGGGCAGTCCCAGCTTACGGATGAGTTATATTTCAAAACTTTGTTTCTGTGAAATGGAATGGCGTTCCACACAATGAGCCAATAGAAAATTGAGGACTCAGAGGCATGAACGGGGCTGTTTTCCAGGTCAGGTGGTAAATGCCTGTCACAAAGCTGGGCTGCCACAGGCAGAAAAAAAGAGAACCCTACTGTTGCAAGACCTGTAGGTAGAAATGGAAAAACAATAATGCTGATCTAGAAAAGTCTGTTTATTTTCTCTTGAAAGCTGGTGCTTGAGGGAAAGCAGGTTTCTTAACAGGAGTAGAAGGAGAAGGGTGGGACGTTCTGAGGGAACTTCGAGCTGTTCTTCAGGGGCTTTAGAGGCTGAAAGCCTTTGTTCTTCATCATTCTAATTAATCTTTCTGACATGCAGTCTGCCTTTTTCTTGACACAGGGGCAAGCCTGGCTCCATCCTGACAGTCAGCGGGGATTGTTTGGGCAGACAGTAAACGGTGGGGAAAGGACTCCTGAGGTAACGGGTAGAGCTGTTAGAAAGGAGATGAAAAAAGCAGATTCAAGGGTGGATGATTTGGGTTTTCAAGATGGCCTGAGGAAGAATGAGCTGAACTGAACTGTGGTAAAAACAAAAACAAAGAAAGAACAAAAACAGAGAGAAAATGGAGATTAGGGCACATATGTGTCCCTATTGCTACAACCCCCCCCCCCCAATAAAGGAAGTGGAGGAGAGGTTGGGAGCCAGACAGTTCCAAGGCTGGCCACCAGGTGACACCGCAGGCCCAGGACAGCTTGGTTGCTGTCTGTGGGGGGTAGGGGACTCAAGAGACCCAGGGAATTATGTATGTGTGTGGGGGGGGCGGTCACAGGTTCAGAAATACAGGGCATTCTCAGATTCGGTCCTCATTCGGACCGAGTTGGAGGGAGAAGGCTCCTGCACATTCCTGTCTCCTCAGCCTCCACCCCATCTTGCCTGAGGAGTTTATGCTGGTCTACAAGGTGGGGTGGGGATGGGAGAGTGCCCAGAGGGACCAGGGCCAGGGCCGGGGGATGAGTGAAGAGAAGAGGAAGAGGGGGGCTCAGGAAGGTCTTGGACAGAACCATGATAGTGTGAGGGGACAGAAAACAATGAACCTTTATTGAGAGTCCGCCCCCACTCACAGGTCCTGACGCAGGAAGGCCCAGAGGGGGAATCAAGCACCCCACCTACGGGGCTGCCCACGGATGCAGGTGATTCAGAGTTTAGGTTTGGCTGATAACAGCCTGGACCCGCTGAGAAAGGGCCCTTTGTAAGGGTTGCCCCTCCTCAGGCCCCCTCCTCACAGCTGCGCTGGCTTCTTGCAGGAAACAGGACCAACTGGAAAATGCAAAGAAACCCAGCAGCCAGTTACTGTGAGATGCTGTGTGGGAACTTTAAGATGCTTCGGGCCAAATGTGCAGGAGAAAGATAGGGCTTGGCTGGAGCCCACATTCTTTTCTTTCAGGTTGTCAATCTTAGTTGTGTCTACCTCCCACCCCCACCCCACTGATTCCCCCAGGGAGAAAAAAACATCACTTTCAATGCTGTGATAAGTCAGGACGTTGGGTTGCCGATGGCCAGAACCCACCTTGCATCAGCTTGGCGAAAGGTGGTATTGAGGAGCCGGCTCAATCAGGGCAAGGATAAAAAGCAGGCCCCAGGGAGGTCTAGAATGAGGCCTACTCCCCGTGCTGGGTGATTCTCTCCTCCCTGTGTCTCTCAGAGGCTGGCGGCACCATTTCTTGAGCAGACAGGTTTTGTCTTCCTCTGGTAAGGAAAAATCACCGTGGGCAGCTCAGGATTGCTTTCTCATGGTTTCAGGACCAAAAAGGAAATTGCACCATGCTACCAGATTTGGTTAGGCAAAAGTCCTGAGGAAGAACTCTGATTGGCTCTGCTTGAGTCATGTGCCCAGTCCTGGACCAACGCTGTGGCCAGGGGAATGTGTTAACTACGATTTTCTCAGACTGAGTCACTTGCCCAACCCTGTGGCCAGGAGGAATGAGGTACAGGGCAGATAGACCTAAGAAGCTCTTTACCATGCACTTGGGGTTTCATGTGGCAGAACTACCAGGTGGCTCCCGGTCACAGTTTTTCCTTTTCTTCAATAGAACAAAAAGTGCTTACCGGATACATGGCTGCCTGGAATAAAAACTACATTTCCCAGGCTCCCTTGCGGCGAAGGCTAGCCCGGTACCTAAGAGTTCTGACCAGTAGGGTGTGAGCAAAACAAGGGGCGCGCTTCCAGAGGCTGTCCTTAAAAAGAGGGGAGCAGTCTCTCTTGACCCTTGTCCCCCCTACTTCCCACAATTTGGAAGCCCTTGTGCTGGTGAACCACCTAGGATCTTCCGGCGAGAACAGGACCCATAGAGGGCACCGTAGCAAGTTAGGCGAAGCCTGAGTCCTTAGTGCCGTTTTGGCCCTGAACTGTTTATGCCGGGACTGCTACACAAGAGGAAATGAACATCTATCTTGTTTGAGCCGCTCTTATTTTGAGTCTCTGTTAACGTCAGCCAAGTGTGTATTTTAGGCAATGTGTCTTCGGACCTTTTCTCGGTACCCACTGCTGTAGGCTGAAAACCATATCGCTTGTGTCCAGCACTGAATTTGTTCCCTGACTCAGATACCTCCAATCCAAACCCAGAAAAACGCTGCCTGTGACCAGCCCACACTTCGCTGAGAATGTGACAAGGCACATCACAGGGCCAGATCTGCTCTGCCTACCTACAAAGTTATGTTTTATTTCTCCCTACATCCTGACTCCGTTCTCGAGGGCCAAGTTCCAAAGTGTTTTGCCTGTGGGTTAGACCAGACTGCGTTGGCCCAGGGCGTTCTTTAATGGGGAGGTCATGGCTCCCTCATCAGACTGGGGGGTTCCTGAGAGCTAGAGCCACAGGTAAATATAGTCATTGCCCCTCCCTGCCTCCATGATAGGAGCTGCGCCCCTGCATGAGGGTGGGTGAGCACAGCAGATAGCCCATCTCCCCCTGAGACAGAGAACTGGGGGCACAGATTTCCTGAGAACTAAGCAATGGAGGAAAAGGAAAAACTGTCCGTAACTGCCTCTTCTCCTGCCACCTGGGAGTGTTCCATTACTGGGCTCCTACTAGGATCTTCTATAGCCTGTGGTTCTGAGGGAGGGAAAAGAGAGCATCAGCTTGGAAGGTTCTGGGTTTCTGGGATGGGGACGAGGCAGTGGCTGGTCATATTTGAGGTCACTGCAGGAGGTGAGGCACAGAATATAATAGGAGGACTTTATGTCAGATGATTCCTCACCCTCATGCCAAGCTTTTATACTTGAAGGATAATTGAGGTGAGCCCAACTGGGAAATCCAGAAGGAAACATTGCTTCAGACCACAGAGACACAGGCTGGGGCTGGGCTGGGCTTTTTTCCTTTCTTCTGTACGGATTGTGTTTAAGAACAATGGCCGGCAGGCCCATGTCTTTCTTACAGCCATCCTTGGCTCCCAAGCAGCTGGCTTTACCCCTTCTTCTTTCCCTCCAAACCTCCTCCCTCAGAGAGGCCTCCCTGAAAGCCAAGATGGAGTCTCTACCCTCATACTGGTCATGAAAAGAAAACTTCTCATAGGGCAAGTTGGACCAGCCTTGGGCTACGGGAACCAGCAGGCCCTAACTGAACTGGCAGGAAGATGACGACATGAGGTCTCCAGACTGCATCTCTGGATCCCTCTGAAGGTGGAGGCAAGACTTCTGGTCCCACCTCTAACCCGGGCCATTCTCCACACTGGTTTCCCCTGACCCCAGCATTGGACCCAAGGAAAGAGTATTGACTTTTGGTCCCCCACTGCCATCCCCATGAGATCCATCAGGAATGAGGGACAAACAGGGCTGGTGACACAGTGGCGTGGGGGGCATGATGCCGAGTGATGACCCTGCTCCTAGCTTGTGAGGGATAGCCAAGGCTGGCCTTCCATGAGAGCTAGGGTCTCCCTTCCCACCACAGCTTGCCCGCCTCACTTGAGTCCCGGCCCGCCTGCTTGCCTCACCTGCTGTACCCCTCCCTCTTCTCTTGCACAATGCACTCAGGAGCTCTTGCGCCAGTCAGCACACTCCCCTGTTTTCAAGTTCTTCTTGGAATGTTTCCTCCTCTTCTGGTCCTGAGCCACCATCTCCCTGCAGCCCTCTCAAGGGAGGCTGTTTATTCTCATATTCTCTGCACCTGAAGACCAAAAGGTGGAGTTTGTCTTAATTACTCCTCATTGTCGTTTCCAGCCCGTACTCCCATGCCCTCGCAAAACCCCGCACCATTGACACTCCTGCTTCCAGCTCTACCCTCCTCCCTCCTGATCCTGGTCGTCTCCCAGCCTCCTGGCTGTGCTCCCTCCCCCATGGAAGACCCCCAGCTCCAACCGCTTCATCTTTTCCTCTACTCCCCCACCTGCCACTATCCTAAACAAACATATCCACACCCTGACCTCTCGCTTCCGTCACTGTCATCTCCGATAATTCCAGCCTTAGCTTTCCATCGCCACATTTATCCCTGAAGACCTTATGGTCACCTGAAGCCTCACTTCTGAAATCAGAAATTCCAGCTGCCCTCTCCATCCATCACCTCTGAGCCTCTCAGCTCCCTGGCCCAAGAGCCCCTAAATAGTTCTCTGGCTTCAGAGAACTCTCCAGTTTGCTGATTCCTTCACTTTCTCTCTATCCATCAGCCCCCTCCTGCCTTCACTTTCCTTTCCCAGATTCTCTGGCTTGTGGATAAATAAACTGTGGTGTATTCACACAACGGAATACCATACAGCAGGTTAAGAGCCACGGCAACAGAAAACAAATGGATACATCTTGGCAATATACAATTAACTGAAAAATGTAAACCCCCAAGGATTACATGGAGAATGATACTCTTTTATTGAGGTTACAAACAGTTAATATAAAATGTAGGCATATAATATTTGGAAATGTACATAGGCATAATAAAACCATATAAAAGGAAAGCAAGGGACTGTGGTACATAGAATTCAGGATGACAGTCACTGTGGGTCGGGGAGGCCGGGGGTGGAATAAGGAAGAGGAACCATATGTAAGATGTGGGTCATTGTCAAGGCTTTTGTTTGGGTGGTGATTTTGCAGGTGTCTGTTACATCATTACAAATAGCTGATTAAATAAAAATAAGCCATGCAAGGACCAATGGTGAGTGTCAGGGAACCAGTGCTGTGTGGAAGAGTCCAATAAAATACAGATTCCATGTGTTATCATGACATTACTTGCTTGCAAATATATTGAACCTCTCTCATCCTCCCACCGCTTAATCCACAAATCTCTCTGTGTCTACAACAATTTTTTTCTTATTCTTCCTGTCACAATGGAACAAGCATCCCAGTTTCTTCAGCCCAAGAAGAATTCTATCCCCTGCTCCCTGGATCCCGCCCTTTCTCATCTCCGCAAGGATTCTGCTCCTTGGTTATCCCTCCACTCTCTGCTCATCAGTCCCTCTGCCTCTAATTGGGCATTTCCAGAAGCAGAGAAACATGTTGTAGTCTCTCCCATCTTAAAAACAGACACACTTCCTGTATTAGTTAGGTTAACAGTTAGGCTGCTATAACAGAGAAGTCCCCAAAGACAGTGTATCAAATAAGTAGAAGTTTCACTCCTGCATGAGAAGGCTAGGAAGGCAGGGTGGGGTGGTGATATGGTAGCTTCTTCAGTCTGTTGCTCTGAGTTCCCCTACAAGATGGGGGCTCCAGCCCTTGCCAGCACTTCAGCCTCCCAGCCAGAAGGAAAGGGAAAAGGGGAAGGAGAAAACAGTCCTCCTGTTTCCATTGAAGGGCATGGCCTGAAAGTGGCATGCATCATGTCCATTCCCACCGCATTGTCCTCGGACTTGATCAAAATGCACACCAAGTTGCAAAGGAAGTTAGGAAATACAGTCTTTTGCTGGGCAGCAAAAGTGGCCACTTAAATATTCCACTATTGAAGAAGAGGAGAGTGGCTACCACAGAAAAACTATCGTTCCCTGCCATGGCCTGCCCCTCTGGCCATCCACATAAACACACTCTTCCCCCACCCCACGGAACATGTTAATCTCCTGCCCACACCCCAGACCCACAGGGTTCCATCCATTATTTATTTATTTATTTATTTAGATTTGATTTATTTATTTGAGAGAGAGAGACAGAGAAAGCACGAGTGGCAGGGAGGGGTAGAGGAAGAAGGAGAAGCAGACTCCCCGCCGAGTGGGGACCCTGATGTGGAGCTCTGTCCCAGGACCCCGAGCCTATGACCTGAGCCTGAGGCAGATGCCTGACTGAGCCACCTAGGCGCTCCAGTCCCATCCATTACTGCAACCAGCTCAAAGCCCAGGCCCTCTTGGGGACTGTCAGATCTTGGTATGGAGTTCAGATATTATCCAGTGACATATAAACTAAAAAGCAAGTTATCTATTTACCCCTTCCACCAGCAATAGGCATATACAAGAGGAGGTAAGACCCCAAGAACCATAATTAAAACTGCCTTTTGGAAAGGAAAAATTAGAAAACTCGAAGCAGGAACACAGCGATTAGTAGATTCCCTGGGGCAAGATTTCCAAAGATTCCCAGCCTCCCTGAGGAGTAGGTTCCTTGGTACTGATTACCTGAAAACATCTCCTCTATCTATTATTCCCTGTGGCCCCTGGCTTTGCCTTCTGGGAGTTCCTTCCTAGTCCTCTAGGGGCCACAAATGAAGAGGGCATTGGAGAATGCGCCCTTCTGGGGGAAGTGAGGACACAGCTTGCACAGCCGGTTCCTGGCTGGTGCAGGTTTGGGAGCTCATGGTTTTCTTTAGGAGTTGAAAAATCCCAAAGTTGCACAGGCCAGGCTTGTAGACTGTGGCCAATTAAGTCCTCTCAATAACTTACTATAACACTACAAAAATTAAATATAGAAAATAATTTTGTTTACAATCATATATAATAGTATAAAATAGGAGTACATTTAACAAAAGAGGTTCCGGGCTTGTACATTGAAAACTACAAAATGTCGTTAAAAGAAATTAAAGAAGACCAGGAGCGCCTGTGTGGCTCAGTCAGTTAGGGGTCCGACTCTTGATTTTGGCTCAGGTCATGATCTCAGGGTCGTGGGATCAAGCCCCGCATCAGGTTCTGTGCTGAGTGTGGAGCCTGCTTAAGATTCTCTCTCTCCCAGGCACCTCGGTGGCTCAGTTATTTAAGTGTCTGACTTTGGCTTGGGTCATGATCCCAGCGTTCTGGGATCCAGTCCTGCATTGGGCTCCCTGCTCAGCAGGGAGTCTCCCTCTCCCTCTGACCTCCCCCCACCCGCTCTTGCACATGCTCTCTCTCTCTCTCTCAAAATTAAATAAATAAAATCTTAAAAAAAAAATTCTCTCCCTCCCTTTCCCTCTCCCCTCCTCCCACTGGCACACTCTCTCTTTCTTTAAAAAAATAAATAAATAAAATATTTAAAAAAAAAAAAGAAATTAAAGAAGACCTAAATAAATGTAAAGTCATCTTGTGTCCTTGGACTGAAAGACTTAATATTGTTAAGATGTCAATACTCCTTCAAATGATCTACAGGGGCGCCTGGGTGGCTCAGTTAAGCATATGCCTTCAGCTCAGGTGATGATCCCAGGGTCCTGGGATCAAGCCCCCATCGGGCTCCCTGCTCGGCAGGAAGCCTGCTTCTCCCTCTCCCACTTTCCTGCTTGTGTTCCCTCTCTCGCTGTCTCTCCCTCTCTGTCCAAAAATAAAAATAAAAATCTTTAATAAAAAAAAAATTACAAATTATCTGCAGATTCAATGTAATCCCCATTAAAATCCTACCTGCCTTTTTGCAGAAGTTGAAAACTGATCTTAAAATTCAAATAGAATTGCAAAGGGTCCAGAGTAGCCAAGACAATCTTGAAAAAGAAGAGCAAAGTTGAAAGATTTACACCAACCTTACTATTTCAAAACTTAACTGCAAAACTATAGTAATCAAGACAGTGTGGTACTGGCATAAGGAATAGAATTGAGAGTCTAGAAACAAACACACAAGGGGGAAGAATAGTCTTTTCAACAAGTGATGCAGGAACAGCTGGATAACCTCATTTGAAAGAATGTAGTTAGATCTCTACCTCACACCAGGTACAAAAATTAATTCAAAATGGGTCATGGACCTAAATGTAAGAAATGCAATTGTTAAACTTAGTGATCTTGGATTAAACATTATTTTTTACTTTTTCTTTGTTTGTTTTAGATATGGCACCAAGAGCACAAGAAGAGAGGAAAGAAGGAAGGAAAGGAGGGAGGGAGGGAGGAAAGAGTGAGAGAGAAAGAAAGAAAGAAAGAAAGAAAAAAGAAAGAAAGAAAGAAAGAAAGAAAGAAGAAAAAAGAAAGAAAGAAAGAAAGAAAAGAAAGAAAGAAAGAAAGAAAGAAAGAAAGAAAAAAAAGAAAGAAGAGAGAAAGAAAGAAAGAAGAGAGAAGAAGAGAGAAGAAAGAAAGAAAGAAAGAAAGAAGGAAGGAAGAGAGAAAGAAGAAGAAAGAAAGAAAGAAAGAAAGAAGAAAGAAAGAAAGAAAGAAAGAAAAAGAAAGAGAAAGAAGAAGAAAGAGAGAGAAAGAAAGAAAAAAGAAAGAAAGAAGAAGGAAGAAAGAAAGAAAGAAAGAAAGAAAAAAAAAGAAAGAAAGAAAGAAAGAAAAGAAAGAAAGAAAGAAGAAAGAAGAAAGAAAGAAAGAAAGAAAGAAGAGAGAAAGAAAGAAAAAGAAAGAAGAAAGAAAAAGAAAAGAAAGAAGAAAAAGAAAGAGAGAGAAAGAAAGAAAAGAAAGAAGGAAGAAAGAAAGAAAAGAAAGAAAGAAAAAAAAAAGAAAAGAAAGAAAGAAAGAAAAAAAAGAAAGAAAGAAAGAAAGAAAGAATGAATGAAAGAAAAAGAAAGACTGGGTGGCTTAGTCGGTTAAGTGTCTGCCTTCAGCTCAGGTTATGGTACCGGGGGTCTGGGATCAGGCCCGGAGTCAGGCTCCCTGCTCAGTGGGGAGCCTGCTTCTCCCTCTCCCTCTGCCATTCCCCCAGCTTGTGCTCTCTGGCTCTCTCTGTCAAATAAATAAAAATCTGAGAGGAAGGAGGGAAGGAAGGAATGCAGGAATGCAGGAAGGAAGGAAGAGAAAGAAAGTCATTGGTTTTCATCAAAATTAAAACCTTTGTGTTTCAAAGAACACTATCAAGCAAGTGAAAAGACATCCCACAGAATGGGAGAAAATATTGGCAAACTCTGTATTTGATAAGGGACTTGAATTTAGAATATATATAGAACACTTATAATTCGACAATAAGAACAAATAATCCGATTTAAACGTGGAAAAAAGATTTGAATAGATGTTTCTTTAAAGAAGATCCACAAATGGTCAATAAACACATGAAAAAGAGCCCAACATAATTAGCTGACGAGGACATTCAAATAAAAACCACAGTGAGATACTGCGGTTGAAAAACAGTCTGGCAGTTTCTCAAAAAGTTAAACACAGGATTACCTTATGACCCTGCCATCCCACTACTAGCTGTGTACGAAGGAGAACTGAAAATACACCTCTACATAAAATTTTGTACACGGATGTTTATAGCACGATTATTCGTAACAGCCAAAAAGTGGAAACAACCTAAAAGTCTATCAGCTATGAATGGATAAACAAAATATATCTATACAGTGGAATAAAAAGGAATGAAATACTGATACATGCTACCCTATGGATGAAACTAGAAAACATTATGCTAAATGAAAGAAGCCAGACACAAAAAGCCACATCTTGTATGATTTCTGTTTACATGAAATGTCCAGAAATAGGCAAATCCATGGACACAGAAAATGGATTAGTGGTTGCCAGCCTGGGGGAGAGAGGAATGGGGATTGACTGCCAATGGGTACATGGTTTCTTTTGGGAGTGATGGGAATGTTCTAGAACTGGCTAGTGGTGATGGTTGCACAACTCTGTGACTATACTAAAAACCACCGAATTGTACACTTTAAAAGGGTGAACTTTGTTAAATGTGAACTGGATCTCAATAAAACTATTTTAAGAAAGTTAGTTTACTGGGTGCCTGGGTGGCTCAGTTGGTTAAGCGACTGCCTTCGGCTCAGGTCATGATCCTGGAGTCCTGGGCTCGAGTCCCACATCGGGCTTCCTGCTCAGCAGGGAGTCTGCTTCTCCCTCTGACCCTCTTCCCTCTCGTGCTCTCTATCTCTCATTCTCTCTCTCTCAAATAAATAAATAAAATCTTGAGAAAAAAAAAAAGAAAGTTAGTTTACTTCCCATCTGTTCCATGCACCAGTAACCCCGCCCAAAAAGCTGATCTAGACCCAGTTCTTAAGCCTGAAGACACATTGATGCCGATTTACTTACCTGCCTGTACACCAAGTCCATCCTACCCTCTCTTAACTTAATGATAGTTGGTAAGGTTCCTTAACATAGTAAGCCCGAGGGGAAAAGCAGCACCTTTCATGTGATCTGGACCTCTGGACTGACTCTTTCTTATCTGGTGGGGACTTCTTCACTGAGTTAGTCAGGAAAGGCTCAGACCACAGTCTTACCTCCCGGGGAAGCTGCCTCTTGAGGACCCCCTCATGTCATTGCTTCAGTTTGGGGTACAAAAGCAGTTGGCTTTCTCAGCACGTGCAAGCTTCAAATACTGGATTCTCCGCCAGCTTAGATTACCGGCCACAGGCAGGAAGGGTCTCCATTAACAGAGCTCCATTCGTTTTCATCTCTGCTTGTGAACTGCTGTCTCTATTCTGAGCGTATGTCTCCTAAGGACCTTGCCAAATGTGTGAAGAAGACTATCCCCACCGACATTTGTACCTTTTCCAACCCCTTGCTCTAGAATGAGAGGCTCCAGAGGCATGGGAACTGTCTTCCAAAATACCACAAGACATAGTGTTAGCAATTGTTCGGCATAACACGGTCCTCAGCTTTGCAACCTGAGGTATTGACCCACTGTCTGACAAGAGCCCAATGCCTCGCGCTTACAATTTTGCCACGTCAACATCCTGCTTCCTGAAAACAAATTCTATGTCAATCAGAACGTGTTTAGACTGCCATAACAAAGAGACCTCAAACCCCATTGCAAGTCTGTTTTTCTACTGTGGAAGTTGATGGTTCAGGGCTAATACCGCAGTTAGTGCATTTGGAGGACTCGGGCTTCTTGTACTGTTTACTTCACTGTCGTCCACAGGCTGCTCCCATCACAGCATAAGACAGCTTCTGTCCTGAGTTGGATTGCTCAGGAAGCCCACTCTGAGGCGGAGATTTGCAGACAGGTGTTTTATGGGGGGTACTCTTGGGATAAACCCTCGTGAAAGGGAGGTTGGAAGCAAGACTTGGCAAAGGTGAGGCAGCC
Organism: Zalophus californianus; assembly: GCF_009762305.2. NCBI lineage: Eukaryota > Metazoa > Chordata > Mammalia > Carnivora > Otariidae > Zalophus > Zalophus californianus. The sequence goes on from NC_045602.1 coordinate 76,811,843, forward strand.
CCAACAGAGGACCCAGCCAGCCTCACGGGAGCACTGGAAGCTGGGGTGGCCTTCCAAGTTGTCTCCGTGGAGGCCAGGAGCTGGGCTTGCAATCCCACCCATCATTGGATGCAGACCCCCATTTGATCCCCCCAGGGAGGAGGCATAACTTTGGGCAAAGTGGTTTCTAGAGAAAGACTCAACTGAACTGTGTGAGAGCAGACAACACTCTTGGCGATGGGGGATGAGGGGAAGGGGTGCCTTGGTTTTGAACCGGGTACTGGGCAGTATCACCAGTGTCCTCTGCCAGGCTGTGGGCTGGGAGCTCCAGTGGCTGGAGCGCCAATGGCACCCAGTGGGAAATGGAGAGCCCCCACAGGACTTGTGCGCACATCTCTTCATCCAGACCTAGCTCACGGTCACACTTACTGGGAATGGCCATGTGCTCGGCTAAAAACTCGAGAAAGAAAGCAAAAGTGAATATTGGTATCATTTGGGAGTTCCTGCCACATGTGTCCTTTGATTCCGTGTCCCTCTCCAGCCATTGCCCCTCTGGCTGTCCTTCCCAGCACCTGGCTTCCCCCACGTTTGCATCTGTCTCTGCTCCGGGAGGCCCACCTGACTGACATCTCCTCTGGGATGCTGTGGGAGTCTTATGCCTTGTCTTTCAGTGGCAGGCAGAAGTATTAGAACTAGCTTCCAGGAAAATCAAAAGATTTTATTAGTTTACATAATGGATCGAAAAGCAGATCTAACTTTATTTTTTTATTTATTTGTTTTTTTTTTTTTAGGATTTATTAGTCTGATGCGGGGCTCCATCCCAGGACCCTGGGATCATGACCCCGAGCCGAAGGCAGATGCTTAACGACTGAGCCACTCAGGCGCCCCCAGCAGATCTAACTTTAGACATGGATGGATCCAGAAGTTCGAAGGGTGTGACCAGAGCTCAGCCTCTCCGAATCCTGACTCCATTTTCCCGTGCTGGTTCCATTCTCTGGCTGCCTCAATCCGTGTGGTGGCCTCTCTACCACCCACCGACAGCTCCAGCCCTCCATTTCCTTACAGCTCACAAAACTCAGAGAAGACTGCAACCCTCCCTTCTTCGGCACCCCCCGAGTGGCTGTGTGCCCACTCCAAGACCAATCTCTGCGTCCGGGCGGTGGGGGGCCCTGACTGTCCCGCCCGAGGTCCTGCCCTGCTGTGCACTGGGGGAGGGGAGCCATGCAAGGGACAGTCCAACCAGAGACATTTGCCATGGGGGGATGTGCTTCTGTGCCCACGTCAGTAAGGCACACTGATGCTGGGTTATTTCCCGGGCATCGCAAACATAACGTGCTTCAGCTAAACTCTCGGGTCCCCTCCCGCCCCAAATATGTGCTGTCTCCACTCTTTCCATATAGAAATGGCTCCTCCATCTACCCAGCAGCTCAGGCCAGAAACCTCCTCCCTCTCCAGCCAGCCTCCGTACCCCTCACCTTCAGAGTCTACCATCCAGTCAGCCTGGAACCAGTTCCTTTTCTCCATCGTCCCCACTGCTGGCTTGTCGCCCACCCCCCATCACCTCTTTCTGTACTGTTCCGACGGTGCTCCCCCCCCACCCCGCCCCGGGCTCCACGTTCACCCTCCCTCCCCTGCGGCGGTTCACACGGCCACCAGAGGCGTCCTCCTGCACCAGGCCAGTGAGGCAGCAAAACCACACCATGACCGGAGGTGTACGTGGGCCGCAGTGCAAAGTATCCAACGCTTATTTCCACTGGGCGAGTCCTACATCAGCACTCCCCTGTCACTTACCACGACACTGGCCACTGGAAGACATGCTGGGTAACTATGTCCTCCTCTAAACTGGGGGTCCTCGGCCAGCGGGGGTCTGCCGGTTACATACCCAGCACGTCCTCGCTGCCGTTTGGGGGTACACAGCCCTGGGGGCCTGGTGAAGCCAGGAGGGTGTTCTCGGGACGGGCAGGAGGGGGTTCGGAGCCTGCTGCTTCCCCTTAGCTTAGCTTTCCCAGAGAGGGCAAGTCCTGGATGGGACCGGGACAGCAGAGCCTCCATCCGAGCTCCCCCCCCGTGGGACAAGACCCAGGGAGAAAGAGAAAGATGGGAAGAGAGGCTGGGCCTAAGCAGGGAGGGAGCCTGAGAAAGAAAGGGGGGCTAAGACCTTCCCTTCCGAAAGGGCCCGGGGGGGGGGGGGCTCCCACAACACACTCACTCAGAGGTATGGGAAGCCAAGGACGCCCGCCTTGTGCTGTAGCTTTCTCAGTCAGCCCAGGGCCCCTGGGAGGAGAAGTGCGGGACATCCAGGCAGGACCACCCCCCCCAGTTAGGAGCCCCCATAGTCTGCGGTGACTGCCCCCCGCATCTTAAGTCAATGTTTAACGGTGGCCGGAGCCCAGGAATGCTCTATCAGGACACGCAATTACAGGGGTGGGGTTGCAGCCTCGGCATTGGCAAGGGCTCGGTGGCAGGAGATAAGAAGGTGGCACCAGGAAGGGTTGTGTGTGTGCTAACCTGCAGGCTCCCAGCATACCCCAGGGGCCAGCTCACAAGGCCTCCATTGTTGGGGTCTGGCTCCCAGCCCATTGCCAGCCAGATAGGAGCTGCTGTTCTGACAAGGCAAGAAAAGCACACCCCAAGTTTGTCCAGATGCTGTTACCCCATCCTTATCAGGCTGAGGGAAGGGAGCTAGCCAAGCTAATGTTGATTGCGAGGAGAAAAGGAAAGGAATATTAGCAAACATGGCAAAAGTCAGTTTTGGCAGCGGGGGTGGGGGGTCAGGAGCGCTCACCTGGCTCACCTGGGGGTTTTATAACAAGCAGCTGGAGGCAAGAGGAGGACCCTCAGGAGTGTCCAGTGGGTCATGAGGCGGTCCCACGGTGTGCCCAGCCCCATGCTGGGTGTTATGGTGTACGGGCAGAAGCCAGGCATGAGCATACTGCTTCCTAGTTGGGAAAAAATAGTTCATTTCTTCTTTTTACTTTCTTTTCTTCTTCTTCTTCTTCTTCCCCCCACTAATACTACTTCTTCTTCTTCTTCTTCTTCTTCTTCTTCTTCTTCAGAGGGAGGGGCAGAGGGAGAAGGAGAGAGAGAATCTTAAGCAGGCTCCACACTCAGCTCAGAGCACCACAACCCTGAGATCCTGACCTGAGCCAAAATCAAGAGTTGGACGGTTAACTGACTGAGCCATCAGGCGCCCTGCAACAGTTCATTTCTTCACCCAATATATTTGAGAGTCCACCGTGTGCAGGCTGTTTGTAGGTGCTGGGGACTCCTGGGGTGATGTCCTAGTGGAATGAAAATAAAGAGTCCAGAAGACCGGTAGCCAGGGGAGCGAACGGTGGGCCAGACAGAGTGAAGGGGCCAATGGCTCGGGGATGGTGGGTCGGGAGAGGCACAGAGGGCTTGGCACGGCCAGGGGCGGGGCGTGAGGAACGACGCAGATTATTATCAGGAGCCCGGTGTGAACCCAGCTCCTTCCCCAGCTGGCTGGTTCTAGGAGAGGAACTTTTTCTCAGTGAGCCACAGTTTCCTCGCCTGTAAACTGGGGATGATGAGAGAAACTACCCAAAGGGGTTACCATTGAGGATGGAAAGAGAGAAGGAAGCTAGCACAGAGCAGGCCCTCGGTCAACTGGCATCACACAGGTGAGGCTGCTGACTGTCTAAGGTGGGAGGTAACATGCGGGAAAGGAGGGCTGGCCCCAAGCAGGGGTGGTGGCCAAGGATTGGATTAGCGTGGGTGGGGAAGGCGGCTCCGAGAGGAAGAGCCAGAGCAGGAGCGAAGGAATGGCTGCCCAGAGGAGACAGCCTGGGGTGGGGTCGTTCCCATCTCCCCCACCCCACCACGACGAGGACAGAGCAAGCACTCTGCAGATGGTAACCGGAATCACCATGTAAAACGCTGCCATGCCATTTGGGGCATGCTTTAAAACACAGATTTGGAAGGAAAGAGCACTTTGAGGAGGAAAAGTCCCTAGAAAATGTCAGTTCGTAGAATCTGCTGTCCTCAGAGCAGTGAGTAAAGAAACCCATTCAAAGAAGCTCAGAGGTTGATTAAGAGGACTGCCGTGGGAGGCCGGTTGCTGGGGAAACCCACTGACCCGAAAGGGCCGTGGGGTGAAATCCCGTCCTGTGCATGTGTGTCGGGCGCTGGCGCAGGTCTGAGACAAAGCTGCCATAGGCCAGCGAGGCTGGGGAGAAACAGAGCAGCTTATTAATCCACTCCGGCTGCCAGAACAGAACACCACACACTGGGTGGCTCAGACAACAGCCATTTATTTCTGCCGGTTCTGGAGGCTGGAAGTCCAAGATCAAGGTGCCCACTGATTGGGTTCCTAATGAGAGGCCTCCCTTCATGGCTCATTGACCATGGCCTGCGCACCGCGTGCTCGCGTGGTCTTTCCTCTGGGCAGATACAGAACGACAGAAATCCATCTCTCGTGTCTCTGCCTCTTCTTACAAGGACATCAGTCCTATTGGGTGAGGGCCCCACCCTGATGACCTCACTGAACCTCAATTCCTTCCTCAGAGGGCCCATTTCCAAGTACAGCCACACCGGGTGGTTGGGAGCTTCAGTGTGTGAATTTGCGGGGGCCCCTAACTTCGGTCCATAACAGAGGCCTTCCTTAGCATGCAAAGCAGGGGCAAGAGAAACCAGGTTTACCTGGGATTACCAGAACTGATCCACAGGTTCAAGTGGTCTGCAGGCTGCAGCCTCCACACCCTCAAAACTCAGGCTCACACACAGTGGCCGTGCCCTGATCTGATAAGCAATCAGAACTCCCCTCCCAGAACTGCAAGGGTCTGTGCCCGCCTCGGGCAGGTCAAGTGCAAATCCCAAATCTCCCTTCCCACTCTCTGGGTCCCTGAGGGCAGGAGTTACATCTCCTCCCTCAGCCTGGGGTTCCCCAAGAAGTCCTCCTTCAGAACATGGCCTGTGGGAGTTTCCCTCATCTTCTGAAACAGGCGGCTGGGCTCCCAGGCCCCCGCGGCCGGGGCGGTGTTGTGGGGAGCAGGCGGAAACAGGCCCTCGTTGTCCCCCTGTGCCTGGGAGCACAATGGGGGCCTGTGTCATGCCAGCAGCTGTATGAGGCTCTTGACTGTGGTGGACACCAGCCTGGGAGAAGCACGCAGCCCGGGGGACCCCGTCTGTTTCATGTCCCTCCAAGTGGGACCTGTGGGCTGGCTTTCTGTGCCTGAGGGAGGACACGTGTCTGGGGGGCACTGGCTGTCTCTGGAGGTGCACGTACAGTCGGTCTGACCAAGTGCAGACAGGCGCGTGTGCATGTATGTCTACACGGGGCGGCACACGTGTGCCTGGGGCTGGCGGGGCAGGTCTGCAAGTAGGGATGCAGGTGAGGGCGTGAGTGCACCGAGGACAGGTGAGGCTTCTGAGCACACGGGAGCACATGTGCCTAGGTCTTCCCCGTGGTCAGAATAGGGTGCATTCCCCACGCACCAGGCCAACGAGGGCGGAACTGGCTGTGAAGCTGCCTCGGGAGGAAAATACTGGAAGATCAAGATGGGGCCCAAGACTGTCCAGTGGAAACTCAGCTTCTACACACACGCACACACGTTCCCTAGGGCTCTGCACTTGGCTCCTCCCTGTCCCTCCTGGCCCCTCCCTCCTGCCGTTTCCCTGCATCCAAGAGGACCAGGGACCCTCACCTGGGTTGGGCACCCTCAGACAAGTAGAGGCAGGCAAAAGGAAGGAATGACTGAAGCTCTTCCAGATTCAGGACATCCCTCCCAGGGCTGAGCTGCCCAGCAGGCCTGGCGTCCCTCCCACCCCAACCCCCCAGGAATCAGAACCCAGCCCACCCAGCCTGCACTTCCAATCTTGCTGGAATCAGGAAATGAGATTTCAGCTCCATTCAAGTAAATCCGACAAGTATTTACACAGGATCTTCCAAGCCCAGGGCTCTGTAAAGCCTGCAGCAGTGAAGAGAAGCCCTTTGCCAGGTCCTGCCTCCTGGGATGACTCCAGGTTTGGGGTGATGAGGCCCCACATTAGGGCTCTGCTCCCTGCCAACACCCGCAGCTGCTACCTGCAGCTCAGTCCTCACCCCTCAACTGGCCGTGAACAGGAGGCTCCTCCTGGGGAGAGGTGCACCCGGGAGCCCCCCTGAGAAAACACCCCACAGAATAGGCAGCCCCTTCCCACCTCTGGTGCCCTCTCCCCACCGTCCGTGGTTCAAAGGACCCCACTGAGAGGCGGCCAGAGGGGGAGGGGGCAGAGGAGAAGGTGATCTCTGTCCCTATTAGATGGTACCAGTTGCTGAGGGGTTTGGAAACCTGGGCGTTCCTTCTAAATGGAAGGAAAAGCTGTGACTCCCCCAAAGGGGGGCCCTCCTGCATTCACAGTGCAACCGGCAGGCAGGCTTCTCCCAGCTGATCCCACACAAACTCCCTCCCTAAATCTTGGTCTCCAAAGCAAAGTGTGCAATATGATCCTTTGGGTGAGGCATATAAATACTGAGTCAGGTGGTTTGTTTTTTTTTAATCTAGAAATTTAAGACTTAGCTAATATTTAATAAGTAGATTGACATGATGCCCTCCATCAGTCCCCGTTTCAGGCCGTCCTGAGTTCCGGAAGATTGTCTAGGAACCCTGAGGATGAGGGCGAGCTCCTCTGTGTGTGGGGGGGTGGGGGGTGGGGTGGGGGGGGTGGGGAGCACCTTTCCACTTTGGCCCACGTTCAATGAATGGTTTCATTTATTACTGTGTAAGTGCTCCAGCGGGTTATCAGTGTGGTTGGTTTTATAAAAACAATGCCTTAGACAAGAATATTTGCATACTTTGTAAACAAGAGGGGTATAATAGGAAACTCTTCCTTAGCTCACGGGCCTTCTGGGAATCAAATTTAAGGATGACTGGGGCACTTTTCTCTTACGGAAATGTGAATGGGTCCTAGCTTCTCTGACCTTTTCTACCATAAGCGACTATTAGTAGTGTGTGACCCCAGCAGATATTTCAGACAAAATTAATCCACCCTACCATGCTGTAAGGAATATTTAAACAGTAAGAGAGGAACAGCTTTTCAAATAAAATGTATGCTAAGAAGAGGGCATTTTGAAAATAATTACTTGGAAATGTTTCCATCATAAGGTTTCCATCATAAGTTTTATTGAAAACTATGTAATATGTCACCTATTAAAAATTCTATCTACACAGTTAAAGGAATAGCTTGGAAAATTTTTCAGATAAAGAATTTAAGAGAATTTTGAATCCATTTGTTAAAAATATGAACACACAAAACCTTCCAATTATTTTGCAAGAGTAACTGTTTCAGATCAGGAAAGGTGGAAATGTACCAGCCAAATGTCAATTAAATTGCACAATGGATGGACGGGAGTGAACTATAAATGTCGTGATTTAATGGGCACGACACATGATGTGTGCCCATCATTTGGTAGGTATCTCTTACAGCTATGGCCATTGTGAATACCAAGACTCAAAATGAATTGGATCAGACATTCAGATTGCTGTATCACAAAGTATTAAAAAAGAATTTAAAAGGTAATGCATTCAATCAGACAGAATAGTGAGCATTTTAGTTGAAAGAACCTTGATAGCATCCCTGAGCTGGTGCATCAACTCAGCAATAGGGACTCTGCCTCCAAGTCTCTTCAAAAGTTCGCCATGAAAATCTTCCCCAAAAGAGGACTTCCAAATCCCACCACTCTGGTGTGAGCGCTCTTGAACCTTATGAATCACTGCAGGATTAAAGCAAGAACAGGATATGCACATAGAGAGGCCGTGGAACATCACAGCAAAAGCACAGGCCGCTCTGGGAGATCAATCTCAGACATCAATCCCGGAGATCAATTTCCGGGGAAGCGAACTTGGGACTGGTTATTCAACCTTTTTTTTTTTTTTAAAGACTTTATTTATTTATTTGACAGAGAGAGACAGTGGGAGAGGGAGAAGCAGATCTCCCTCTGAGCAGGGAGCCCGATGTGGGGCTCGATCCCAGGACCCTGGGATTTTGACCTGAGCCAAAGGCAGATTCTTAACGACTGAGCCACCCAGGTGCCCCGTTATTCAATCTTCTTGTATAAGTGAAGGAAAATCACGGTACTTACATCATATGCGTGTTGAGAAGATTAAATTCATCAACATTTGCAAAGCAAATATTAAAGCAGTACTTGAAACAGTCCCTGGTAAAGTCTATAGAGAACTTTTATGACTCATTAGCAAGAAGATGAACAGCCCAATTTAAAAACAGGCCAAAAATTTTAACAGACTCTTCATCAAAGAAGATACATAGATAAAAAGTAAACTCATAAAAGATGCTCAACCTCGTTAGTTATTAGGGAAATGCAAAGGAAAACCCTGAAAAATGCAGCACTACATACCAGTTAGAATGGCTGCAAACACCAACAGCTAAGGAAGATGTCAGGTGGCTGGAACTTTCTTACATTGCTGCTGGGGAATACAGAATGGTGCAGCCACCTAGGAAGACTTGTTGGCAGTTTCTTAAGAAGTTAAACATACACCTATCGTGTGATTCAGCCATTCCACTCCTAGATATTTACCCAGAGGAATGAAAGCATATGTCCACACAAAGACTTATTCATGAATGCACATAGCAGCGTTATTTGTAATAGTAAAATACTGGAAACAGTCCAAATGTCCACCACTAGGGGCACGGATAAACTGTGGTATATCTATACAATGGAATATGACTCAGCATTAAGAAGGGATTAACTGTTGATACAGACTGTTAACATGGATGAGTCTCAGAAATAATTATGCTCAGAGAAAGGAGACAGACAAAAAAGAGGACATATTGTATGATTCCATTTATATAAAATTCCAGAGAATGCAAGCTAATCTCTAGTGACAGAAAGCAGATGGGTGATTGCCTAAGGATGGAGGAGATGGAGAAGGGGTGGGAGGAAGGAATTACAAAGGAGGAAGCTTCTAGAGTGATGGAAATGTTTGCCTCCTTGACTGTGGCGATGGTTTCAAGGGCTATAAACATGTCAAAACTTATCACATTATACACTTTAAAAATGTGCAGTTTATTACAGGTCAATTATACCTCAATAAATCCATTAAAAAATAAACAGAGATTGCTTTTGTGATACAATAAATTTCTTAAAAGGCAGAAATGAGACTGAGGACTGTATTATATTATACATACACATCTTTGTGGTTGGTTACTGTGTGGCCCTATTTAATTATTCATATGCTATTTAGAAACTTTGTAATGTACAGATTGTGGGTATATCATTATCACTACTTGCATTTGGTTTTATAGTCAGTTCTATAAAAATTTGTATATCAGGCCCTTGGCCAGGAGCATAACCCTCTATTATAATACTGTTTCTGTGGGAAAATCAGAACTGGCTTATATTATATTTACAAAGTTCCTTCCCTCTGCCCCCAAGCTCTCTCTTCTAAATCCATCTTACACACTGTTGCCAGATTTATCTTTTTTGAAAACAAAACAAAAATTAGATCATGGTACTTCCCTGTTAAACCCCTCAGCAGTTCCAAATGGCAAAGTCTGAACGGCATATCATGACGTTCAAGGTCCTGCACAGCTAGCCCCATCTACCTCACCAGCCCCATCTCCCTGGATTTCCCCTCTCCTTATGTATCTGAACCATTTGTCAGGTGCTTTCGCTACTTTGAGCCTTTGCTCAAACTGTCCAGCTATCAAGGATGTCCTTCCCTTTCACCTCACTCGTGTGTCTGAAAAAGTCTGTCATCCTTCAAGACTCATTTCAACCATCCCCTCTTGGGAGTCTCCCCAGATTTCCCCCAAACAGAAATAAGGACTCTTTCCACTGTGCTGCCGCAGCACCTTACATGTGACTCTACTAGATCACGTACCCCATTGTCCTGCAGGGATTGAGGTGCATCCACAGCAGCTTAGAGGCTCTGCTGCTCTAACAAAAACAAACAAAAACAAAACCACCCCCACCCCATACCAGCGGTTTGAGCAAGTTTATTTCTGTCTCACATAAAAGTCCTAACTGGCATGCTGGCTCAGCTCTGCGGTGGACCCAAACTTTTTCTGTCTTGTTTCGCCCTCTTGTGTGTGGACCAATATGGCTGTCTAACGTCTCTGCCCTCCAGCCATCAGGCAGGGGAAAGGGGAGGGGAAAGTACCTTCGGCCTCTCACAGTATGATCCAGAACTTGTACCGACACTCTATGCACATCCTATTGGCCAAAACGTAGTTGCTTCATCACATATAACTCCACATGAGACTGTTGAAAATGCAGTTTTATCCTGGGTGGCAAGGTGCTTCACTAAAAGCCAGCTGTTACATGATCATGAGAGGGAAGGGGAAAATGGTCTTGGGCTCCATTAGCAACCTCTGCCACAGTCCACCCCTTTAGCAACCCAACTGTCTGTGATTACCCACTCCTTCACATATAAAACGCAAACCCCACCTTTCAAGGCCAACAACCCCATTACTGTCCTGCACCCAACACCTCAATCAGGTCTGGATGTGGTTACTTGCAGCCTGGAGACCAACACACTAAAAGACAAGTTATCTGCCCTCCCACCTCCTCCAATACACGACGATGGAACAAGAACCACATACCACAATTAAAAAACAATAACTCTAACTCAGAAAAGAAAACAATGGAAACTATGTGGATGGCACGAGTCCATAGCAATTACCAAATGAGGCCAGTTAGAAGAAAGACTTCCCGCCCGTCTGTTTTCTAGAAGTAACCCCTTTGGTCACTGTCCTCCTTGGCCCCTGGCTGTGCCCTCTGGGAGGCTCTTACTAGGGTCATGATGATCTTCCATAATTACATCTGAAGTGGACATTAAAGAATATGCCTCCCTTAGGTTTCCAGACTATTTGCTTCTAGTCGGTTCCATGTGCAGGTAACTCCAGCCAAAGGTCTTGTCCCGACAGAGTTTGTCAGGCTGAAAACTCTGGCTGTATTTTTACTGGCTCCTGTACTCCGCCCAGACCCCTCTCTTAGCTTAATGGTTGCTATCTTCAGGCCATCTGAGACAATAGGCTTGGGTGGGAAGGAAACACCCTTAATCTGATCTTGGCTGTGGGGCTGGCTCCCATTGCCTGGCAGAGAGCAAGTTCTTAACCAGGAAAGCTTGGGAAAGGCTCAGGGCCATAGTCTTAACTCCTACTAAGGCTGTCTTTTCAAAGCCAGCTTAGGTCACCCCTTCCATTTGGGGTAGAGAAAGAACAGTTGGCTTTCAGCACTCTGCAGGGCTCCAAGTTACCAAACCCAGACTGCAGGCAGGACGTGCTCCCTTAGCAGACCGGTACCGCCTTCCATCGCCTCTTACCAACTAAGTCACACCTGAGCTCATCCGTCTTTTCTGGGAATCGGCTGAAAGAAGCATGAAGCAATCAGCACTCAGCCATTCAGAGGGCGTGTGGTCTTCCTATCACGCTATCACTCATAGAGGACAGGTCTACCAGATCTGCTGCCAGAGCCTCACAGGGGGCACTGACTTTCCCGTCTGCAGATCTGTGTCCACCCCGCCTGACTGGGAAGCCAGTGCCCCACGCGTGAATACGTTCTATGACAGTACTCTACGTCCCGGTTAGCCTAAATTAGGCAAGGAATAGGTTTTGGCAGCCCTAACTCTAACTGGGAGACCAAATATAACAGCAGCTTGAACAAGATGGAAGTACATTTTTCTCTCCTGAGAGAGCCCGAGCAGGTAGGATGGCTCTGCTCTGCGAAGTCATCAGGGTGCTGGGCTTCCTTTGTCTTGTTCCGCCGTCCAGGAGGGTGTCCCCGTCCAGCCTGGCTCGCCACCCCCAACGTCTCTTTCCAGTGGCCCGGAAGGGGGAAAGGGTCGGGACAGTGTGCAGTCTACAAGTCCGTCTGCTTCTCTGCTGGCCCATGGCTATGCCGAGGTGCAAGGGAGGCCGAGAAACGCGGTCTTTACTCTGGGCTGCCACACGCCCGGCCGAAAACTCAGGGGTTCTCCCACAGTGAGAGAGGAGGGGAGGAGGTGACGGAGGGGAACAATTTTTCACCTCTGCCACAGCCCGTCTCCCTTTGAGAGAACTCTTTGAGAGGCAAGGACCTTGTCTCTCCACCTTCATCCTCCAGGCAAGTGCCGAGCCCAGAGCCAGTAACTATATAGATTGAACTTGGCTTTTCCCAGACCATAAACCCGTTCCATCATGAAGGGACACTTGTGGCATGACTTGTGTTTAAAAGGCACCTTCACCAATGTCACCTGCAGCATGCTTAGCCTGTATGTCTTCAGGCTCTCCAGCTTTGTGGAATCACCTCCCGTGCCCGATATTCCCGAGGGCTTTCCGGGTGGGCACTTTCTCCAGATGGAGTGTGCTTCTCCAGGGTCCTCAGCCCCATGCCTGCCGTCCCCTCTCCGCCCTGCGCCCCCCTCTCCGCCCTGCCCCTGCTGAGCTGACGCCGGTCTCCTCCTTCCTCCCTCCCTGTGTCCCAAGGACCAAGGCTGAGGTGTGTGGCAGAGGTTCTTCAAGTTCAGGACTAATGGTTAGTGATAACAGTACAGGGTGGAAAACGGCTTCCCATTCAAGGTCACGTAGTACCGCCTCAGAATGTGCTGGTCATTCCCCACTGCCGGGAATGTCTCCTCGGAGGTGCGCCTCCGTCAGTCCCACTCCGCCCCCCGCAGTGGTTTTCACCTTTCAGCCTTCTCTCAGCGGCCAGCTGTCTCTCCATTCTTGCCCATTCCGGGTGCCGGGGGCCCCCCCTCGATCTCCTGTGCCACGGCAACCCCGTTCCCCTCACGTTTCACCAGCCAGTTCAGGCTTGCTTCCTCTCAGCTTGCCCCTCAGGCTACGTGCCGGGGCATCAAGTCTTCCAAACCCAAGGGGCCCATCCAGAGATGGTTCCCTCAGCAAAAGGGCCATCACACCCAGAGGTGAATTACTCCCGGGGGTAGAAGGCAGAGAAGACTCCAATCCGCTTGAATTATAGTCACTTTATTTTCTCCACACTCTTAAGGACAGGCAGGATCTCTTCCGATCCTTGAACCCACCCCTGGAAAGAGAGGTGAGGTACCTGAGGCCCGGCGGGGTTAAGCCAGCCTCCAAGGCCGCAAAGCAGGTGAATCAGGGCTGGCGCACGTGTTGGGGAATGGCCGGCAGCACCTCGGGTCTTCTCTGTGTGCTCTGCCACGTGAGTCTTATTTCCTGTGCGCACAGCTCCCGAGGGACAGGGCTCGCTCCCTCTCACCGCGCCTGACCTAGCTGGACCCACGGCAGCCACGTGCAGGCGCCACCTGTCCTGCCAACAGATTGCCGTGAAAACCACCACGCACAGGGCAAAGGGCTTCAGGGATGCTTTCCTTGGATGCAGCCTACTTCACAGCGCCAGCAACCCCCCCCCCGCCCCCGCAACTCAGACTCCAGCCTCAGATCTCCAAAAGCCCTGTCCTGCCCCACTGGCTGGGCCAGGTCAGTCCCATGGATGGCAGGGACGGGGTGAAAGAGTTGGGCTGGGGAGGGGCGAAGGGGCCAGGCCGAAGGGATTGAATTGAATGGGTGCTTTCTTCTCAGAGACGAAAGGTGCTACCCCCACCCCCAGTGGTCACTGATTAACCCTCCAGACCAGATAACCCCTCCATGGGAGGAAAAAAGTGTGTGTTTATCCTGGGTCATAAAACATCAATATTGACTTCTCACGGGTGAAGTCAAAGGGGAAGGGGAGGTGGGGTTGAGGAGAGGGGGTGAGGCCGGCGGGCCCTTCCTTTCAAGGCCTGGGACACACTTGCCTGACACCCAGAGGCCAGGCCCCCCGAGGCTGCCTTCCCCTGGGGAGAACATGGGGTGGGCGATCAGGCTTCAGTCTCTGAAGGAGCCAGAGCCCCACCCACCTCCACCCCAGGGACACCCTGAGCCAGGGGCTCAGGCCCCTGGGCTATCCTCTTCTTTCACTCTTCCTGGGGGCCTCTCCTCTCCCTGCCGTCCCCCCTACCCTGCCCCTGGCCGATAAAACAACGGCACAGGTCTGGAGTCAGACCGCCTCGGCTCTGCCTCAACTCTGGGACGCTTGGGCAGGTGACCAACTTGAGCCTCCGTTTCCTCATCTATCAAAAGGGACCAGTCATTGGGCCCAGCTCTCAGGGCTATTGAGGGTGACCAACTGGGACCGCTCACACTCTGAGGAGCACCAGGAGCGGGAGGTCCCGTTAACAACATGGCTCTTGCTCTCTCCTCTCCTCCTCTACCTCCTGTCTCCTGATGTGCAAATCATTCCGTGCACCCTCCTCCTCGCTCCTGGCTGAGGCCTCCTCAGGTGGCTCTGGAGCAGTCCATGTCAGAATTACCTGGAGCTCCTGGTCAGAGGTGGTGGGGCCAGGGCTGGCGTCCTTAGCCCTCTCCTCTCGGGCCCGGAATGAATCAACCCCCCAAATGCTCTGTCAGGCTGCTGCTTCCCATCAGAGGGTCCGTGGCCCCCGTGCTGCTCCGGGTGGGGCCGCTGTGTTGTGACCTCCCCAGAGAACCTCACACCCTCACCTTCTGTCCATCCTCCATCTCCTTCCTGTTGGGGGTTAAGGTGTTTCTATTACCCCCTCCTGTCCTTCTGGAGGGTCAGAACAAGGCAGTTCCATACACAGAGTTTTCAGCTACTCTGGACTGGGCCCGTTCTGCACCTCACTTAATACTGGGCCCCAGGAGCAGTGGGGGAAACACTTGGGTTTCCTTGATCCTCACCCAAGGCCAGGGTCCTCTCCTCGCCTGGACCCAGGTGAGCCCCACCTGATGCTGTGGGAGGCCAAGGCCCCAGCCCTGAGTGCCCTCCATGCAGCTGGCCAGAGGGGCACTGTCCCTGGGCACCTGGTCAATAATTAACACTGAGCAAACTCGGGCTGGCCGGGCCTCCCAGCAGGGTCAGGACCAGACAAAGGCCCTGCTGTCTTGCTACGCTGCCATCTTGGTAGGGGGTTATTGGACGGTCCGTCACCTCCGGGGTGACAAACACCCCTGCCTCCAGCAGGGCACTAGAGGAGCTGCTGCTTGGCAAGAAATGAGGTGGAGACAGGCCCTGAGGAAGAGGCCCAGGGGTCGGGTTTGGCCACATTCCTGTTCTTAAGCCTCAGCCTCATGTTCCGAGCAAGCCCAGGAGGGGAGCTGGGGGGACGAGGGTCTGCCCTAGGGCCGTCCAAGTAGGGTGCTTTGGCAGCTGTCTGCCACAGGGCTGATGGGGCTCGGGGGACCGGCCTCTGAGAGCAACTCTCAGCCCCTCCGTTCTCCCACCACCTTCCATTCCTTCCTTAGAAAATCTGCTTGGTGTCACTGTATGCCAGGTCCTTCTTCAGTGTCCCCTCGTCTCTGCCCATCCTCCCAAACTTCCACCCCTTCTCAATGCCTTTGTTTGCACAGCTACAACCTCAGAAAGCCTCCCCCTCTCCCCAGCTGAATGTCGTTCCTCCTCCAAGAAGTCCTCCTAGAGCCCACCCGGATCTCAACCTCCCGGTCCCTCCTACACAGATGCTCCTTTGCCGCTTCTTACCTCTCACCAGCTGCGCTGTAAGCCCCCTCAGGGGCCGGGAGCCATGATTTCGCCTTCCTCCCACCATGGGCAACGAGCAGAATTAGTAGGTCTATCATCAATATCACCTCCAGCCACAAATCAAGCAAGAAGTTACTTTCTTGCAGAGCAACAAGGCAGGAGACAACTTATAAATTCCAGACATGCAGCAGAGTTCCCAAAGTCGGCCTTGCCACCCCAGACCTCCCCCAGCCGCTGCCCGTCGTGTCTGAGAAGTCTGTCCTCGTGCCCTCCCGCCCCCACTCCAGCCCAGTGTGCTCGCTGGTTCCAGAACCGATGAGGACATTTCTGGCTGGCCCTGAGGCTGCCCACCTGGTCCAGCCTCAAGTGCAGTCCCTGCCGCCGCCGGGCCCTTTCCTCCCGTGGGCAGCCCCGCGGTCACTGCCGGGTGCTTCGTGCATCCTCTCGAGAGCAGTGACCGCAACCGTCAGTGGCCTCTTCTTGCCCAGCCATTCCTGACCTCCCCTCTCAGGTACCCTCTCTCTCATCGCTCCCCTCTGTTCACACTTCCTCCCTCCCAGCCTCCTCAGCACCAACCCGCCTGCCCCTGCCCCGGGCGCACTTGGAAACAAGAGCTCACATGTAACCTGCAGACGCACCGCTGCTCCGCCACACCAACCACCCCAAAGTTCAAGGTGAACAAGAAGGGATTAGAGACGGCACCCCATCCTTAGGAAGACGGAAGATGGCAAATTGGCTTTTCTTTTTTTTTTTTTTTTAAAGCTAAAATGGAACCGGATGTAGGAACCACCAACTGAGCTAAGGACCTAGGTGATGGCCAGGGGCGGCGGGTTGCGGGGGGCGGGGGGGGAGGACACTGGGGGTGTCCAAGCCGGGCCCAGGGAGCAGGCACCTCTGGCTACCATACAGCTCTTCCTTAAAATATTCTGCCCCGTTGTCTCCCAGGTACCCTCATCCCTTACCAAATCCATGACATCAATTTAGAATCTAAAAAGACACAACAGCGATCCATAAAATCTAGGCTGAGGGAGTGGCTGGTTGGGGGCTGTGCAGGGCGGATGGCCCCCGGGGGCCTTCCTCTTCCTGCTCTTATCCCCCCAGGCCCTTGTGCCCCCCACACCCTCAGCCAAGGGACTCGGGGTCCCTTGGGATGTGTCCCTGGGGGCCTGCCCTGCCCTCACCCGCTCCTTCAGAAGGGCACCCTGCTTCTGCGGCCCACTGCCCACTTGGGCCCATCTGACTCCCTGTACCACCTGGGGCAGCTGCCATTCACCCTGCCATGAGTGGGCCGCCTGCCCAAGGCCACGAAAGGAAGAAGTGGGGAGAGAAGAGGCTCCTCTGGTTTTTCTCGTTGACTGAAGTCCTCAGATTAGGAGATGCAAGGGTTCTCACCACCCTGGGAGCTGCTGTAATTTCTTTTGTCAGAGCAAATACTCCCTCTGCCCTGCCCCTCTTGTCACTAGCAGATGTTCCTGGGAACCCACTGGGAACTCCCCTAGCGGGGGGCATGGAATACTTCCTGAGGGTGTCAGGGGTGGGCAAGCCTTTGGGAGCTGCTCAGGCTAGACCCCCACGGTGACAGTCCCATTGCCAAACACAGCTCCCTGGCTTGGACCTGGAGTTCCCTTACCCTGCCAGGATGGCTCAGAGTGGACCCCAGCAGAAAGAGGAAAGCGAAGCAGGAATGGTGGGGCAGGGGACAGCCAGGGGAGCAGGGACAGAGGGGAGAGGCAGGCAGACCCTGGCATGAAGCCAATGGAGGGGTGCGGGGAGGAATGGAACAGGTAGGAACGAGGGAGGGAGCCCAGGGTCCTCCAGAAGGTAGAACTGGAGTGCCCCCACCCCAGCAGCTCCCTGCTCTGGCTCCAGGCCTCGCCTGCACCTCCCGCCCCCGCCCCCGCCCCCGCCCCCGTTGGGTTTCTGGCCCCTCGGTCACCAATCCCAGCACGATGGCGCCACCTGCTGTGGGGAGAGAGCAACACAGCTGACTCCACGGAGGGGTTTGAGAATTTGGGGGTGGGGGTAACTCTCGCTGGCCCTGGGGAATCACAGGCTCTGTTTGTGACCAGAGGACGTAGACTTCAGTACGGGGCTATCTCCCTCACTCCCAGGCACCTCTCAGGTGGACAGCGAGATTCTCTCCTATTGCTCATTTCCCAGGTGCCCACACTGCTCCTCAGGCTCCCCAGAGCGGGCCTGAACTGTGGCCAGGTCTCTCATCTTTGGCTGGACCTCCCCACACTGCCTTCAGCCCTCACCTCCTTTCCTCAGGCTGCCATGCAGCCATCGGCCCCTGAGTGGCCTCCCCACCGCCTGCCAGTTTTGCCCAGCACGTCCCAATTCACAGGCCTCCATGGCGTCCTCACCACTTTCCGGTAAAGGCCGGCTTCTTACCATGCTGCGCCTTCCTCTGGGATGAGGGCAGCAGACCGGGGCAGGGGTCGGCTGGGTCAGCGCGGGGCCAGGCTGTTGGGGCCAAGAGGTCTTTCAAAGCAGAGGGCTGGGCTCAGTGCAAGACCTGAAGGAGACACTGTGTCTGAGATGGGCTGCGGCATCTCATTCTGTAGGCAGATGGGGGGACTGCTCGTCCTTCTACAGACCTTTCGGGCTTGTTCTCCCCTTTCGATTCCTTCTTCCACTCACGCACGCATAGCCCGCGTTACCGCCCTCTCCTCCTGGAGTCACCCTGTCTACGGCATCCTCCCTACTGCCTGGACGATCTTTCTAATTCACCACGCTTATCCCTTCATGCCTCTGCTTACACTGCACATAATCTTCCTGTTGTGTTCTAGAGGAAACCCAAACCACCCAAGCCACCTGCATAGCACCTCCTCTGGCCCCTCCACTCTACCAGATGTCCCTGCCACAGCCATGCCTGGGACACCTCCTACTCTGCCACACCTGGGCACCTGTTAGCAGGCAAGGAAGGAAGGAAGAGAGGGAGGGAGAGAGGGGAAGAGAGGGAAGGAAGGAGGGCAGAGGGGAGGGAGG
Source organism: Zalophus californianus (assembly GCF_009762305.2). Lineage (NCBI taxonomy): Eukaryota > Metazoa > Chordata > Mammalia > Carnivora > Otariidae > Zalophus > Zalophus californianus. The sequence continues at coordinate 76,830,270 of NC_045602.1, forward strand.
AAGGAAGGAAAAGAAAAATAAGAAAAGAAAGGAAAGAAAAAGGAAAGGAAAGGAAAAGAGAAAAGAAAAGAAACAAGCAGAAATCTTTAGCTGGCTCATTAGAGATATCTCCATTTCTGTATGTTAACTCAGTCTCCCTAGAGCCAGATGCTTAGTTTTCCGGGGTTTTCTCACCACCTGCCCCTCCTCCTAGTCAAGATAATTGCCTGGTGCAGAGAGACGTGCATGTGACCTTGTGGAGGTGGGAAGACGGGGTCCAAGTTCTGTATGGAAGTCTCTGCATTCTTCCACGCACGTGGGTGGGACAGGGCTGGTCCCTTTTGGCCCCTGAAGGTCGCTGGCGTTGGGGGGCAGGTGCTGCCGAAGTATGGGGTCCCCGCACATGGCGGCAGGTCTTCCCCCTGTGACCCCGGGGATCTGGGACCACCCAGCCTCATTCTCCACAGCCACCCCAGAAGAGGAGGCAGGGTTCCCTGAAGCCACTTCCAGACCCCCCTTCCTTGGCCAGCACCTCATGGCACTGGCGCTGCCCTGAATCTCAGGTTTGCTAAGGGGATGCGCTAAAATCCCATAGCTGCAATCTGAGAGTCAAGCCCCACTTGCCCCATTGCCAGGAGAGTTACCCTCGGACCTGACTGGGGCTTCCCACGCGAGGCCTGCCAAGGCTGCCCGCTGGGCGGAGGATGGCGCTGCCTTTTTTGGTTCTCATCTTCCCTCTTCTGAGTCCCCCATTCCTGTCCTACTGCCCTATTGCAAGAGCAGAGACCAGCACATTCTGCTTGACCTCTCCTTGATGGCTTACTTTGCATCCACCCTCTGCTTCCCTGGGCCATAAGCCGCACCTTAGACTTTACTGGGAGGGGGGCTGTGGGAGAAGAACCACAGGGAGAAGCAAATACCTCCCCTCACGGGTGTGTGCATGAAGCACGCATCCACATGGAGAGACACACAGGCTGATCCCAGGACCCCTGCATATCCAGGCACTCACCACAGACACCCTGGGAGAGGACTGGGACATGCTTAGGGAGCACTCGTCTGTGATTCCCAGCATTTGCCAGGGGACAGGGGGGACCCACCCCTCCTGGTTCGTCCCTCTTCCCTCCAAAGCTTATTTTTCTAAGCCTATCCCTCAAAGGCCTTGGGAGGGAGGCAAAGAGGAGGGAGATAGGCCTCTACTCGGATCCTTCTAAGGATAGAAATCTGGAGGTAAACCTTGGCTGGGGGACTTGCGCGGTTTAAATTGTCTCCTGCCCCTCGAGGGCTCTCAGATGGGCAACCGGACGCTCCAAACCCCTCCATTAGCTGCTCTGGGGCTTCTCTATGTGATTTCCCGGACTGACCCCTCCTTCTCCTCAGTTGGCCAGCACCCCCTTCCCCAGCCTGACATGCACCGTCCCCCACTCTCCCTAAACGTTTCTCATCCCTCCCTCTCTCCTGCGGCACCAGGGCATCAGCCTCCACTCCCCACCTGGACCTCCTCTCCCCACCTCCCTCCAACCCCTCCTGGTCACTGTAGGTGGGAACTTTCTTAACCAGAAGGTGGACCTTATGAATTCCCAGCCCTGGCCGGGAAGCTTTCAGAGCCCCCCAGTGCCCACAGGATGACACCCTTCGGCGGAGTGACCAGCGCCTTCCTGATCTGGCCTGGCCCACCTGGCCACCCCAGCCCTTCTGCTCCACGGTGACCAGCTACTTCACGGCTCCCCAAACAGCCTGGCTCCCTTGCTTGGCCCCCGTCACACACACACTGCTGGAACACTCCAACTCTCCAGTGTCCGCTGAGCTGCTCATTTTTTTTCAAGATCCTGCTTGAGTCACCTCCCCTGGGAAATCACCTTAGTCAGAGTGAATCACTCCCTTCTCCGAGTCACCGTGGTTCCTTATTCAGGTTTCTCTCTGGGCACTTCTCGCACCTTCCACCATCTTCCACCACCATTGCCTGGCTGCAGCACCATGGCCCCCCACCTGGACAGTGGTATGTGTCTCCCGACCAGACGCCTTGCCCTCGCCCTCACCCCTTCCAGGCCACTGTGGACACAACGGCCCAGTGGCCTCTGATAATGCCCATCATAACGCATCTGTCTGCTCAAAACCCTCCAGCACTTCCCAGCTCACTCACAGGAAAAGCTACAGCCCCACAGAGGCCTATGTGATCTTCCTGGCCCAGGCCCCTTACCTTTGGGCCTCCACTCCCACTCCGCCCCAGCCACAAGGGCCTCCTAGCTGAGGATCCTGAATACCCTGGCTGCCCCCTGCATCCAGGCCTCTGCATGCTCCCCAGACTCCCATTCTCATCTCCCTTGCCAGCTTCAAGTCCCTCCTCCAGCCTCACCTCCTCAGGCAAGCCCCCCTACACTGCCCTGGGACCACATTGGGTGGGCAAGAACCATTCATCCTATGAATGAATGAGGCCCTGCCCCTTTGGCTGAGGTATAAAATCAGGGACCTGAACAGATCAGAGACCACCCCCTACACACACACAACAACAACCATTGCCAAGCTGTTCCTGGGCTCCTAGTCTGTGCCAGGATCTCACTCCCTCCAGTGGCTGTCTGTTTGGAAGGAGTTGATCAATTAATCTCCACTCAGGTGAGGCTGTCTGAACACTGCATGAGAACAGATGCTTTCCAAGAAAAGGCGTGCATCGCCACCAGGGGCCAATCCCTTCACCCAAAGGACTGAGGAAGCAAAGTGATGACAATCAGGTGTGGTGTGAGGCTGTAAAAGGTATTTGCAGGCCTGGGCAGGGCCATCAGGCCAACCCTGGGTGGAAGACTGCTGTGCTGGAGAGGGTCCCTTGCCCCGCCTGGGCAGCCTCCTAAGGGCAGGGCTCTGAGCTGAGAGCAGAAACCAAACCCCACACACTTCTCGTGTGAGAGGGAAGGCACAGCAGTCAGGGACCTGCTCTCCCCCAGCTCCTCCCGGCTCACCCTGTCCCTTCCAGAATCTCAGGGGCTCCCAAGAAGGTGCGGGGTGGGGGTGAGGCTTGGCTCCCCAGGCCTGGGCTGGACCCCTGATGTGAGCCTTGGGGGCTTCAGGCTGTTTTTGTAACCACAGTCACGTGTTTCTTCATGTAACCAGAGCCCCCTGACACCGCATGAGTCTGCACCCCAGCTCCCGAACCACATCTGCTTCTCATTTCCGGCCAAGGAAAATGGCCCAATTTCCATTAGCCGCTGGCCCAAGCCAAGCCTGGAGCCTCTCAGTGGCCAACCCCACCCAGCCGGGTTCCATTACTGGGGTGGGGGTGGGGGCTGAGCGCTAGAGGCGACAGGGTATGTTGTGGAGCTGGACAGGGGCCAGGAGGCCTGTGTGCTTGGGCTGGCCCAGGTCAAGACCTCGCTGTGTGTCCTCAGGGGAGTCCCTAACCTCTCTGAGCCTCAGCTTTCTCCGCTTTCTCATGAGTAATACCAAGAACGTGTTACTCTATCGATGGAGGCATTGTTAGGATTTGGGGACCAAGGTGGCTCTTTGGGGACAAAAACAACAGAATTTCCCCCAAAAACAGAACTGAGGGGGAACTGGCCTATGTCAGGAAGCTGGTGGGGGCCCAGGGCCACTTTCCTCCCTGAGCAGTGGGTGTATTGTGTTAAGTGATAGTTTACATGCAATAAACGCACAGGTTAAGTGCTAAATTAGCCTGTAGCCGATGTAGCATGTAGCATCAAGATCTAGAACTATTCCCTGCACCGCAGAAAGCTCCTGGTTCTGTGCTTGGTTTTCCCACCTGTGAAAGGGGCAAACAGGAATTCCTGCCTGCTGGTGTGTTAGGAAAATCGAACAAGATAATACCAGCAAGATCCTCACCCGACATGAAGCAAGCACCTGATAGAGATGAGAAAATACATTGCTTTCACGACCTCCTGTGGCGTCTTGCCACCCGGTCCCCTTGTGGGGGCTGAGGCATGGATCAGGACAGGTGCTGATCAGGAGATGGTCTCTCTGAAGCCTGCGGGCATGAGCCCGCCTAAGAAGAGACTTGAGAAAATGTGATACTGTGCTGGAGGAGCCTCAGAGTCCTCTGTCTGCTTCCAGAAGCCCCAACGAGGCTGGGGACAGAGGAATGGGCCAGCTTTTGCTCTAATCCTGGCCCAGAAGATGGGTCTGTCTCAGGCACTGGTGGCAGGGCCAGCTTCATGAGTTTACAACCTGTGCAGTCGCTTGGGGCCCCATGCTCAGAAAGGTTTAATGCTCCAATGTCACCTCGTTGCAGTCCTTAATTATTTTTAAACAGGGGCTCTGCCTTTTCATTTTGCACTGGGTCCCACAAACTATCTAGCCAGTGGCTGGGGTGGGGAAGGTCGTACCTGGCTGGTGTCCGCCCTGGAGAGGTTGGTACCACCACCGCCACCCTCACCCCCACTCACTACACATGCTCATACAGACGTCATGCTTATCCGCCACCTCCGCTGTCCCCTCTCTGTCCCTGCCCATAGTGGGACATCCAGGACGGCTTGGGTCTCAAAGAGCCCTCAGCCACCAGGATGCACCAACAGAATCTGGAAGCGGGCTTGCCCTGGAAACCCCCTCAGGGACACTCCTGCTCCCAGGGCCTGCTGGCCAGGCCACGCAAATTCCCATCCTCTGACAGTCCTCCCCAGCCGCCTCCGCCCACTGGGCAGCTCAAGTGTGAAACCACAGCTGGGTGCCTGCCAAGGGGGCTTAGGTTTCATCACATTCAACCTCCCACACCTTGGACAGAGGCCAGGGTCCGATGGTGCCACTGGCCAGAGGCCGGGGCTGGAAGGCAGACGAGGGATGGGTTCCTAGGCATCCCAGAGGACCCTCTCTCGCTCTCATGGGCCTCAGTTTCCCCTCTGCGTAATGGGACAGGATCCTGTAGGGCTGCCACAGATGCCAAAGGTGTACAGAAGATAGATCTCAGAGACCAAGGCATTGCAAGAGATTCTAGAACTTCACTGTACAGCAGCCGTTTAAATCTCAATTAATTTAAGAAAGAAAATCACACTTTTAGTTCCTCAGCCACCCTAGCCACATCTCACATGCTCAATAGCCACATGTAGCTTGTGGCTGCCATATTGGACAACACCAATCTAGAACATTTTCATCAATACAGAAAGGTCTGTTGAGAGGTGCCTGCCAGCTGGGGAAGCCACAGTTCTGGGAACACTGGTAACTTTATGGACCCCCGGTGGGGTGGCGGGGAGAGGGCCATGGGCGAGGAATGTTTGAGAAACACTCTTAGTCCTCTCTGGACTTCATGAGTAAGGTGGGCCCGCCATAAAGGGGACCCAGAAACCAAACTCCCACCATAAAGGGCAGTCAGGAACCCAACTCCACTGGGCAAGGAGCCACGCCTGGAGTGGAACACAGGCTTCCGGGCCCCAGACAGGGAGGCAGTGGCCACAGCAGGGGCCCTTCCTAGCAAAGGGCTCCTGAAGCCAAATGAGGTATGTCATCCCTTCTTCCTGCCTCACATCCAGGGCTGGGGAGCCCGTGCATGCTCTAGAATAATGGCTCTCAAACTAGCCTGCCTCAGAATCGCCTGGAAGCTGGTTAATGCACAGCTAACTCAGTGAACACTCTAAACATGCACAGATTCGCTTTGTTTCTAGGTCAGGTTGAAATGTAGGTGTCTGGGCTCTGTTCACCTTCAGGTTCATTATCATTTGGGGGCTGTCTGGGTCAAATCACTGAAAGATGCTGGGTTGGTTTCATGTGGGCCCGCTATAAAGGATGCAGCAGAAGGGGGACATGGCAAGCCTCAGGAAAGACCGGATGGGGAAGGAGGAAGGGAGATGGGTGGGAAGGGAAGGAGGGAGGAGAGGGAAGCAGGAGGAGGGGCGTGGCGGGAGCCCTTTTGGGGCTTCTCCTTACTGAGGTTGTTCTCTCTATGCATTATCTCATCTATTCCTCACTACGCCCTTCTAAGTTGGTAGATGTGCAGCTCCAAGAGGTTACATAACCCCACAGCGGACACAGGGTCACTGAAGACCCAGGCTGGACTCTGTTTCTCTTTCCTTCCCTCTCTCCAACTCTGAATATTTTCGAACGAAATGAGCCTGGGAAGGGGGGAAGGCTCAGAGCTGTGAATACATTTTTTGTTTTGTTTTGTTTTCTGGGCTCCTTCGGCTTTGACAGGAAGCTTGGCTGAGTGCGGGCGGCTGAGCTCGGGCTTTCAATGGTGTTTTTAGGCATGCCTTTACAGGGAACGTAAAGAGTTGCCGTTACAAACGTTGGCAGGCCTTGGTGGCGCACTCGGTCCCCGAGCCCCACGCCCAGCCGCCCAGCCGGGACATGGTGGGACTTCCCACCTCCCCCTCACCCCAACCAGCACCGCCCTCACTCATCTGGGAACGGTGGGGAACTATGGACCCTGAGTCGGGCAATGAAGGATGGGTGAAACCCAAAACCTGGCCTCTCCTATTTTCAGGAGAAGGACTGTTTTCAGCATTGGGAAGCCATAATCACATAGCCAGCTGTGAAGATTCTAGAATGACCCTCATTTCACAGGTGAGGGAAAAGAGGCCCCCCGTGGAAGATTTTTGAACGTCCTCTTCCTACATAAACTCCCTGCAACTGGGAACAAAAGTCCAAGCTCCTACTTTGTCACCCACCACACCACTCCCCCAGGATGCCTCCACGACGTAATGACCCTTTTGATGGCTGCTTATATTCGGGTAGCACCTCAGACTCTTCTTCACCGCTCCCCCTTCCACAAGTGCCTCATGTGGAAGGCAAGGCAAGACATGCTCCCATTTCACAGATGACCAAAGAGATGACGTGGCCACACAACTCATCCCTGGGGGGGCTACCTGTCCCTGAGTCTCCTGACGGCCCGCCGCGGCCACCACACCTCACACAGGCGGGTTCTGGTGGCTGCCACCCCCAATCCCTCCCTGCACACCTCCTGTCTCCTCACCAAGGCCCAGGAGCACAGTTGATTTAGAATTTCCTGCCCTTCTGACAATCTGCGTGCACAAAACAGGCTTTATTTTAAACCACTTCGGAGGGCATCTCCTCTACCCCTTCCTCTGGCTTCATTAATCTGAAGTGGAATAAATCTTTGGCATTTAACTACCTGATTACAAACATGTTCCTGGTTCCTGTCCCTGCCCTGATGGGAAGCTCATTTCTCGAAGGGTTAATTAACAGCCTTCACACAGGCTGCATTTAGCAACGAGTACAAAGCCACACACATAAATAACGTCTCCAGCGGAAGAAGAGTGTGCAGATGGTTTGTGACTTTGCCGTCCAGAGTTTTTTAAACCAGTGTGAACCACGTCCTGTCGGGACTCGGGACTATGAGTCAGGGTCAGGCTTCGAGGTGGGCCAGGCCTGAGACTCCAGCAGCCAACACTGTGCTCTGTTGAAAGGCTCACAGGAAAACAGAGCGCTGAGCCAAGATGGGGGGAGAAAGGGGAGCTGGGGAGGGGGATGGGCCCGGCGACTGACCAGGACTGAGAGGAGCCCAAGAGAGCCAGAGAAACAAACGGGGAAGAACCAAAGTCAAGGCCTGAGGTCCAGCTCCCCCGTGCAGAAGGTCAGAGCCGGGGGCATGGGGTCCTGCTCAGGCCCCGCAGCCTGTGGTGCCAAGAGAGCCCAGGTTAGGACGGCGTACTGTGGGCCTAGGCAAAGGGTGGAGCGAAGGACAGCCCTGAGGAGGCCAGGAATGTTCTGGAAGTGGGACAAAGGCCCTCGAAGTCTTCTGCCTCCTTCGAGGTTAAGCTCTGTTCCTCTACAAAGCCTCCCACTCCCACCTGGGGCTCGAAGGCCCACCGTAGGCCCACCGTCCCACGGCCCTGGGGACACAGCTACGGTTTTATAAGGCACGACCGTGGCAGCCCGGGAGTCACCTCACAGCAACCGGCCCTGCTGCAAGGTACCTGAAGCCAAAAATGAGGAAAACAAAAGCCAAGGAACGGAGGGAGCAATGTAAATACACACTGGACATCCGGGAAAATGAGGAACAGAAAGGGGAGAGAGGGGAAAGATTAGAAAGCAGGCTTTTGGCTTTCAGTCTTTTACCATCCTCCCTCTTTCTCGGGTTCCTTCATAGCCACCCCCTCAGCTTGGAATGCCCCCCACCCACCTTCCTCATGCAGACCCTCTGCTGATGGGAGCAGGACCGGTGTCCTGGGGAGGGGGCACCCAGGGCACTTCCACCCTGGAGATGAGCGCGCCCCCTGGTGGCAGAGAGGGGCCCTGTCTCCACGGCCTCCAGAGCCGCCCCTGCGGACCCAGGGCTGAACCAGCCGGGGCGGGCGCTCAGGCCAGGGGGCCGGCTCCCCATGCGAGGCTCAGCGCCCTGGGGGCAAGAGAGCAAAGAAAGAAATGGAGGCCGGACGACACAGGCCTAACAGCGGGGCTCTGTGTCCAGGAGTGGCGGTTTCTCCCCGAGTAATTTTCCACAGTTTGCCTTTCCCTCTGCACACAGTTGTGTTCACAGAGTTCATATGGTGGCTGCCATCCCCCAGAGGGTTATTCTGGGCCAGTCACCTGCTCAGTGACCCTACCTGCTCTGACTTCTGCCCTCTTTGCTTCTCAAAACCCTTGCATCCGTCTCCGGGATAGGGCCCCCTTCCCACCCCATCAGGGCCTAGAGCTGGGGGTACTTCTGGGAATCCCAAATGCACCATTGTTGCCGGGCTGAGGCCAACATTTCTGTTTTCTCAGAAGGATCAAAGCCCCATCCCAACCGTGCCAGGAGGAAGCAGTTTTGACTCGTGCAAATATCTGCAGTCCATTTGGGATTTTACTTTGGTGAGAAATAAATACACAGCCATCTGCAGATGATGGAAATATGACTTAAGTAACTTTTTGGTCGAGGCTCTTGGGCCAGAGCCCAGATGGAAACAAGACCTTGTATCTCAGTCTCCCCTGCACACTTTTGAAAAAAAGAAAAAGCAGAGGGGGGGAAAAGAAGTTGGTGGAAACCAAAGTTCAAAATGGAGTGTGCTCTATTTCTTGGCCTGGGAAAAGAAAAATAAACCCCAAACAGCTACTCCATTCAAGTGTGCGTTATCTTGCTCACCCTCGCCAAGAACTGCCTCTCCTCCCTCTCTGACCGGGAATTACCTCGCTGACAAACAGCCCCCACGCCCACCCCTAACCCAGGGCAGGCAGACAATGGGCCTCTCCCTGCAGCCCCCAGAGGCCGTAAGATTGGGAAACACAAGGCTATTTTTAATGTCTTATTTGTCTACCAACTGCTGCTCCATGGGCCTGAGAAACGGTATCATTTGTGGGAGGTGGCATTGATTTTTTTTTTTAACTTGCTCAGACAAAGCTACATTTTTTGAAACTTCCAGAAAAGCCAAAAAAGCAAAGCTCTCCAAGGGTGAACGCTTGCTTGGCTTGCCCTTCTGCCCTAAGGGGAATGCTCTCTCAGGTGTGCCTGGGAAAGGAACCCTCCACTGCTAGGTGCCAGTCAGGAGCAAGCACAGACCCCCAGGCCTAGGGCCCCGGGAAATGGAATTAGGCCCAGAGATCCCAAAGGAGAGCCACTGAAACAAGAAGGAGCAAGGGAGGGAGGGAGGGAGAGAGAGAGAGAGAGAGAGAGGGAGATATAGGGTCAGGGAGGGGTAGGGTCCCCACTGGTGGGGGAGGCATGAGACTTGCCCTCGGGGGCCAGTGTGATGGGGTAATGGGGCCCCTGCCCTAGAAAGTCCCTCATGGAAAAGGGTGAAAGCTCACACACACAGAAACTGGCTTCCCAATAGCCATGCAGCTCCCCAAATCCATGAGTTGGGAAGCTTGCAATGGATGTGTCCAGGGGCTAAGAGGGAGCCCCCAGGTGGGTCTGCCCAGGCTGGGGCAGAGCTTGGACTCTGGGCTGAAAGGGTCTAACTGTAATAACAGGAGCTTTTCTGTTCTTGGGGCTCCGAAGGGCTTTCGGCTGTGAGGATATGACTGCACCTGGGCTCCAAAGGCCTCCCCCACCCCCTGTCAGGACAAAGAAATAGAGAGAGATGGCGGGCTGTTTGCATGACTGGATGGATGGATAGATGGATGGATGGATGGATTGATAGAAAGAGAGAGAGAGATTGTGGGCTCGCTGGATGACTGGATGGATGGATGGATGGAGAGAGAGAGAGAGAGAGAGATCAAGTGAGACAGAGATGAAGGAAACCACAGCATAAAGATGCAGAGAGACCGAAACACAAAGTGAGGAAGAACACTGAGAAGGTTCTTTGTTGATCCCCACACCAGCCCACACGTCTCAGGACAGAAGGAAGGGTGACCACTCAAGAGGACCAGAATAGAGGGATACCCACAGCGGGCCATTCCTTTTCTCCATCAGCCCCATGGCCCAGGGCCTAGAGGTGGGGGAGAGAGTGGGGAGGTCATCCAGCTGCCCAGACACCAGCCCTAGAGACCCCCTCCTTCTGCACAACTGAAGCTCCCCACTCAGCCCATACTGCGAGAGCTGGCCTCGAGCCTTGCCTGCCCTTTTTGGGCTGACCCAGTGACCTTGGAAGGGTTTCTTTCTCTGTTCTCTCGTCTAAATAAAATGGAGATCATAACTGTACCTTCCTCAGTTGGGTATTGTGAGGATTAGTTGACTATGTGTGTGAAATGCTGTGCCCAAGCCCAGCACATGGTGAGGGCTTGATAAATGGCAGCTCTCATGCATGTGGTGTGTGGTCAATAAGTGGTGGCCATTGTTGCTAGAATTCTGGGGTGAAGTGGGGCTGGGAATTCCGGGAAGGAGAGCAGAGGGGCAGGCAGATGGGGGAGGCAGAAGAGTTTAGCAAGAAGTAGCCAGAGGAAGGCAATGCAGAGTTAACAGAAGCGTAGTCTCCCAGCAGGATGGGCCTTGAGACCTTGGCCCATCAGTGGCACCTCATGGTGCAGAAGCCACCAGGAACACCATGAAGGGCCTGCAAGGGGGGCTGCTGCTGGCCACATTTCCTTGGTTCTAGGCGCCCCCCGTGAGTACAGGTCAGCCTCCCACCAAACCCTAACCTCCCTGCCCTGGCATGTCTTTCCTTGAATGGGACGTTTTGGTAAGCCAAGACCCCAGAGGAATAGAACAGCACCCAGAAAGGCCAACAGTCTGGGACTCGGGACCTAGGCTGACCCCCCAACACATCTGTAGGGCAAACAAGAAACCAAGGATACTCCATCATCCTCAGAGATGTCAGTTCCTTGTGAATAATTGTTCCCTGGGTACCTCAGAGAAGTCAGTTCCTTGTGAATAATTGTTCCCTGCAGCCATGTTAGCTGCTCCCCGCACCACTGGACAGGGTCTGGTCCTTCTGTCCCAGGAGGCTCAGGTTGGACAGAGAGACAGGATTCCATCCCTTTCACCAGGTGCTTCACTTCAGGAAGCACCTCCTCTCCATCCCCGGGGCTGACCCAGAGTCTGCTCTGCCTCCACAGCTGCCATTTTGGGGGCCAGGTGCAGACTCCATCTCCCTCCCAGAGAGGGGCCTTGGACGGTGTGGGCTGCTGGGAGGACCCCAGACACTTGAGCCATAATCCTGGCTTTCAGCCCTTCAGGGAAGTCAACCTCAAACTCTCAGAGCTTCATTCTCTTCATCCAGAAAATGGGAATACTAATTTGTACATGTGGGGGTTCAGCAAGACAATGGCGCCTCTATAGCCACTTGGAGGACATTCGGGCCCGTTGCCTTCGTGGGTGGGAAAACAGCACAAATGAGTGCGTGTTCGTTGGCAGTCTAGCCCGTGGCTTTCAGCAGAACTGGTCAGAGTTTGCATTCAAACCACTCCCTGGAGGGAGGGGTGGATAAAATCAAGAGAACCTTGAGGCAGTGCAGTGCCGTTTCTGGAACGTGGACTGGGTTAACTCTGCCCACCTCCGTTTTCCTATCTGTAACAGGGGATGATGAGAGCACACTAGATATGTAGTTTGGTGTGATGATCACATAAAATGAGCCACGCAGACCCTCTCGTACGACGCTTAGCTCCAACAAATGCTCAGTGCACGTGCCGTGCAACGGGGAGACCGTCCAGGGACTGACGGGGAGACACTGCCAAGATCCATGTTGAGCAGGAAAGCATGGTGCGACAGCATGAGTCACAGGCTACCATCTGGGCAAGGAGTGGGGAAACCAGACAAGGTGCCCTATTGGCTTGGCATTTACATAAGGATGTTCTGGAAAGACACCTAAGAAACTGGTAAACAGGGTTACCTTGTCGAGGGAAGCTGAGAGGGGACGGGGTGGGGCAGGGCTTCTGACTACACTTCCATACAATTCTGATTCATCAACCATGTGAGCAAATTACCTATTCCAAAAAATGTTTAGTTACCATGAGCAATGGGAGCTACTAATGTTATTACTCTGTCTGAACTTCATTCCTAAGTGAGGAACGGGGTCCTATGCTCACCTGCCTAACTAGGGTTTGTAGGGATTCAGAGAGAAAGTGAATGTGCATGTGTCCAGAGACAGAGGAGGCTGGGATGAGGAGGCAGAGGAGGAAGAAGCAGAAGAAAAGGGAGAAGACGTGGATGGGGGGGCTCTCCCTGTCACTCTTCCCTGCATGGGCCCCGTGGGAGAATCACAGAGCCGTTGTCCTAGGAGCTGAGCCTCAGTAAAGTTGAACACACCACCTGGACAGGGTGCTCCAGCCTCAGCCTCAGGCTCTTTCCTCCCACACCCAGGTGCAAAGGAGGCCCCTCAGCCTGCCCAGGATTCCAGGCGAGGTGGCTACGAATGGGTGGGGCCAAAGTCGGGGCCCGTGGGGACCTGTGTGTGACCCTGACACCTGGCCAGAGCTGTTGGGAGCAGGAAGGGGCCCCAGGAACACGGAGTTGTGAGATGGAAGGGGGGCCGGGGCAGAGGAAAAGAAGAGATTCGGCCCTGCAAAGTAGGGGTGGCTGGACCACACGAAGGCTGTAGCAAACGTGACCCAGTCCCAGGCTCCGTGAAAGGAAAAGGATAAAGTCATCTCCTTTATCGCCCTGACAACTCCATGACGTAGATAGGATTACCACCCAGATGAGGAAACTGACACCCAGAGAGTTTGGGATAATTCCATAGCCAGCTGCTGAGCAGCCAGGATCCGGAACCAGGCAGTGTGGCTCCGTCTAAGTACAACACCATCATACTCGCCACCCCACATCAGGGCTGGCCACCTTGCCTGGACTCTGTTTATTAGCAGAACAGCAGTGACCGGAGCTTAACTCAGCATTGTATGTGTGCAAAGAGTCTCTCCTCCAGGAGGCTTCCATGTTAATTAGATGCCCAGAGCCCGTGGGCAAAGCTTTGGAGGGGCCAGGCTTGGAATCCCCCAGGACCCCATGCCCCCGAAACTTCAAGGGCACGAGGCTGGAAGAATAAAAGCGCTTTTCATGGAATTCCAACAGGAAACCCACGAGAACATTCCTGCTCCAAGGATTCCAACAGGAAAACCACGAGAACATTCCTGCTCCAAGGATTGCAACAGGAAAACCAAGAGAACATTTCTGCTTGTGGGGTTCCAGCTAGGAGCTGGAGTCTATATTCTCTGCTCGGGAGGCTGGCCTGTGGGTAAAGGGGTGGAGTAGAGGGTTTGTCCCACCCTCATGAACCATCCCCAGTATCCTGGATGGATTCAGACACTCCTTTCCAGGACAGGGGTAGGCCATTTGGAAACTGGCCTGCCCAGCACCCAGCCCTCTGCCTTCGTTCACAGTGGCTCTCCGGCCCCTCAGCTTCCACGGGTAGCTCACCCTTCAAGGGTCTTTGTAATCAGATGGGATTTGCAAGCATGTAAAAACCTTTCTCTTAAACTTCATTGCCTCTGGAGACACATCGGTCAACAGCGGGGTGTGCCTGGAGAAATGCGAGGCACACACCTCATTCTGCCCACCGTCCTCCTCTGAGTCCGTATGGTGCCCCAACCACAGGACCTGCCGGAAGCTTCGTGTAGAGGGCCCCAAGGAACAGGACAGGTTCCCGGCCTCAAGAAACTTCCAGTCTAGCAGAGGAGCTGAGAGGCCCTCCAACAGGAAGTGCTTTTAGAATGCTACGTGAAAAATGGCCACCAAAGTCATCAAAGCAACCTGTGTTTATGGGTATCTGCCACATGCCAGGCCCTGCATGGGGCTCCAAGGCGGAGTGATGTAGTTCCTTCTCCCCAAGGAACTCCTGCCTGATGGGAGTGATCAGCAAGTAAACGGCTCTAAAGCGGTGGGAGGAGAGTTGCGATCAAGGTTTGCTCGGGATGCAGGACAATAAGCCTGCCAATCCTGAGAGAAGAGGAGCAGAGATCAGGGGCGGCTTCCTGGAGGAAGTGATACTCACGCAGGCCGAGGAGCTCAGCTGGAAGTGCAGGGAGACTTCAGGGGTGGGAGGGGAGGTGGCGAGCCTTGACCTAGACTGTGGTAGTGGGGGTTAGGGTGGCATCGTGCAATGGTGATGAGACATTCACAGAAGGCGGAGAGAGGGCACAGAGGAGTAGATTTTAGGCACCGAACAGAAGCAGCAGACACCAGACAGTCAGATCTTCAGGAGCCAGGGCGATGGTTGGAAGGACCGAGCTGGAGGAGCCATGGGTCAACTTGAGACAGGGGTTTCTGCTCAGTGGAAGAGAGAAAGTGAATGCAGGCAGGAGAAGTTTGCATTTAGGAGGACAGGAAGGAATCCAGGCTTCGAGAGGGTCTCTGAGCTCTGTGGGGGAAAGGTGTGACATTTAGAAAATGAAAGAAATTCAGAGTGAGCGTCCAGGGCCTTTTCATCTGCAACCATCCAGACGCCCACTTCCAACTCATGGGGTCGACCGTCATCCCTGGTACGAGGCCCCAGGGCCAATCCAGGCAGGCCAGCAATCACAAGGAGGCACTGTGGCTGAGGTAGGGGTAAGTGGGTCCCACGACAAGCCATCCCGCAGGTTACCCAGAGGGGTCAGGGAGAGGAATTTGGGGGTCAGGATTAGGGGCAAGCAGAGCTGTCAAACCAGAGGTGAGGTCAGGGACACACACGGGTGGCACTGAGTTGGGGGCCAACAGCTGGAACACCACAGCCAAGGTCAGGGCAGGACAGAGACCAGCCTGCCACCAGAAGGAGGGGCCTGTGGGCCCAAACCAAGTCAGCGGATGGGGAGCAGGGGCAGGGGGCTGTGGCGAAATCAGCCACGGGGGGAGCATTCACACCATGGAGACACCAGCCAATGCTACTTTTCTTTCCCCTCCCGGAGACATGGGCTGAGACCAGGGCCCAGGAGACCAGGGTTCTAGACTTTACTCCGTGACTGGCTTTGTGCCCTGGTTGCCTCACCTGTAAATGACATGTTTTCGCCTCTGCTTACCATCCAGGCCTGCTGGGGGGCGGGGGAGGGGGTGTCACTTAAGACGCTGTCGCTGGCTGTGCCTCTGGAGGGCCATGCTGCAGAGGGAGAAAAAATCTCCAGTGGATTTCCTAGCGTCTCCCTGGATGTCTGATCTAAATTTAGGTCCTTTTGGTCTACGTTGAATCCTAGCCACTGCCTTTCCTTCCTTCCTGCAGGCTGTCTGGAGACAGCATGAGGAAGGCCCTGCTGGAAGGCCCAGCTGCCCTTTGTTGTTTCACCCGGGAGTCTGCATGCGTGCTTTCTGGCCAAAGGGCCCCAAACTTGCCCCGTGACTCCGCTACCTACCCCTGCCCTCAAGCTCCCCGCTCCTTTCCTGGCGTTGCGGATCATCCTCAGTCTCACCCCCACCCATGCGCACTCTTCGCTCAGCTACCCCCAGAAAGCATGCCTTTCCATGTCAGGATGCAAGTCCCTAGCTTCTCAGGGTCTCATCTATACTCTAAAGGTGATGCCTACCCACCTTCCCTCACAGGGCCTGTGAAATGGAAACTCTGACTAATAGGAACTTAAACCATAAGAAGTGTTGCTTACTAAGAAGTCTTGAGCTGGGCAGTTATCAAGCTGGCTTTGCCACTCCAAGATGCCAGGGCTCTGGGTCAGCGTCTAAATTCTCTGTTTTCCTCCTTAGAGTTGCGAGATGGCTGCCATAGCGCTAGATATCACATCTTCTTAAGACTCCCTCCAAAGTCAGGATGTAGGGTGAAGGTCAAAGTGGAAAGAGCTCTCTTTTCTTATTTAATGAGGAATGAAACATCTTAGAAGTGTTCCCTGCTCCCCAAAACCCTCACAGTCCCCACACTCCTGGCAAATTTTTCTTGTATCTTGTTCACCAGAACTGGGTTACATGAATATTTCTGAATACTTTCTGGTGTCCATGTCCCCGGCCCCACGGAATCTCTAACACTTCTCCTCTTTGGTCCCCTAAAGGCCATACGTCTCTTCTGGGCCACCTGCTAGACCCCTCGTTAAACCACCAGATGGGCACAGGCCCCCCAAATCTCAGGGCAGCCCACCCCTGCCTGACAACTTCTCCATTTGGCCGGAAACACAGACCAAAGACTGTTACTTCCCTCACAGTGATAAGGAAAGCTCAAACCTCAAGAACTCAAAAGCCAGCTTTTCCAGAAGGGTAAAGGAAAAGGTGCATATTTCCTCTTGTATCCTGATAAGCCAGCAACCTAAAATGTGGAAAAATGAGACCCAACTTGTCAACAGGTTGTTCTGCTATTCACGCTGGCATTGAGCCCACCTGCCACATATATCTGTATATGGAAGTAGGAGGTCCTCGTGGCAAGTGTTTATTTACTTGCCATTTGATGGTGGTCTGTAGCTTAGAACACGAGTTCAATACATCTTCGTTCTAGAATTACTTATTAATCAGAACTCTTTCTGTGCTAAGTGACAGAAATCCAAACTGGATCCGTTTTTGTTTTTTTGTTTTTGTTTTTGTTTTTTAAAGGTAATTGGCTCTTGCAACCAGGAAAACTAAAGGTCGGCAGGGCTTCTGGCAAGATTGGAATGATGAGGTAGAGTCAGATTTTCTTTCTGGCTCTTTGGTCTTCTTTCCTATCTGTGTTGGTTTCATTCTTCTATCGGCTTCTTTCTTGTGTCCTTGGGCAATGGCTCCAGCAGCTTCAGGCTCTCTTGGTTCCCATCGTTCAGTATCTTAAAGAAGGAGAGACTCTCTTTCCAGCATCCATAGCTTGAATCTCAAGCAAGACTCATCATATTATGTATCTGCTCCTGAATCAATTACTTGGCCAAGAGGACTGTGTACTCTGAATGGCCATTTGGGTCACATGCCGCCCTCTGGGTGATGGTAGGGAGGCCCCATGAGAAATAGCTTCACCAAGAAGAGGGATGGCTTCTCTGATAAAAATGGGAGCTATGACCAAGCAAAGAGAAAAGGGTCCTGTGCAGGCGGACAGAAACAGCAGGGCGTCCCCTATGGACAATGTAGGAAGCTACGGCTGGTGGACATATATTCAGTTAGGTTCAATCATGAGAGTGTAATAGTCGGGGTAAGCCAGCTGCTGTAACAAACAATCCCCACATTTCAATGGCTTAACTGTCAATCCACGGTTGTCCCTGGTGCTGTCCACAGGGGACTTACTCAAGCCACAGTCCAAAACAGGGTCATCCAGCCTTGGGGAGTGTGGCCTAGTGCCCTCAGTGCCATGGCACCTGGGCCCCACCCCCAACACACACAGGTTTTTGTTGGCCTTATTCCTTTCAATAACCTGAGGGGTGGGCGCCTGGGTGGCTCAGATGGTTAAGCGTCTGCCTTCGGCTCAGGTCATGATCCCAGAGTCCTGGGATCGAGTCCCACATCGGGCTCCCTGCTCCTTGGGAGCCTGCTTCTCCCTCTGCTTCTCTTTCTCTCTCCCTCTGTCTCTCATGAATAAATAAATAAAATCTTTAAAAAAAAAAATAAAAAATAAAAAAAAAATAACCTGAGGGGTGATCCCAGTTGACTGCAGGCTTCATGCAGTCATCCAGGACCCAGTCTCCCTCCTTTTATTTTATTTTTTTAAGATTTTATTTATTTATTTGAGAGAGAGAGAGAGAGAGAGAGAGAGAGAGAGAGAGCATGAGTGGGGGGAGGTGCAGAGGGAGAAGGAGAAGCCGGCTCCCTAGTGAGCCGGGAGCCTGACTCAGGGCTCCATCCCAGGACCCTGAGATCAGGATCTGAGCTGAAGGCAGACACTTAACTGACTGAGCCACCCAGGTGCCCCCAATCTCCCTCCTTTTAGTGACTTTCTCATTCTCCAAGGCTCTGGAGTCCTGTGCTTCTAATTGCACAGTTGGGGAAAGGGAGAGCCCATGGAAGATCATGCAGGAAGTCCGTAGGAATTGGTGTTTATCACTTTTGCCCAATATCCATTGACCAGAACTTGCTAACTTCAAGGTAGGCTGGAAAATGTTCTTAGGAAGAGAAGCAAACAGCGTTTGGTGAGTTCACGAGTTCATCGTCTCTGCCAAATTGAGGGCAGGCCCTCATAGGACCAAGATGGGTGTTGAGAGGAGGTAGGGGAGGCAGAGAAGGGTACGAGGGGCCTGGAACTCAAGGCTGCCAACCTCTGCCCTCCAGACTGTCCACCTTGGGCAGGTCACTGTCCCTCTCTGAGCCTCAGTCTCCCCATCTGTCAAATATAACATAGCCGCCTCTACAACCCCTTCCTATGCAAACATTTTCTGCTCTGCATTTCACCCGCTGCCTAAAAGCTCCATAGCCTTTCCCAGTTTCTATGCTCTTATCATCTCTGACCTCCCCTTTAACTTCATGGTGTCCCCCCATCCAAGCTCTCCTTTCCCCGTCTCTGCTTTATCTTTCTGCATAGCACCTATGATATACCAAATGCTTTTCTCATTTATTCATCCTCTCCCTGTACAAGAACGTAAGTGCTAAGAGGTCACAGCTTTTTGTTATTTCACTGCTGTATCCCCGGTACCTAGAAAGTGCTTGGCATATTATAAGCACTCAGTAAATATTTGTCCAATGAATGAATGAATGAACGAAATTGAAAACCTTTCTCAGAATAGCAAGTTGTCTAAAATTCCTAACAGGACAACACCGCTATCTGATGCCAGACACTGGAATTGCAAGCACAAAGTATGGTTGGTTGGGGGGAGTCTCCGAAGACAAGTCTTATCAAATCCACCCTATTTCGTTGCTGAAAGCACTATGGTCTGACTTTGGCAGTTTGGATGTCTCAACAGCCCCATGGGGTCTGACTTTCTGTCCCTTGTGTGCTTCCCTCCAGATCACTAGATGAGACCTAACCATTTATAACGTCCTCAAATGCACTCGGCACTCAAAGCTTGCTTTGATGCTGCTGAAATCAACAACATGGAGAATGCTATCTCTTCAGAAGATGAAGTATCAGAAAAAAAGATCCCAGTCCTGAGAGAGGACGGAAGAGAGACTAAATGAGGTGAGACGAGTAAAAAGGACCAAGGGAAGAAGGAAAAGCATTTGGGGAGGAGCCAGGAGACTAGACCCCACCTCCAACCTGACCTCAAATTCACTTTGGTTTCCTCATCTGCAAGATGATGGCGCTGACTAGACGGACTCTAACCCCAAATTAGCCCAGCCCTAAAGTTCTTCAGAAGGAACAGAAAGGTCATAGTCACTATACTTCCAATATCTGGAGTGAATGCCTAGTAAGAGAGGTGAGTGGCTCATTCACTGGTCGGAAGCTGGTGTCCTCACTTGGGGGTCTCCTCTTTACGAGGCAGTTGTCCTAATGCACTGCCAGCCTCCCCTAGAGGACCTGGCTGCTTACAGGAGATTCCCTCGCAAAGCCTCACCCCTGCTTGGCCCAGCCTTCGGGAGTGTGGCCTAGTGCCCTGGGTGCCATGGCAACTGGGCCCCACCCCCAACACACACAGGTTTTGTTTGCCTTTCTCCTTTCAATAGCCTGAGGGGTGATTCCGGTTGATCTCTGATTTCCTTCGGTCAAGTTTGCTCTCCTCCAAGTCCTCAGTCGGGTTGGCTGCCCCGGGATAAAGGGAAGTGGCTTTTGATGGACTTTTGTCCCTTCTTCCAGACCCTTGCCCATCGAGGACAGGAGCAGCCTTGGTGGCTCTGTTAATGCCAGATTTCTTCCCCGCTGGCCTCTGTCCCAGCTCGGGCCAGCCCAGCCGTGGGGAGTACATTCCAGGAGGAGTGGGACATGGAAGATAGGTTAGGCCTCCGTCGCCAAAGGGCTACCTGGAGGGATATAGTACATGCAGAACAGCAAACAAGCCATGACAGTGTGTGTGTGAGCAAGCATCAAACTAAAGGGTTCAGACTGAGGGGGTTGTTGACTGGGAATCCTTCCTGAGGAGGCGGGATTCCCACAGCCTCTGAGCTCATATTAGTATCTGAGACCTCGGGAGCACTCCTTTGTCCCAGCAAAGCTTTGCACCAGAGTCAGGGAGACAGACAAACGTGAGCACCCTCCCATGTGGATGTCAGTGAGATATAACCCTGGCCACTTTGTGGCCCTGGAGCATCCGGATGCCCAGAACACTTTCGCAGCCCCCCAGAGACCCACTGTTCTCCTTCCATCTTCCTCCTCCTCTGCTTCCCTTGCCACTACCAGAGACTCCTCTCCCCTGGGCGGAGTCGGGGGCCCTGCTATATTTACTGCCTTCCCTCCCTGCATTTGCTCTGCTTCTGCTGCTCCTTCCACCCGACAACGCTTCCCACTTACGCCTAGGAGTGCTCATCCAACGGAATAATGAGCCAAATTGCCCCTTGTCAGTTCAGTATCACCACCAACCTTTTGTACATCTCCTCTGCGGCACCAAGAGAGGCTGGGAACTACAATTCCCAGAATTCCTTTGGTTGTATGGCTCCATCTTAGAGCTGCCAAGATGAGGCCCTGATTCCATATTTGGCAGATGGAAGAAAAGGAGAAGTCATCATTAAATCTAAATGCAGATAAAGAGTTTTCCATGAAAACTTAGCAGCTAAATTAACATGTGCTACAAGTGTAAAACACATGCTAGATTTTGAAGAGTTTGTACCAGAAAAAGGTAAAATATCTTATTAATAGTTTTTTTATATTGGTCGCACTTATTTTTGATACATTGGGTTAAATAAAATACATTATCAAAACTAATTTGGTCTGTTTCTTTGTACTTTTTTAATGTGATTACTGGAGATTTTAAAATTACATATGTAGCTCACCTTGTATTTCTATTAGAGCTGGTCTAAAGTTCAGAGAGTGGATGGAAAATAAACACACAACAGACTTCATAGCCACATGAGACAATAAAAAATGTCACAACGTTGAATGCCACTCAAGAGTGGTGCACATGTCAAGAGTTAAGAGCTCAAAGGAGAAAAAGAGGTCTCTGAGGTCTCTGGAGAAGGGAAGGTGGTGAAGGCAGAACTGAATCACACCCTGAAGGTTGGGAAGTCTGTGGATGGCGTGAGGGCCTTGAGGCCATTCCGGGAGTGGATGCAGTGCGCCCAGGGACAGATAACTCAGGCTTGGCAAGGTGCAAAGTTCTTGGGGTCTCACAAATGTGAAGGGAAAGGTCTTTGTTTCCACTTGTGCTTTTTGTCACGAATCCATTCATTCTACCCTGTGGCCCGGAGTGCTGTGGGATGGAAAGAGGCAGGCAAGAAGCTACTGAGCTGAATGCCAGGAACATGGATGCCATTTCTGAGGGTGCCAGAAGGCCTCTGAACACCAGGTCACAGAGCAAACTCAAACCCAAGCCCAAACGCCTCCTCTGGTTTTGTCTAGAATGTGCTTGTGGTGGGGCCACATTTTCTAGGGGTGCTGGAATCGGGGGTCCAGGCTCTAGCAGGGCAGGATGTACCCTCCCTTAGCCCCATTCCAAGCAGGTTCCTGACGGTTGTAGACCTGAGTCCTGGAGAAAGTCACTGGGGGAAACAGATTTTTCTGTCTGAGATGAACTCCCTCCATCTGGGCACCATGAAATGTGGCAGAACCATGAAGTGTGGCCATGGCTTGACAATGCATGTTCTTGTATTTTGCCAAATTTTTGCCATGGCTATCTCTGCTTGGCAGTGGGATCTTTCTGAGAAAAGCTGGGATCTCCATGGTCCTGGTCTGATCCTTTGGGACTGACTGCCTGGAGCTAGCAGGGAGGGGGCTGGAACTGAGTCCAAGTTGGATGTTGAGTCATTTCAGGAAGGGCCAACCTGTGGATTCCAGCCTAGAAACTGGACCAGAGGAGTGTTGTCAAGGCCAGCCAGGCCAGAGGGGGCGCCAGAGCACCCACTGGAGCACAACCAAGTGGTCTCAAAAAAGCACTGATCCCCAAAACCTGAAAGTGTGTTGCCTCCTTGTTGGGAGATCTTTGAAAACAGGAGTACTTTTTCACCATTGCTCAATGGCCCTTTGCATTTGCTTCCAGAAAGAGGAAGACAGCGCAGTAAATCCTTCCTAAGCACCTGTTACCAAACACTGAATCAGGCACCATGCGGGAAATGCAAGGAAGAGTAGAGAATCTTTCAAACTCAGGGCAGGAAGAGACTGAAGAGGTCACGGAGACTTCCCTGAGACTGAAGAAGACTTCCCAAGGTAAGAAATTCCTGCAACAATATCCCTGGTAATTCAATTCGATGTGGCCTTGGTCCTCTGAAAGCAAACCGTGTAACAAAACTAGAGACATAAGCAGCCATTGGAGGACTGTCCCAGTACATCAAGAGGCGCTAAAGAACACAGCCCAGACTGGTAAGTACCAGGGGGCCCTGAGCCAGGGGTGGCCAGGGTGACAGGGATGGCCCACGGGCACGGGAATGGGCAGAGAGGTCCTCCTGGACCAGGGACTGAAAGTGGGTCATGAAGGGCACGTGGGCTCTGGGGTCAGGAAAAACAGAGGGGGGTGTGAAGTGGTTAGAAGGAGGAGGAGGAGAGAAAGGAGAGAGGAGGAAGAGGAAGAAGAAGAAGAAGGAGGAAGAGGAGGAGGGGCATCGGAAGAAGAAGGAGTGATTCGATAGGGAGCAGGAAGCTCCCTATCTTGAACCCCCAAATCTCTGTTGTCTAAAATCTCACCATGACATTTTCATTTGGGGGGACAGAGTCCTTCATTCTTTATTTTCATCTTTCAGAATGAAGCTTTTCTTGCAGAGACAACATGGGAGGGCCCTAATAGGAGGTAAGATGCTGAAAATCACACAGCAAGCAGGAGCAGAAAGAAGCAAACTGTCACTGTCACGATTTGCCGAAGATCAGCCAGTCGGACCAGCCGCTGGTCATGGCCACAAAAATGCTACGCCAGTCCGGGGGAGAGAGAGGTTGGGTTCATGCAGGGGGTCAGGGTCTGTGTGGATCTTCACCCCACTGACCT
The DNA here is from genome assembly GCF_009762305.2 of Zalophus californianus. Classification (NCBI taxonomy): domain Eukaryota; kingdom Metazoa; phylum Chordata; class Mammalia; order Carnivora; family Otariidae; genus Zalophus; species Zalophus californianus. The sequence continues at coordinate 76,853,346 of NC_045602.1, forward strand.
CAGGAAAACCCTGACATTTTCCTCCAGCCCTCCAGACAAACCTCCAAAGTAGAAAGAGAAGCAAGGGCTTCTTGGTGATTTCAACTTCCTCTCCAAAGGGCTCACAGGAGAAAAGCCCTGAAGACAGTTTCATGGTAGAATTGTTAAGATCCCAGTCTCTGCAGGGAAACTGCCTGAGTTTGAGTCCTGGCTCTACTGTATGGAGCTAAGACCTTGACCCCCATCTCTCCGAAGCACAGTTTCCTCATTTGTAAAATGAGGCTGATGGGAAGACTTATTCTACGGGGTGGTCGTAAGGGTTAAACAATGTAATGCACTTGTCCTCAGAACACCACGCGTTATTCTGGATAAAACCTTCTTCTTTATTAACACCGATTTTCTGCAACCAGCCAACAAGGACTCCCTTGGAGGTTTCTGACTATGACCGGGTCTGCCTAGCCAGAACAACACTATCTGGCATCATTTTCCCCATCATTCCATACTTCTTACTGAGCACCTACTGTGAGCAGGACTTTATGAGAAGTATAAACAGCACAAGGATAATGCAGAAAGCTATCCTGCTTGAAAGAATGTACCTCAGTGGGCACAAAAAGACACAGTCTCAAGAGACTACAGCACGATTCAGTGGACAGAGCTGTATGCTGGACCTACATGGCCCTGTATCATTTAGGATTCCGTTAGGCTGCAAGTAACCAAATCATCCCAAATGGCAGTGGCTTCACCAAGGCAGAAGTTTCTCGTTCTCTCCTATAAACACGGTCAGAGGCAAGCAGTCTAGGCTGGTTTTGTGGCTCACCAAGTGTTAAGGGTTCAGGGCACCCTCAGTGTAAGGGTCTCCCTCATCACCCCACATGGTCCTCGAGCTCCAGTCTGGCCACCTTCCTCTTCATCCACATCCCCATTCCTTGCCAGAGCCACACTTAGAGAGCACACACTATGTGCCGGGAGCCATTCAAATCACTCTTCAAATATTAATTCATAGAATCCTGACAATAGCCCTATTATGTCAGTATTATTTTCGTTTCTATTTTATTGCTAAGAAAGCTGTGGCACAAGAGGATTCAGTAACTTGCCCAAGGTCACACAACTAGGTGGTAGGGCCAGGATTTCAACGCAGTCTGGTCCAGAGTCCAGCTACTGGGAAGAAGCAAGGAAGGGCATTCCCTACCCTTTAATGACACTTTGGCCAGAACTTAGTCACATGGCCATATCCAGCTGCAGGGGAGGCTGGGAAATGTAGTCTTTATTCAAGACAGCAAAAATTGGGAGTTCTGTGACTAAGAAAGATGGGGAAACAGGTTTGGGGGACCAGTTTGCAGTCTATGGTATGGACCCCCATAATTTCATTCCCTCTCCCATAGTGGGGCACCCCAGCGGTAATTCTGTATAACATGACCCCGCCCCCATCCCCTATGCTCCTGAACTGGGACCAAGAGAGAGATCCCATCTTTTCATGCTGGACAGTGACGTGTACTCTTGGGTGCTGTGGGTAGCAGATTTCAGTCAGGTTTTCAAAGCTACAGTCTACAAGGAAAGTAATTAAGTGGATGTTCGGAGAGATAATGCTGCCCCGGCAGTCTTTCCAGCTGCCAATGCCAGGGCTTCCTAAGGTCCTGCTGCATTCCTGCCCTTGGGTGCTACAAGACCTACCCCAAAGCCTGTGCTAGAAGTCCCCTTGTTTGCCTCAGTGGGTTCCTGATAATTACCCAATTGCCATCAAAAGGTTTTTTTTTTAAGATTTTATTTATTTATATGAGAGAGATTTTATTTATACACACACACACACACACACACACACACTCACATGCAGTGGGGAGGGGCAGAGGGAGAAGCAGACTCCCCGATGAGCTTGGAGCTAGACTGAGGGCTCGATCCCAGGAGCCCAGGATCATGACCTGAGCCAAAGGCAGATGCTTAACCGACTGAGCCACCCAGGCGCCCCTGCCATCAAAGGATTCTGACTCCACAACCAGGCAAATGTGGTAAGTGCTGCTAGTAGTGTCAAGGAAATGCTATGAAGTATGGAGGTCTGGCCTAGGGGATCAGAGGAGCCTTCACAATCTGGGGTATTATAGCTATTCTTAGACACATAAATTTGCTGACCACATGCCAGACACTCTTCCACTTTATACACAGTCTAACTCAATCCTCAAATACCTCAAATGAGGCTACTACAGCCATTTTACAGATGGGCAAACCAAGGCACAGAAGGGTTAAGTGACAAAAGGTCCAACACTAGAATTAATAGAAGTGGGTCTTTTCCCAGTCAGTCTGGGTCTGGCTCCCAGGGTCTTAACCATCATTTGGGTTTGGGTGTTCTGTGTCTGGGCTGAGTCTTGAACAAAGGGTGGGACTTTGGGGTAACTGAGTGGCTCAGTTGGTTAAGCGGCTGCCTTTGGCTCGGGTCGTGATCCCAAGGTCCTGGGATCGAGTCCCACATCGGGCTCTCTGCTCAGCAGAGAGCCTGTTTCTCCCTCTCCCTCTGTCTCCCAGCTTGGGCTCTCACTCTCTCTCTGTCAAATAAATAAATAAAATCTTTAAAAAAAACAAACAAAGGGTGGGACTTTGTGCCGGGCAGAGGCAGGACTGTCCGCACCAAGCAGAAGGCACGTGGGAGGCGCGTCATGGAATCAGTAAGTGCAAGGCTAATTTGCAAGGGGGGCCTGGAACAGTTGCAACACACAGGTTCTCAGGAGCAAGAGTGGGCAACCAGGCTGGAAAAGCAGGGTTGGGAGTCAATTCCAGGTGAGAACTGTGAATCTATGCTAAAGAGTTTGGGGTTGCTTTGGTGGCACTGGGGAGCCATCGAGAGTGTGGTAATCAGGAAGTAACACACTCTGGGCCTGGCTTTGGGATGATGGCTCAGGAATATGAGCTATGTGACTGGAAGGCAGAAGACCGTCGGAGGATCCTACAAGACACAGTCCAATACATGGGAGTTCAAGAGGGATGGGGAAGGGAAGAAGGAGATGTGACTTCTTGGGGTCAAGAAGCAGAACTCGGGGGTGCCTGGGATACTAAGGAGAGAGTGATGCCAAAGGCATTCCAGAGAGATTCTGTGTCTACTGGTGGGGTGGAGTGGGGGACGGGGGAAGGAGGAGTTCTGGTTGGATGGCCTGAGTTTGAGGTGCCTCTGGGGACACGCTGGTGGAGAATCTTTCCGGCAGAAACATGGAAAAGAAGCCTGAACTAGAAACACAACTCTGAGGTCAGATTCATAACGTCCTCCCTGAAGCTATGGGCACAGATGACAGGCCCGGGAGAGACCCTTGCCCAGAACCTGCTGGGAGGCAGCAGGAGTAGCCAGGAGCTAGGAGGCAGCTGGCTACATGATCCGAGGATAACCAAACACGTGCACACACTAGAAGACCACAACAGGCTCTCAAAGAGGAAGGAAGGACCCCGCTGCCAAAACCGGCGGGGGCAGGAGAGCAGGAAGTGGGGAGGGCTTGTGGCCTCCACTGGGGCCCTGCCCTGTGAGAGTCCCCACAGGCCTTCTTGTTGCCCTGGAAATACCTCCAGCACTGAGGATCTGCAGAGTCAAATCGTTCAGATTTATGATGGAAAATGGCCCCAGGGACTAGGGCAATTTATTGCTCACAGACAGATTCCAACTTGTCCATTAAAGTGCTTCATTCTGGTCCCAACACCCGGGCATGTTCACACCTCTGGTGAGGAGTCAGGCCTGCCCAGATGATTAGCGTGTGGGCTCGGCTCTGTGGGGAGCAGCTCTACCCCCTGAAGGAGGCCAGGTGGCCCTCCCAGCCAGGGCCGCCCCATCCACACCGCCCTGAGAGACAGGGGCAAGGCCTCTGGCAGTCCCACACCCCAGCCAGTCCTGGGATCCGTGAGGCAGGCCGCATCCCTGGGGAGGGCCGGGGCCGAGTGGGGTCACAGAGCCCTGGGGAGCAAGGCTTTGCTATCAAGCCCCAGCTCTGTCAGTTAAGAACTGTGTGACCTTGAGCAAACTCCTAGGTACGAGACTGTTCCCTGTTGTGTAGAGAGCAAAGGAAAGTCTGCTGAGCGTGAGGTCCCAGGACGAGAACCCCTGAGGTGCCTTCCCCAATTTGTCTCCTTCCTCAGCCCCCTGGCTCTCCTTCCCCAGCCTTGAAGAGGCAGCCTCCACTCTCAGGCAGGCCTCCCTCGTCTCCCCAGGCCCCTCAGCTAGCAATTTAGAAAACGGCCACAGCCTCTCTCCAGGAAATGCGGCACGGTGAGGGCCCAACCCGGGAAAGGGCCTGCTCACAGAACCTTCCAGCTGCCCAGGCGGCGATGGAGGCAGGCCGCCTGCACCAGCAGGCCTGTGAGGGAGCAGCCAGGGCCCTCACCTCCCTGAGCCGCTAGCCTGACAGGCTACCGGGTCACACACGGTGTCCTCCCCAGCTTCCCGTTGTGTTTTGCGCTGTTTCTCTATCATTATAATCCCACTTCCCCCATCGTCCTTACTGGTCTTTCTATGAATGTGGGCGCAATGGGCTAATTGTGAAACGATGCAGAATTCTTCATGCTCTTGCTTAATTTTTAGCTCCCTGGACTGCCGACCTCCCCCACCCTCAGCTCAGCCCCAGGCAGGTTTATTTTCTTTGCAGCACTTCTTTAAAAAAAAAAAAAAAAAAAATGGGGATTGGAGCCAGGATGGAGAAACAGATTGGAGATTTCACTGTTTCCATTGATACTCTGGCCATCCACCCCCTTTGCAGGAATCCGCTCTGGGCAGAGTGTGAGAAGGCATTTCCCAAAGGGAGACAACACCCTCTTGCCTCCTGGGCATTTGGCCCTTTCACCCCATTTCCAGTATGTGTTGGGAAGAGGGGCGCTGGGGTGGAGGGTGCATCCCAAGGTAACTGCTGAGGCAGATAAAGAGAGGTCAGATGTGTCCCAGTGCCCCCAGACTCCAGCCCTTACATATGTACACTCAGTGACCAGGTCATTAGCCCAGGTGGTGAATGCCAAAATCACTCATCAGCTCCAACCCAGACCCCTGGTGGGTCACAGGGGCAGGGATGGGGGTGGGGAGGCTTGTGATTGGCAGGAGACTCAGTTCCTGCCCCAAGAAGTGTCTACAGTGTGTAGCTAGGGAGACAAGATTGCCAATGGGAATCATTTAGAAACAAAATAGGCAGTAGAATTTTAAAATGTGAGGTTCTAGCAACGAGTATTATCAGTGTTCGCAGGGACCCAGTGGGTGTCTGGTGGAGTCCTGGAAGGTGGGAGAGCAGGGCCTGCTCAGCCGCCATGGGAGGGAGTGGGCGAGGGAGAGCAGCTGGAGAAAACAGATGATCTTGGTCACCCCACACAGAGCCCCTAAGCACCCAATCCTGAGACCATGTCTCAACACAGTGACCAGCCATGACCAGCTAAGGCCAAGTGGGCTGGCTCCTCTTGGAGCTACCTGAGGAGGCTGAGGCTTGTGGTTTTGTGTGGCAAGAAGCTTAAACTTCAAGGAGAGTTATAAGCACACACCTGATTTATCTACCCATGGACCCTCATTGTGGTGGAGGCCCAGGAACGCCCGGAGGGGTGAGGACTGAAGGGGGGATCAGGTGGTGCCAGAGCCAAGCCCTCCCACGCCCTCAGTGTGCTGGAATGGGGGTGGATGATGTGAACTCACCCGTTTCTTGGCTGCAGAGGACAAGGAGATAATTTGAGACAGTGATCACTGGGGTAGCAGAAGATGGTCTAGAAGCTATGTCTTGGCCAACTGCAGAAGAAGCCCCACCTTCACCCCAAGAGACCCCAGAGGCCCTGCAGTCTCTGATTAAAGAATTCGGGTCCCCTCCTCATACCCCCATTCCCCATCATCAGCACGGAGGCAACCGAGAAGACTACCCCCGATACACTTGATAATCTCCTCAGAGCAGAGGCCAGAGCCCCTAGAACCATTCCCAGAGGCACCCTGTCCAATGTGACCCCGCTCTGCAAGCCTGCAAGAGGGTGGGAGGAAGCCCAGAGCGTGCCACCCAAGATAAAGGTTTCCGTCCGATTTTGTGGTTCAGCTGAAGTCATGTTCTTAATAGTCCAAATAAACAGTTTTCAGCCCGGAGGCCAAGACACGCCAAGACATGCCACTTCCATTTCCAGCACCAACGGGAGGCCACCGGCACAAACCCATTTTCTAAGTCACAGCCAGCACTAAACGGTGCCCGGTGAGGCACGGCAGCCAGCAGGGAGGGCCAGCCACCGGTTGTGTGGCCCGGGCTTTCCGCTACGAGGCAGGGCTGGACAGTGAAGCTCTCCTGCCAAGGAGACAGGAGACCTTCACTCTCAGGGGCACCATCACCCCCGGCGACCTCGCTCAAGCTGGTTCTTCCCACCGGCCTCGGTTTCTGCATCTGTAAAATGGGAGAGAAGGACTACTACCGTAGTTCTAAAGTGTGTTCCCTTCAGCAACAGCAACATTTGAGAGGTTGTTGGGAAGACAAATTCTCGGGCGCCACCCCTACTGGGTCAGAACCTCTTGGGCAGGGCCCAGAAATCTGTGATTCGGGAGCCAAGCTAATGTCAGGAGGTCTACATATGTCTGTCTGGCTCTAACGTTTTCATGAGCCGCACTTCTTTCACGCATGAGAACTATTCACAGGTTATATTATACCCTTGAAATAAGGGCCTGCCTTTCCTTTGGGAAAGACGGAGAGCTCAGACTTGTCGCCCAATCCAGTCTGGTCAGGGGTTAGCATCACCCAAGCTCTGGGCTCTGTTGGAACTCTGCCCTGGGTCCTTCTGTGCTCTGGAATCTGCCCCAGGTTCAGAAGTCTGGATTCTGGGTGTGGCCTGGCCGTTAGCCCCCCGAGGAACCAAGGGCAGGCAGCCCCCCAGCGGCTGGCACAGGGGAGGAAAACCTCACTTCCAGACCCCCAGGTGAGCTCCAGCAGGAGATTTTTGAGGAGCTGAAGGGCTAAAAAGAGGACGGGTTTCAGTGAAAGAACCAAAATTCTACTTCCTTATGTCTAGCCTTGGAAGAGCTAAAAGCCCTGAGGAGGGCGCCCCGAAGAGGGACACCTCACACCAGTGAGTCTATGGTTTCTCTGCAAGGAACTTCAAAATGCAGGCAAGGCCACTGGGCCCATGTGGGGAGTTCTGAGCACCCCTCCCTTAGCTTAAATCCCAGGCCCTGCTTCTGCCACAGGGACGTCCTTGGACATCCACTGTCCCAGCATGGTGGCCTCCACTGATTGGTCTTTAGGAGCTTGTTTCCCGAGAAACACGAGCTCTGGAAACAGCCCAGCCCAGCTCACAAACGGACTGCAGGGCAGGCCTAGGTCAAGGAGGGCTTGGGGTGGGGGCCGGGGGGGGGGGGCGGTGCAGCCTGTCTCAGAGTGTAGGGGGACCCTGGGAGCTGAGCCCAGAGACCCGGTGGGGACAGAGGGCCAGCAGGAACGGGAGGCAGAAGCTGGACAGGCTACGGACCATCACAGCCAAACAGCCCCCTTGGCTCCTTTAGCACAGGCAGGCTTCAGGGGGGCTGCTCTCTGGCAGGGTCAGGGAGGGACTGGCAAAAACAGACTGTCGGTCCCATCGGTAATATCTTCCTCTTTGGGCCCCGGAGCCACTGAACCACGGGGCTCATTTTCACTGAAACATGCTTTCCCCAGATTTCTGGAGCCTGTCATTAAGGTAACAGAGTTCGTTACTAGCACTCAGGGAAGGAGCAAGGCTGGGAGAGGGAGGAGGGAGGGGGGCCCACGGACACATCTGTCACTAATCACAGGCAAAGGCTCAGACCAAAACTCATTTCGGACCCAGAGCCTCTGGGCCTGTTTTGGGAAAGTTGACTAATCCCGTAATCCTGCCCACCAGGCAATTTTTCTGCCTGGTTTCCAAGTGGGAGTGGGAGAGAGCCCTAGGGGCCACTGTCCCTGCTGAGGAATGTATTCTCTTAAAGGGGAAAAGCCACCTTAGATAGGCTTTGTTCCACCCAAGTCTGTGGTTTGGGGGTGTCAGCGGTTGTGCCTGCGCCAGGTGGAGGCCAGCCCTCGAAGTAGGAGACGAGGAAAGGGTGCGCCGGTCGGGGGGCGGGGCTGTCTTCATGGTGGGCAGCAGGACCGTAGCTCAGACCTTGCCAGGCGGCTATTACACAGCAGAACCTTGGTGCCTCCTGACCTCCATGGGATCCTGACCTGCACACCTTCCTTGCTGGGCTGGGCCACTTGGTGGCTGGAAATGAGCAGAGCACCCCCCCAGCCCCTCCAAGAACTGCCGATCTCTTCAATCCAGACAACTCGGGTGGGAAGTGACCAGCATCCTCATCTTGTCCACATACCCAGTGCTGTGGAGACCCCCGATCAGGGCAGAGACCCTCCAGCCAGCAGCCTGGCACACGTGCAGACTCATGCACACGCATGCGCACACTCACACACGCATTTAACCCCACCCCCCACCCCACAGTGACTTCAGCGCACCAACCCAGCAGTGCACAAACAATACAAATTAAGACCAGAGCCTCTCCGAGTCACAAGTAGCCAAGTTCCAGGAAAGTTGTGTGCAAACTATTGGTCTCGTATTTTCCCTTTGTTTGATATTATCACTTTGGAGATGTGTTGGTTTGGTGGTGGGGGGAGCAGGAAGTTTGACAGGAAAATACTTTTTTTTTTGAATCACACTTGAAAAGGAAAGAATCCTTTCGGATTCTAGAGACAAAAGAAAATAACAGCCTCATAGTCATACCTCACCAGTACCACTCAGTTCTGTCTTCTAAATGAGGTGTGGGAAAGGAGCGATGTCTCCTGGGGGAGTTTTTTGGTAAACTGCCTGAAGCCAGCTTCTTCCCGTGACTGTCCGCATGGTGATCTTTGACCCCCCCCAAGCCCTGGGGAGCAGGTCCATCTGGCAATAAGCATGCGCTGTCTCTTTAAGAGCACGGCCTGAGAGTTTGTTTACTGGGACGTTTGTTTGGGTCTCGGTGGGAGGAAAGGAAGAAGATAAAAGCTGGTTGGGATACTAGAAAGAACAAAACAAAACAAAACAAAAAGCCAGAATGCAAGAGAAAGCAAGATTACAAAAGCTAGTTAGGTCCAGAGGGAAAATTTATTTTTGCAACAAGGATTCCAGGCCCCTGGGGACTGTTTCCACCCGAGCAAGTTAATCACCCAATGCTTAGGTTTGATCAAACACAATTCGCTAAGTCCAACTGAGGGAGCCCAGGCCCACTGAGGGCCGCCTGCAGGCCCAGGCCTCCTGGGCAGGAGGGTTAGACTGAGCTTGGAAGTAGGACAGGGTGGGGCTGACCTGGAGACAAACCCTGGGGGACGGAAGCTCCCCACCTGGGCTCTGGCCAGGGGAGTCCGGGGACCCCAGGATCCTTGCACTGCTTGTGCCTTTGTGTGAGGGGTTCGCATGCACACAGGTTGAGAATATTCCTGGGAGAGAACCCCTGGCTTTTGTGGCTTCTCGCGGGTCTCCTGGGGTGTTTAGGACCAGCAAGAAGAGTCCAGTTGGGGTCAGGCCTGACTGAAGACCCCTGAGATGTGAGGTGGGCCGTGGGGACCCTTTGCTTTAGGTGTGCCAGGGGATATGTTTCTGGGCATGGCCCAAATGGAGCCCAGAGCGGGAGAGGCAAGGCTGGGAAAGAGGGGGAGTTGGGGATGGCTTTGCCGGAGTCTAGAGTCCGAACATGGTTGACTCTGGGTGAGCTTGCAGACCGGGAGAACCCTGTAGGCTCACCCCCACTCTCTGATGAGGCAGTTCTGGGCGCAAAGTAAGCCCATCCATCCACCAACGGGCCAGGCACACAGCACCCCCGCCAGTTGCTCTTTCTTACCCAGTCCCCCAGAACAGCATGCTTCCTATGGATCCGGCTCTGCCCACACTGGCTCTTTGAGGCCATGCCTCTCCAGGGAGGACAGCTGAGGGCTCTGGGTCATGCTGAGGACACTGTCCAGCCTGGCCTGGGCAGGCAGAGGCAACCAGACCCTTCTCGGGGGACAGCTGGGCCAGGGTGTTCCTGGAACTATTTCCTAGAATTTTCCTTCATGTCATATTCTGAGGATTTGGGAACAGCCTCTAAGTGGATAATCCCATTGAGAGCTCTAGCTGCACCAGCTCCAAAGCATGTCCTGTCTCCTGGCAGTGGGGACGGGGTGGGGGGTGATACGGGACGGAGATCAGGTCAGCTCCAGGCCATGGGACTAGGCATTCGTGCTTCTGCGCCTTCACACCTCCCACCCCTTCAAAGACCCCAACCCCTAGAGCCCTGGCCCTGGAACATCAGGGCACCTCTGTCCCCACTGGCCGGGGTCACAGGAGGAGCTCCCTCGTTAGGGAAAAGCTGCAGTTTGTGAGACCAAACCCCATTTGGCAGGAAACTGGGTGATTATACTTGCCTCAAATGCTCAAAGTGAAATACCGCAGCCTGCATTCTCTTTGATTTCTCCTGGGGGAGCCAAGGGCAGTTTGTTCAGAAGTTTGTGCGACTGTGTTTCTTGAGGGGAGAGGCCATACCACACTCTCCCAGAATGCTCTTCAGCACTGATGAAGTACTGCTGTATCAAGCACAGGGGCTTGTGCAAAATTGCAACTGAACACGGGTGTGTTGGGTCAAAGGCTGGGAAGACGGGGGCAGGGGGATGGACTAGATCTGAGCCTCCAACACGTTCTTCCATTTGCGGTTCCATGCCAGCCAGTTCAGAGGGGGGCTGTCCCAGCGAGGTAGGGGGCCCTCGAGGGAGTGCCCCTGGGTGAAGGAGAAGGAGCAACAGCAAGGCATCAGTTGGTCAAATCAAAATCCCAACAGCCCCAGAAACCCTCTCAAGATGGCCGGGCAGGGATTGGGCTAAAGTGTCCACTTGCTCAAACCCTGCCGCAGGCTCCCACCCTCCCTCACAGCCTCCACGGTGCCCCGTCAAGCCGCTTCTTGCTAAATAAACCAGCCTTTGTGTGTGTGTGTGTCCTGGAGGAGAAAGAATGGACTGGGGGAGGGGAAGGACCTGTTTGTCAAAATAGACCTCCTGAATGCTTTGAAGGGCCTGCAGTTTGGATGAGTAAATATTTTCCTGTTCAGATGAAAGGTGCAATCATCGCCGGTTTTTAATTACTTTAATTAGAAAAGATTGCCTGAATCTTGTACTTATCTGTACTATTGTGGGAACTGCTAGAAAATGAAGTGCAGGGAAAACAGGTGGAGTTTGACCTTTGCTCTAAGCATCTTGAATTTCTTCTAGGCTGGTAATTAAGAAGAATCAGGGGAAGTTCCTTGCAGAATCTAGGAAACGCAAACACACACACAATCGTAGACACGAGGGCCCGCCAGCACGCTCTCTCTCTCTCTCTCTCTCCCACACATACTCACACACACACACACACACACACAGACGCACATTCTCATGCACATGTGTGCACATGGGTGGAGGGAAACATGGACCCTGGCGTGGCAGACCAGAAAGTTCCAACTTTGAGAGCGGCATCCTGCTCCCAGCCCTGAGAGGTGGCTTAATGAGTTTCCCAGGGTGGCCTGAAATGATTAATTAAGCAGACAGCCCCTCATGCCCTCCCCACACAACGGAAACCCAGTAACGGTCTGTTTGGGGAGGGAGCAGCAGGGGCCCCGATTCCAGGCGCGGTTGGGGACGTGGTGTAAGAGCCAGGAGCCCCAGATAAGGGATGATAGCAACGGCCAGTAACGGCCACTGAGGCTCACCCTGCCCAAGCTGCGGCTAGAGGCCCTGCCTCTGCTCCTGGCTTCTGGACTCCGGCTACATGTCTGGGTTCTGCCCAAGGCCAAGGGACCCTTGACAAAATGGCAGAGCAGGCTTCCTTGTCTCTGGCCTCCCTCCCTGTCCATTTCTACTGTGCACCATTTCTGGGCTCCCAGTTGGACCCTGGGAAAGGAATCTGGACACTGTCCGTGTGACCAGACCCACAGGCACAAAGCACCAGGAGGAGGGAAAGAGGAAAAGAGGGTGAGGGACTCCTCTGAGGCTTCCCTCCCAGGTCACCCTTGTCGGGGGACACTGCAGTCTTTCAGAGCTCTCCAGGGACGGGTGGGGGCACCCAGACCTGGCATTAACCATCCACTGACTCAACAAACATGTACTGAGCACTTCCGGTGCTCCAGATGCAGTGGTGAGCCATGGTATGGCATACACAGCCCCGGGCCCAAGCCATGGGGATCCAGATATTGTTGCCCTAAGAGAGTCCTGGAACCCACGGGATTCCCATGCACACGCAGGGCTCAGTGCTCAGGCGTCCAGAGACACCTCAGGTTTCTGCATCTGTATCCTAGACGGGCTGTTCCCCAGAACCCTGTGGATGTTTCTTGTCGGAAAGTGCCCCAAGGATTCAGCTGGGGCGCTGAACATCGGGGCCTTTTGTTCCACAGTCAAGGGCATGGCCTTCCTTCCCAGACAGTCACGTCCCCCAGGGATTGGGACAAGAGCAGGACAAAGGTTTCTGGCATAAGAAACTCCCAGCTAGGGGTTTGAAATCTGACCTGGGCCCTGTAAACAGGCCTTGCGGAAGGGGACAGGGGCTCCGCAGCAGGCCCCGGCCCCGTCAGTCCGAAGGGGCAGAGGGGGTGGGGAGTGGGGAGCAGGCAGAGCCTGGAACACTGTTTTCCTTTCTAGAACGCTCTGAGGGCTGGGGCTGGATTTCCAGTCTGGTGTTTACAGCATCTGCAGCCGCGTCCATGACCGCGCCTGATTGTACATGTGTCTTTCTCTACGGCTGTCTGTCTGTGTGTTAGCATGTTCTAGCTGAGCGTCTGATCACAGCTGTGCTGGTACAAGGCCCTCAGAGGAAAATGGCTCCGGCCTCCACTGTGTTGAGCTCGTCCACCTCAAAACATGGCTAAAATAAACCTTGCTGAAAAAGCTTTCACAACAATTTTTTTTTTCCTGTCCTTGGCATGGGCAATAACACCAGTGGGTCTCCACGGTCAATTTAGGAAGCTTGGGAAAACATGGCTTGTAATTAAAAGTCTAGAAGGGCCTCAATTAGGGCAGTGTTTGCCCTGCCAGGCCCGTTCCCAAACCCCACTCGGCAGCATTCCTCTCCTGGCTGGAAAAGCCTTTGATTCACACCAAATGTTCCGTGGCCACGCTGGACTGGGCCTTGGCACTGCATCCACTATCAGCTGCTTGGGGCACAGGCAGGCCTCGGCCCCGGAGCCTGAGGCCCAGAGCTTTGTCAGCGGAGGCTGGTGCAGCAGGCCCAGCGGCTCTCCCCGCCTCCTGAGCTCCCGGCCCTCCCTGAGAGACGGGGGCGCCCAGTCCAGCCAGCACCCACTCCCTGACCAGGGGGGCTGTGCTCACTCTAAGAATTAAAGGCCGTATCTTGGGCCTATCTGAGGCTGAGGCAGCTGTGGTCAACGTGGAGAGAGGAGGGACAGTGAGGGACACCCCCAGTACTCCTTCTTACTCCTGAAATCATCTCCATCTGAGCCCAAGCCTCCTGCCTTTGAGCTACAGATGCCTCAGGAAATGTAGCCAGAGGGCTCCAGACTATTCCCCCAAAACCAGAGAATACAGGGCTTGGCTGGGGGGGGGTGTCAGGAAATAGCCCAAACCTCTCTCGAATCCCTATGGATTAAAGACAAGGAGTTTAACTAGGACAGGGCCCCGGGCACCATGTTTGCCCCCATCCCCTGATGGAGATGGGCAGCCAATGACAGAAGCAGAGGGTATTGCCTCCTCCCTGGAGCAAAAGCTCAGGCCCTCAACTGGGAGGCGGGGGATGGAAGAGAGAGGTGCTCAGTCAGCTTAGGAGCAAGACTTTTCTCTCCCAGGACACACTTGAGTGTGTACATGCCCACGCCCATGCACACACACACGCACACACACACAGACACACACTGAGGCCACAAACGGGTCCTCATGTCCCAGATCACAGCCACCACCCAAACTCACATTCCTACACAGGCTCGTGCTGACACCCATTCACAATCACAGACGCAGTGACAGTCAGACACAGACACCCTAACAAAGGCCCTCAGGACCCCTGCCAGAACAGGCTGCCTTCTGGGGTCCCTGAGTCCTTGGCAGCTCCCCAGTGCCTCTGGCGAGAGGGGTTAAGAATCATGGTGCAGGCCGATGGTCTGTGATGCAAGGCCAAGGTCAGATCCTGAAGCCCACTGGCCACGCCCTGTGGAAGTCGGGTGGGAAAGTGTAGGGAAACCTCAGGGAGGCCAGCCTCGGTGTCCGCCCCAGTTCTGCCGATGCCCTGAAGGGAGGGCCTCTCCCCAGTGGCAGCGGAATGGCAGGGGAAGGGTTACAGGCTAACCAGAAAAAACAATTACTAACGGGAAAGGCGGCACATTCCAGGCCTGCTTAAGCAGGGCCGCCAGGCCCGTGGGTGGTTCTTGGATTATTCGTTTCCTTGAAAACAAAAAGGAAAGTTCAGGGCAGTTCAGCTGTGCCCTGAATCTCACTCCCCGGGGCCTTTGGCTCCAGCCCCACAGCTCGCATGCCCCCCGCCCCCCCCCACCAACGCGGTCCCGCTGGCTCTGCCAACTGTCCAGTGGGAAAGTGAGAACATTCATGCCCCCCAAAGCCTGCAAGACAAGCAGGGGAGGCTGGAAAAGAAGAATGGAAGCAAGCAAGGGGAACAGGGTAGGAAATGCAGCCCGGAGAACTCATTACCCTGAAAGCTCCGATCTGCGGATGAGGTTGGACAGTTGTTGATTCACTCAGCAAACCTGGATGGAGTCCCTGCTCTCTTCTGAGCACCATGCCGGGCACTGGGCTTCTCCTTGAGGGACTCATTGTCAGGAAGCCCTTGTCTCCTCATGGACCCCTCCATGCTGTCTTCTACCCATTTCGGTCTCAAATCCTAGCACTCTCCGCCATCTACGAAAACTTGGTCTCCTCATAGATTCTGATTATCGTATTCATACTGAGACGTAAGGTGGCTGATAAGGAGACCCTGCCAGGGTGATTTTTTTTTTTTTTTTTTTTTTGAGGAAGGTGAAGGTGGTGGGGCCTCCCTGAGGAAGAACAGGAGGGGGCAGCCATCTTGCCGTAAACACAGGAACAGTCAAATGGCCTCTGAATCTGTCCGAACACATCCTTCTGCTTTGATTCCCACCGAAGCCCTGTGAGGAGGCAGGCTTCCCACCACAAAGAGGGAAACTGAGGCTTGGAGAAGGATTCAGGGCCTCACTCAGGCCATTGAATGGGTTGCCTCCTCCCTAGAACTCTCTCCTCAGCATTCTGAGTCACCAGCTCATTTCCATCTTTTTTTTTTTTAAGATTTTATTTATTTGGGGCACCTGGGTGGCTCAGTCGTTAGATGGAAGCCCTGATCGAGCCCCACCTCGCGCTCCCGGCTCCGCGGGAAGCCTGCTTCTCCCTCTCCCACTCCCCCCTGCTTGTGTTCCCTCTCTCGCTGTGTGTGTCTCTCTCTCTCTCTGTCAAATAAATAAATAAAATCTTAAAAAATATCTATTTTATTTATCTATTTGAGAGAGAAAGAGAGAGCGCAAGCCGGGGGTGGGGACGGGGGACAAGCAGTCTCCCCTCTGAGCAGGGAGCTCCATGATGCGGGGCTCGATCTCAGGACCCCAGGATCATGACCTGAGCCAAAGGCAGATGCTTTACTGCCTGAGCCACCCAGGCGCCCCCCCCCTTTTTTTAAAGATTATTTCCATCTTTGAAGTTTCAGCTTAAACCTCGGCCCTCTGAGAGGGCCTGTTTGACCCCCCCGTCTGAAGTAGTCTGCTCCTCATCACCTCTCTCTGGTCCCTTCCCCCTGGGGAACATGCCAATTTCAAATGTGTTTCTCTGAGGTCTATCTTCCTTACCAGACTGTTGACTCCTGGAGGGAAGGGCTTGAGGCTATTTTATTTACTGTGTGGATCCCAGCACCTGGGATCATGCTGAGCACACAGTAGGTACTCAGTAAATGTTTGTGGAATGAATACGGAAAACACACGGCTATGTAGCTCAGGTAGGCGGAGCCAGCTCAACATCTAGTCCCCACTCAGATTTGTGTCGCTCTCCTCCCCATCTCCCTCAAGGATGGAGGTGAGCAGGATGCCCAGAGTCTCTCCACCCCACACCTGGGCTGCATCTAAAACAGCCTAAACTTAAAAAAGAAAAAAAATCTGATTCCACAGCTGGGCTGTATGTTCCTTCTGCAAGGACCAGATACCTGGCACATAGAGTGTCCCAGAGGCCTGTACCCCACGGGGCCTCCCCCAGGGGGAGGGCTGGACAGGGGCTGGCCGTTGCGTTCCATTTGGGCATGCTCATTCACTCCTCTGGTCCACGGACTTTTACCAGGGGCTGAGCTGGATTCTGAGACACGTGCCTGCCCTCAGAGCACCCAGAATTTTCAGACTACCAAAGACCAATACTGCTGAATGGTGCTCACCCAGCATAGCATGAGATGCCCTGGGAGCCACAGCCCGGCTGGAGAGGTCAGAGACAATGTCATAAGGAGGTCAGGTGTGGGCTGAGAGAGGGGCTGACCAGGATGGGCATGCCAGACACCAGGAACAGCATCTGCAAAGGCACAGAGGTAAGAGAGTGCCTAGTGGGCCCTGGGACATGCGAGGGGTTCCCGAGGCCTGGATCAGAAGGTTCAGGCAGGGAGGAGCCAGAGAAGGAGCTGGGGAGGAATGGGCCAGGTCACCAAAGGCAAGGTCTGCTGGCCCAAGAAACCAGGGCTTCACTGGGTAGGCAATGGGGAGCCCACCGGGTCTTCTAAGAGGGGAAAGACATGAGCAGCTTTGCATTTTAGAGAGCTCGCTCTACCGGACATGTGGAGAGGGCTGGTGGGAAGTAAGGCCGAGCAGGTTGAGGGGCTGTGGCCGCCATCCGGGTGGACACTAGTAGCCTGGACTTGGGGGCAGGAATAGAGGTGAGGGGACAGATGTGAGAGATATTTAGGAAGGAGTGGGAGAGGCTTATGATGAAGTGACATGAGGGGACAAAGGGCCAAAGGGTTGTCAAGGGTGAGCCCCAGGATTCAAGTCTGCTCCACTGAGTGGAGGGGGCAGGCAGTAAATCCAGGGGAGAGGATGATGTATTGGCCTTGGCCACATGTCTGGTTGGCCACTAGGGACTGGGTCTGGGGGGTGGAAGGTGGGGTGAGGTGCTGGCCTAGAGCTCTAGAGCTTTCTTTTTCTTTTTCTTCTTCTTCTTTTTTTTTTTAAGATTTTATTTATTTATTTGAAAGAGAGAGAGAACTCGAGATCGAGAGAGTGAGAGAAAGCATGTAACGGGGGCGGTGCAGAAGGAGAAGCAGACTCCACACTGAGCAGGGAGCCCGATGCGGGGCTCGATCCCAGGACCAAAGGCAGACACTTAACTGACTGAGCCACCCAGTGCCCCTGGAAATTTCTGAACCCAGACATCAATTACAGAGGTACAGGACGAGGCAAGGAAAATCGAGCCAAATAAGAAAAGAGGACCAAAGACAGCTGCCCCTGCCTCTGGGCCAGGTCAGAGCTCAGTGTCCTTCCAGAACAACTTCCTGTCTTCCCACCCATCCTTTGTGTGAGAGAGCTGGCTAGGGAAAGGCTGGGGGAGGGCGGCAGATTAGGATGGATGGAGGGCCCGTGTTCCAGACAGGAATCTCCCTAGCCCAGGCCTGGCCAAGGCCCAGAAGCCCTCTGGGAGTCCTGGGTACAAGGGCTGGATGCTTAGAATGGTCTCCCTTGGTTCCAGGTGGGGACAGACCCAGCCTAACCTGACATAGTGGCCAGACGCTGTGGGGGGCAGCACCTTGCCAGGGTACCGTTAGCCCAGGGCCTGCCTGGTCCAACCCAGGGTGCTGGATCTCCACTCTCTTGTTTCTTTCCTTGTGGTGTCTCCAGGGGCCGAACACTGAGGTGACAGGGAAAAGCACATCTGGAAATAGGAACCCTGAACTGGGCGTCATTTTCCACGCCCTTTCCTTTCTGTGGTGTTGAAGAGAGAGCTTTATGTCCCTTCTCATTTTCCGCTTTGCATTTTGTGAGCTGCTTGCCAGCTTATCCCAGCCAAGGGGGCCGTGGTCCTCGGGCATCCGGTCCTCGGGAATCCGTCACCAGCCCTCAGCCCCTTTCCCTGAGGTCAGGTGAGGCCTTGGGACCCAGCTCACCCCCCACTCCCTCCCTTCACCCAGACTCCAGTGCATCCCCACTTTTACCTGGTCTGCCCACTCTGGCCCAGGCTCTCCATGAAGAAGGCCCAGAGGACAGCGCTCTGAAGAACATGTAAGACCAGCAGACATTCCAATTTATCTCCTTCGGCGCTCTCTCTCTCTCTCTTTTTTTAAAGACTTTATTTATTTATTTGACAGAGAGAGACACAGCGAGAGAGGGAACACAAGCAGGGGGAGTGGGAGAGGGAGAAGCAGGCTTCCCACCGACCAGGGCCCCGGGATCATGACCTGAGCCGAAGGCAGATACTTAACGGCTGAGCCACCCAGGCGCCCCTCCTCCGTCTCTCTTAATGACTGCAACATAGCCAGTGGCAGGCCACTAGTGGTCCACTCCGTCCCCCTGTGCCCCGCCAACCTCCGATGCCAGCAGATGGCCCAATGGGACCCTTGCCCACCCCACCCATCTTGCCTTCATTCCCGTTTCTGATACTCCTGCCCCTGCCCCTGTGCATATGGGGTGGGAAGAGTGTCCCCAGCTTGATTCTGGCCAACGAGACCTGCCCATTGAGGTGGAAATCACTGTGATAATTAACAAGCCTCCTTGGAGGCCACTGGTGGGGGTGGCGAGGTTCAGGAGGCAGATGACAGAGCCTGCCCCATGGGCCGATGAGGACCCCAGAGAAAGACCAGGGATCCCCAAACTGTGCTTGGGGCTGAAACAGAGAACTAGCCCCTTGTCCTTCAGAGGTGACACAAGGCCTGAGACCCAGCATGTTCCCTGGAGAAAGAGAACTGGAGGCATGGGGGAGGGGATCAACTCCCAGCCCAGACATGGGTCTAACCAGGGAGGTGGGGTGCCCAAGGGACGCCCCTAGGGGCCTGCTGAGTCACAACCATCCCTTCCAAGGCACTGATCTCTCACCCTGCCCTTAGAGGCTCCAAACCCAGACTCTGCCTCAGACAACGTTGTGGGGGGAGAGTTTAGGGGCTGGCACCTGCAAGGCCGAAACCTAAACAGAGGCTGGTGGCACTGGAGGTGGGGAACCACCTGGCCCCCATCCCGTCCTCAGCCCAGGCCTCCAGGCACGGCCCGTCTCCTCAAGGCTCCACCTTCGGCAGAATTCAAGTACGGGAGCGGCCGGCTCCCAACCCAGCTGCCT
Organism: Zalophus californianus; assembly: GCF_009762305.2. Classification (NCBI taxonomy): domain Eukaryota; kingdom Metazoa; phylum Chordata; class Mammalia; order Carnivora; family Otariidae; genus Zalophus; species Zalophus californianus. The sequence continues at coordinate 76,872,524 of NC_045602.1, forward strand.
TCTCCCAGAGGTGGGACTGAGCACAGGTGGGGCCCTGCACAGCCGAGCCATCTGTGAGGCTGAGGCCCCACGGGCTCTGCCACCCACCGCCCGAGGCAGGACTCTGTGCTGGGCCGGAGGGGTGGGTGTGGAAAACGTGTATCAGTTTGGACTGAGATAAGCTGAACTGATATGTGACAGATCTTCTTCTGGCCCTGCTGGGGCGCCGGTTTCCATCGGCGTAAAATGAGAGTTCCTACTGCATTGGGCCCCAGTTTCCATCGGCGTAAAATGAGAGTTTGGGATGAGACGCGTGGTTTTGAAACTCTGTTCTTAGAGCCCCAGGCATTCTCTGGGGGCAAATCAGGGCCATAGCCGCTCTGGTCTTACCAGGTACACGGGGCTTCATTTGCAGAACAAGCCTACAGCTGGGAAAGGTTTGATCACGTCCGGGCTGGGTGATGTCTGTGTCCATCCCACAGCTCGAACCTTCCAAGGATGGGCAGTGCTGCATCCGCTGCAGGAAGGCCCAGGCTCCTAGGGGAGGGAGGGCAGGCCAAGGAAGGATGAACCAAAGGGACCCTCCCCTCAGACCTTGGGTTGAGTGCAGTACCGGACACACAGATACGTAGGCCCAGGACACAGAGGGACGAGGCTGGCTGTGGGAAGTGGGTTCAGGAGGGTCCAAACAGACCCAGAGGAGAATGTGCACCTGCGTTCCCCCTTACACGCCTATGCACACATGCATGCACACACACGCACACACACAGGCACACACACACCCGCAGTCCACCCCCCCCCCATTACCCCCACATAGCCCTGCCTACAGGAGACTCCAGCTCGAGACGTTTCCTTATGTTGGCCTCTGAGCCCTGTCCCCATTCCCACTTACCTCCTCTGGACTCTTCAAGCTGACCTAGCAGAGCTCTGTCTGAAGATGAGGAAAACTTCTCTATCTGTTTTTCAAATATTTGGGGCTTGCTAAAGACCAACACGTTTTTTTTTTAAGGGTGTATAATTTGAGGGCAATTTAATCCATATGTTTCTGATTCTCTTGCACTTAAATCATCAAAATATTGATTTTTAAGAGCCATTTGATGTCTAAGGAACCTTTTTAATAAGCTTTTAAAGCTCTTTAAACCCAGAGCCTGGAGCCAGTCAGTGCCGGGGCCCAGGCAGGCCGCTGGCTGGCCGCACCCCCTCCCCTGGGTCACGGTTACTTGGAGCCAAGTCTCACTTCCCCCCTGCAGGTCTCACCTTGGCCTGGCCTCCCTGCCTCCTCCAGAACTACCCAGGGGTCCCAGCTACAGTTCCTTGCTATCCAGACAGAGGGGCCCACTCCCTCCATCTTTTTGCGGACTTCTCTCATACTTCCTCAAAGCACCCTGAAGACATAAAACAAAAGGAACAAACACAATTTTTCATTTTTACACGCTGTGTAATATTTTTTAAAAGATTTTATTTATTTATTTGTGTGTATATGTGAGAGAGAAAGAGAGCACAAGCCGGGGGGAGGGGCTGAGGAAGAGGGAGAAGCAGGCTCCCCGCTGAGCAGGGAGCCCCTAACTGGGGACTCCATCCCAGGACCCTGGGATCATGACCAGAGCTGAAAGCAGATGCTTAACCGACTGAGCCACCCAGGCGCCCTAAATTCTGTGTAATGTTTTGTTGCCTAGCTGTGCTATAATTTATTTACCTGATCCCTATGGAAGTCCATTTCAGTCATTTCTCTTGGTACACCTTTATGCACGTTCCTGATTATTTCCTTCGAATAGGTTTCTAGAAGACAAAATGCCAAGACCAAGAGAACGCACACCCTTAATACTCTTTACACACATGATGCCACATCATTTTGCTGAGATGGTCCCAATTTATGCTTGCAAAGTTCTCCCCTCCCATAATCTTGAGAAGAGCTCTTGTTATTTTTATTCAAATGATGCCAGACCCTCTGAGCACACACAGGCTCTCTGGCTTAGCAGTTCAGAGTAGGCTCTGGGGCCAGAGTGCCTGGGTTTGAGATCCCAGCCCTGCTATTTACTAATTGAGAAAGTTACTTATTCTGGCTGTGCCTGTTTTCCCACCTATAATTTAGGGATAATAATGGCACCCACCACAGACCTTTGTTCTGGGGATTAAATGAGATCATCTATATAAACTACTTCGTATCGTGTCTGATGCAGAGTTCAGTGCTCAAGAAATGATCGCTAATGTTATAATCCTTTCTGCTGTTCCATTAGCCCAGAATGCTACTCTTTCCCACCTACTGATGCGCTTTTTTCCCTTCCACCCATCTTTTTGATGCACGCACTACCTGGGGCATTACTTGTATTTATTTATTTTTTTAAGATTTTATTTATTTATTTGACAGAGAGAGAGAGAGGAAACACAAGCAGGGGGAGTGGGAGAAGGAGAAGCAGGCTTCCTGTGGAGCAGGGACCCCGACGCGGGGCTCGATCCCAGGACCCTGGGATCATGACCTGAGCCAAAGGCAGACGCTTAACGACTGAGCTACCCAGGCACCCCCATTACTTGTCTTTAAATTTAGTGTCTATCTTGTCTGCTAAGCTGTCAGCTCCAAGAGGGGAAGAGTGGGGGTTTGTCCAATTCCCAGAGCTTAGTACCGAGCCTTGCAGGCTGCAGACCCTCAGGAAACACTTGTCGAACTGAACTAAACTGAATCGAAAGGCCTACATCGGCTATGAATGATTTTTTCCTTCTTAATTTTCTTCCCGGAGTAGAGTTGACCCAGCAGTTATAGTTGACATTAGTTTCAGGGGTACCACATAGTGATTCTATTTCTCTCTACATTATGTAGAGTGACTTTTGATCATTTCCAAAAATCTTATTCATCCACAAACGGTAGAGATTTGCCCCCTGAAGCTAATCAAAAGAGTGTGCTGAGACTCAGGGTGCCGGGGTGGCTCAGTCATTAAGCATCTGCGTTTGGCTCAGGTCATGGTCCCAGGGTCCTGGGATCGAGCCCTGCATCGGGCTCCCTCCTCCGTGGGAAGCCTGCTTCTCCCTCTCCCTCTGCCACTCCCCTCTCCTTGTGCTCTGTCTCACTCCCTCTTTCTCTCTCTCTGTCAAATAAATAAATAAATAAATAAATAAACTAAATCTTTAAAAAAAAAAAGGATGTGCTGAGTCTCAAAAGGCAAGTCCCCAAGATGAGTCCCAAACCGCGTACAGAGATGGCTGCATCGCTGGTGGCTCTTCCATGGCCAGTCTGAACAGATGAGCTCATTCTGGCAGAAAAGTCCAGCTTTGGCTGACCTTTGGCACAGCCCATGCCCTGAGCCAAAGCCCATTACATTCATTATCTCTGACTTGTTCCTTCTCCGCCAGATACTATTTCCTTGTCTTTTCAACTGGGAAACAATTCTGCGTCCTCCACTCATGGCTCTGTGTGAGACCCCGGTGCTCAGTAAGTATTTGGCGGGAAGGGATGAAGGATGCTGCTCCTCCTCTTGACACGGGGACCTTGTGGGGGACTGGGAAGTACCTTCCTGTTACCCGCACTGATCTGCTCTGGAGAAGCCCATTGCTGGACACCCCGCCATCATGGGGGCATCCAGAGATTGGCGCTGTTGGATTTGTATCCTTTGGGTCTTCCAGAAGCTCACCAGGGTCTGGAGGCCCTGGAGGAAGCCCTCGGCCTTCTAGGCAGAACTTGAATTCCAAGGCGCCAGGCAGAGAGGGCCCCTGAATTGTCCCCTCACAGCTCCCATGGCCTTCACCCCATACTTAACAAGGAACCAGTTCTGTCCCAAACAAGACCCATGTCAGTTCAATTCAAATCAATTCAGTTCCATCCCAGCAATTCTGACACTGTGCAAGTCAATGCCTGGGGAGATAGGCAGCCAGTCACTAAGGTAGAGGGTAAGAAGTGCTCTTTAAGAATTAGAGTGGCCTCCTCTCTCTCTCTCTCTCTCTCTCTCTCTGACTCTCATGAATAAATAAAAAAAAAGGGGGGGGGTGCCTGGGTGGCCCAGATGGTTGGGCATCTGCCTTCGGCTCAGGTCATGATCCCAGGGTCCTGGGATCGAGTCCCGCATTGGGCTCCCTGCTAGGCGGGGAGCCTGCTTCTCTCTCTGCCTCTGCCTCTCTCTCTCTCTCTCTCTCTCTCTCTCTCTCTCTCTCTCGCTCTCTGACTCTCATGAATAAATAAAACAAACAAACAAACAAAGAATTAGAGTGGCCTCACCTCAGCACACCAGTTCCTCATGCTTTGATCTCCTATAACTCTTTCTGTCCGTATGGTTCATTACGGAAGAGACTACGTCCTGCTCTCTGTCCCCACCTAATTGTTCGTGGGCACATGTGTGTATGTGCACGTGTGTTTCTAGTTTAAGTTCCTGGAGTGCAAAGATAATACAGTGAGTTTCTTCTGACTCTTCCATAGATTTTACACAAGGCAAGGCACAAAGCTGAATGAATGAATGAATGAATGAATGAATGAATGAACAACAAACCCTAAACTCCCACTCAGTCCAAGGATCTGGGAAGAGGGTTAGACTGGGAGTCAGGAGTTCTGCATTTGAAATGTGACAGGTGCTGTGTGACCTGGGCAGGTCTTGCTTTTTGCTCCCTCTCTGTTGCTTACTGTCCATCCCCCAAAAGAAGGGGTTGAATTAGAGGATCCCTAAGAGTCTCCCCAGCTCTGAAGACACTGAAGTCTCCTTCCCACACTAGGCTCTGTTCCCAATTGCCAGCCCCACTCAGTCACTCCAGACACAGAACTCATCAGACTCATGAAGGCCCCAATCCAGTTCAGGGAGGGCCTTTTGTTCCCCTGCCTCATGGGGCTCAGGGCTATTTTGTCTAAATTCTCCAGGAACAGAAAAAAAGCACAGAGGCTTTTGCTAAAGCCCAGTGGGCAGGTCTCTCTGAGGACAGGGATTAAGTTTGTCTCTGTTGATCCCCCTCCAGCTTCAGATTCTGTCTGGGAACCAGCTTCAGATTCCCTCAGGTTTATCTTCCCCGTATGCCATCCCCTTTGCATTACTCCTCACGCCATGTTCAGCAATCCCTCTGGAGCGCCTTTGTGAAGCCGAAGAGATCCCAGAAGAACAAAGCAAATCTTGGTCCAGGCTGGTTCTAAATGAATTCCCTCTTCCTTCAACAATCTCTGCTTGGAAAGGAAAGGAGAGCCTCCTGACTCCCTAGCCTATAGCACTTCTGCGGGACCCTCACATAGACCTAAAAGACCATCTCTACTGGCAAGGAGTGGGGACGGTTTCAAAGGGCCCCAGCTTCCCTTCATCCCAGCCCCTGACGTTTTCAGGCGGTGATGGAGCTGCGGGGGATGGGTGTGTGGGTTGACCTTTACAGGATTATGTGGATTTAGAAGAGACACGCAGAGGTCAGCAAGTCTGGGAGGACAGAGCCCAACTCCACACAGGAAAGGTGGGCAGAGGGGTCTCTGTCTCTGAGTGACCCGTCTGCCTCAGGATTGCCTGTCTGCCCAGGGACATAGGCCTGCTGCCTCTCAAAAGCTTTTAACTCTCCCTACCCTAGAAACCAGCTTTGGGCTGTAAGGGGCCATTTCTGCTGATACCACAATGATGGGAATGTTTATGTAAAGAATGGATGAGCAATTTTTGATCAATTTATGAAAAATTTTAAACAAGATTTTATTTATTTATTTTAGAGAGAGAGAGCATGCATGCGCACGAGCAGAGGTGGGATGCAGAGGAAGAATCCCAAGCAGACCCCCCGCTGAGCACAGAGCCTAATTCGGAGCTCGAACTCATGATCCTGAGATCATGACGTGAGCCGAAATCAAGAGTCAGACGCTTAAATGACTGAGCCACCCAGGCGCCCCATTATGTAGTATTTTTTAATCCAAGTTTTAAAAATCCTAATGTTCCAAAACAGAGGAAACACTGATGCTTCAATATTCAAACAGAACAATCTTTTATTTATTTTTTTTTTTTAAAGATTTTATTTATTTGAGAGAGAGAGAGAGAGAGCACATGAGAGGGGGTTGGGTCAGAGGGAGAAGCAGACTCCCTGCTGAGCAGGGAGCCCGATGTGGGACTCGATCCCGGGACTCCAGGATCATGACCTGAGCCGAAGGCAGTCGCTTAACCAACTGAGCCACCCAGGCGCCCACAATCTTTTATTTTTAAACTAAAGTTCTTAGAGTTCATAATGAATTGGGGTTCTATCAGAAAGCCCATTTTTAAATTATCTTAATTCTGACTCATTTTATTTAAAATATATGATGTTTATGCCCCTTTTTTACACAAATCTCTCTCTCTTACACACACACACACACACACACACACACAGTGTGATTCTGCACAAGTTTCTCAGTATCCCTGGGCCTCAGCTTACTAATTTATATAGTAAGCATAATTTACATAATAAAAGGTTGGATAACCATGTCCAAGGTCCCATCCAACTCTTTAATTCTATGAAATCAAAGGGGAGCTGTATAGCAAGGAAACTATACTGACTATTCTCCTTGAGTAATCCTCAGGGCCCCCCTCAACCTTGGGCCATAGGTGAGGCAGAGCTGGCCAAAGCGATGAGGGAAGCCAAATACTGCTCATGCCTTTGAGAAACACCTCTGTGAGCTACCCATGCGGGGGCTTCACATCTGTCCTGCTCACTGCTGGCATTCCTGTCACCTAGCATGGGGTCTTGGACAAACAGGTACCCCAAAATGGTTGTTGAATAAAGGGGTGACTTAATTAACTAACAGGGCATACATGTTGGGTCTCTAAAAGGATTCAAATAGCTCTTTTCAGATGTATTTCTATTCTAAGAACACCTAATGTGAATTTTTTCAGAGGACTCTAGGCCAGATATTGGTAAATGTGTACGATATTAAAACAGATCCAACATAACTCGTATGAAAAGCCTCCTCTGTGAAAAGTAACCTATGCTGACATGAGCAAACTGCGTTTTCCTGACCTACCGCAATGGGGGAGGACACCACATAAGAGCCCTGACATGATGTCCCATTGGGAGAAACGAGGCCATGGCTTTTAATGTTCTAGTAGAAGGTAGACATCAGACGTGGAGCCCGTCCTTGGACTGGTTAGTTTCTTAAGGCAAAGGTCGATTCCAGTGAGACAAGGTGATGAGTGAAGGACCAAATGCTAGGGAAGTCGCAGACATGCTGTGATGAGGACTGCGTAGTTGGTAGGGCGGGGTGGGGAAAGCGGAGGGGTGGGTGTGGGGCACAGGTTCTTATCCTCCCGGCCTTTCCCTCTGTGGCTACTCTCTGGACAAACTAAAGGCCACAAAGGCAGCCTCTACATAATTGTCAGAATTCTAGGTGAATTATCTCATCTCAGAAACAACAGTCTGGAGCTAAACTAACCTGGCCTCCCTGTTGCCTCTGTCCAGCGATGGGTTGTTGGGTCCTATGATGTCACAGTCCCTGTGCACCCACATTCCTGACTCTGGACAGCTTAGACTTGGCAGCCACTACGCACGTGAAGACAAAAATCAGGGTGATGTTTAGACTTGGTAGGATCCCACATTACTGAACCCAAGCTAAAAACCATGTCCCAGAGTCCATCTGGGTTTATCTCAGAGAGAAATGTGGCCATCTCCTTCAGCTTCAAAAGAGATTGTCATACCTGGTCAGAAAGATTTATCCAAGTGTAACACAAAATGTTGGCAACGGCACAGATAACTCCCTGACTAGCTGACAGAAAATCTAAAGCTATCTGATTGTTGATTTCCAACTGGGCCAAAGAGTTTAGATTTGTCTGATAAACCTCAAAAGCTTTGGAAGATTATTTATAACTTCAGCTAAGATTAATAACACATCTCTCTCATCCTTTTCCAATGGTATGGCCTCATTATAGAAATCACCATTTAGATGTTCCACATAAAAAGTGAAAGAATATTTCCTCCAGGTAATTTTCTAGAATAGCCTATGTGGTTTCATTTTGTAAGTTCCTAGAGGCATGTTTCAGTGAGATATGTTTCACGGAGGGTGTTGAGATCTTAAATACCTACACATTTTGAACAAGTTAAGGCTTGATTTCCACATTTTAAAAAAATCGTACCCTGGTGGGGTACAGACTGCTTGAAGGCGTAGATGCCGACTGACAGAGTTGGAGAATCCCTTCACATCTTTTTGGGAAGAAGAATAACAAAAAACATGCAGTGACCATAGACATCTCCTCAGTTACCTACATTATGGAGCAGCAGAAAAGTGGAAAGAAATAGGCAAAAATTAAAGTAAGAGTGCTAGACAAAGGAGAGTATGTTCATATGTGGTTCCAGAGATATCTGGACAGCCTTCTTCTGAAGACTTGGAATAATAAACTGTCTACGTCATGCTGTCTTCTGCTTATGAAGGTCTTGGGCTAGAGTCTCCAGAAGATCTTCTGCTTCTGGAGGATTCTCAAGAGTCCTCACTGGAAAATTTCTGTTTGGGATGGCCTTCCAGTTGCCAGGGATGACTTGTGTCCCTTTAATTGAGAAGCATATATCCAAAAATCAAATTCCTGAAGTTTTACTGCTTTGCTAGGTGTCAGCAATAACTGATAAAGTTTTTTTCCATCATAGTCCATGGGCTGCCTCTCTATGATGTCTCTTCTAGAAAACCAAGTTGTAGGTTGTTCAAGGATGGATTAGGAGGATAGTAATCATAAAACTGGCAGATTGAATGGATCCCTTACAGTATGTGCTTATTACTGCTTCTAACTGGGCAGAGTCTAGGATTACAGGTGAAGTCCTAGGTGCTTGGGTAGGCTTGTTACCCTCGTGAGTAGAGAACTGACATATTCTCAAAGGAGTTGATCTTCTTGTCAGTATGGCCAGGGCAGGATTTTGGGCCAGGGAAATTCGAGTGTTTCTGAAAGCTGGTCTAGTTTAATTTGAAAATTTCATCCATCATTTCTACTTTGCCTGAAGGTTGGGGGTGGTATGGACAGAGGAAATTGTGAGTAAGCACCAATGTCTGGCAGAGCCCCTTAATGGTCTTCTCAGTAAAATAAGGATACTCATCACTATAGCAGTAGATTGGGACTCCAGTAAGACACATAAAATTGAATGGCTTGTTTCAATGCTCTTCAACAAGGAAAGACTTCAACAAATCTGGAAAAAAAAAACATGCAAAAAAAGCCAACAACAAACAAAAATAAAAACAGCCAAATATATTCATATTCCATCACAGGGGATAATTGTATAACATTTATTTGGAGGTTTTCAAATGGGCCTTGAGGTCTTGATTCCCATCCATGCCCCATCTTTATTGTTTTGCCAAGATTGTGTTGTTGGCAGGTGAGGTATGCACTAGAGCAGGATTCAGTGAACTATAGCCCACAGGCCAATTCTGGCTCGTGGACTTTTTTTGTAAATAAGCTTTCCTGGAACACAGTCATGCCTGTTTGTTTATGTTCTGTCTATCACTGCTTTTTGCACCCCAGTGCACAGTTGAAGAGTTGCAACAGAGACTGTGAGACCCACAGAGCCTAAAACATTGACTGTCTGGCCCTTTACAGAAAGAGTTTGTCAATCCCCAGTCTAAAGCACCACGAAGATGGGCCATTTTGGTCATGTTGAAAGTTCCCCAACTGGGCCCCTGTAATTCCAGACTGTTCTTGATGGAGTTGTGCCATTTTGTAAAATACGCATAAGAAGTTGGGTTACAATGAGAATCCTACAAAGAGTGGGCCACCGGTCTGGTGGAGGGGTAGATTTGGACTGAGGTGACCCCATGCAAGTTGAACCCAGTCAGTCAAATGTGTTGCTTCTGCACCTCATGTCTTGGGCTCCCAACCAAAGGGTGACTGTCTACAACTGCAGTCCTCAGCAAAAGGGATTTTGGAGATTGTGTCTGTCAAGTCAACTCTCTGGGTTGACAAAATCAGGACAGAGGAAAAACAGAGCTTGTAACATTTTCGGAGGCAACCCAAGATAAAGTTCATCCTTTGAAGGCCACCAGTGAAGCAAGACCTAAACTTGTTGGTCCTTGGGACTAGTTTTGACCATGGCCTTATTGGTATTCATCTGCTGATGACTCTATGCCCATTTCCCTCCCTTAGAGAAAAATAAAATTCATGACACAACAGGAAAAGACAAGGTAAGATTAGATGAATAACATCTAAATTGTGGAAAAACCCCAGCTCAATTAGAGAAAGCTGTTATAGTAAAAGTAAAACTGACTCTTAATGATTTAGAGAAGCATGGGAGAACACAAAACTGACCATTCTTTTAAATAACATCATTAGGAGAAATGAGTGCATTTTATTTTATTCCTCCATGTGGGGCTTGGAAGTTCTTAGGGCAGGATAGCAGAACAGGACAAACACTTAGAATGGCTGATTTCTTAAGGTGAGGGCTGGTGTATGAGATGCAAGAATTCTAAGCAAAAATGGAAGTCTTGTACAAGTCACCAGGTATTCTGCTGGTGGGGGCCTTGTTCTGGTCCTCACTCCCCATTCATTCCAGAGGTATAACGGCTGTCACTTATCAGGCCAGGCACTGTAGACAATTTATCTCTGCATACCCCTGTGCCAGACACTGTCCATATTGCATCTCATTTAAACCTTACAGCAACACTATCCGGTCTGTATTATTCTTCTTTCCATTTGACAAAGGTGGACATTGAGGCTCTTGCCCCAAACGCGTCAGCTAGTCAGTGGCTGAGCCAAAGCTAGCCTTTTCCCACATCAGCATCTCACTGCCCCTCCTGGCTCTGTGACCCCATGGACACAGCAGCCCCCATTCCCAGGACTCTCTTTCTACCTGGTCTGCAAGCTGCAGAGATGTGCCATTCGAGCGTCCCCACACACCTTCATACTCAGGAGGCCTCTCCCCATTTCTCGCCTTCCTCACTCAAAGTTAAAAGATAAAAACATGTAGGTGACTAATAATCACAGTAAAGCGTGCTCAATTTTATTAATCAAGCAGGAAATGCAAATGCATACCAAACTATAATGAGATGCCATTCCATACCAACCAGACAGAAGAGCTCAAATTAAAAGCACTGATAATGTCAAATGTTGGCAAGAATATGCAGCAACTGGAACTCATGTAACAGTGGGGATGTGAACTGGTATAACCACTTTGGAAACTCTTTAGCGTTGTCTGCTAAAATGAAGTATATACTTCCCAGATATATTTCCAACAGAATGTCTTTGTGCTCAAAATGCTCATGGTAGCACCATTTGTGAGAGCTAAAAACTAAAAGTTACCCCAAATACCCACCCATCAACGGTAAAAATGGAGAAATACATTGCAGTATATCCACAAAATGGAATACTATACAGTAATAAGAATGTACCACAACTCACATAACACATGGATGAATCTCAAACATAATTTTGAACAAAGAACTCACACATGAGAGTATGTACTGTATGGCTTCATTTATAAAAGGTACCCAAAGAGTCAAAACTGTTTTGATCAAGATAATGTGTATCCTCAGCAGGGACTTATAAAGTCCAAAGGACAGGGCACCTGGGTGGCTCAGTTGGTTAAGCGACTGCCTTCAGCTAAGGTCATGATCCTGGAGTCCCGGGATCGAGTCCCACATCGGGCTCCCTGCTCAGCGGGGAGTCTGCTTCTCCCTCTGACCCTCCCCCCTCTCATGTGTTCTCTCGCTCTCTCAAACAAATAAATAAATAAAATCTTTAAAAAAAAAAAAAAGACCAAAGGACAAACAGAGGCCTTTTGAAGTACTGGTAATGTTCTGTTTCTTGATCTGGGTGGTGAATACAGGTATGTTTCCTTTATGAAAACTAATTGAACTGCACTCATATAATTTGTGCACTATTCTGAATGTATATTACACTTATAAATAAAAGTTAAAAAAAATAAAGGTATATAGCCCCTCCTTAACATCCTACTCCTTCCTTCTCTACCCATTAAGGTCCATTTTCAAAGAGAAGGAGTTACGTATCCAGAAGGACTATGTTGGAAATGCCATACTCATTGGTCCCTAGAATGGAGGTTCCTAGTGTCCAACCAACCTACCCAGCCTCACACACACTCTGCAGCATCCACCTTTGTCTTGCACCATGGAAGTCATTGTCTAGTAGTAACAGGGCTTTAAAATCAGACAGACCCCAGATCTGCTTACCTACTACGGAGCACTGTGCAAGTTACTTCATGTCTCCAAGCCCCTATTCCTTTATCTTCAAACAGAATGGAAGCATGTGCTAGCCACTGTCTGCTCACAAGTCATGCATCCCACTTCTTTGCTTTCCACTGCAGCTGAATACACCGCTTGTGTGACTTCTCCAGTTGCCAGAGCAAGAGTATGTGACCCTTGGGAATACGGAAGATGGGAGAGCAGAAGCACGGGAGGGCACTTGTATTCTTGGTGACACTGCAGAGTCATCCTTGGAACCCTGACTCTGGACAACGGCTGGGACAGAGAGAGAGAGACCTAGGGTGGCCTCTCCCAAAGGACCTGTCCTTGAGGGTTTGTTTCCTCAAATCCCCATTAGGACTGAGAGATGAGAGAGCTTTTCCCAGGCTGCAGAGCAGGTCCTGGTGGAGAAGAGGAAGCAGGCACATACGAGCCAATTGTGAGTGGTTCAGAAGTGCCTTCTTATATTATTTCCAACAAGTATACTTGTTCTGTGCCTCTGAGTCCTGGGGACCATGCTGTGAGCTGGGGACACAGTGGAAGACAAGACCGACGGGATCCCTGGCTCTCAAATGGCCACAGCCGTTCAAGCGAATTCAGACTCCGTCAACTTTCGAAGTCACTGTGGGCAGTACTGTGAGCACATTGCCAACTCTGTATTCAGAAACCCACCAATAACCAACCCAACTCGGGAACCCCTGGCTTGAGGCCGCCCAAGAAGAATTGTTTGAAGGAAAGCTAGTATTTTTCGAGCATCTTCTACATGTAAGAGGTGGGACCCATTTTCACCCTTCAGGGAGCTTAAATTCTGGGGCAGTTGGCACAGGACAAATGTTTGATCTGAGTAGCACAAGGTATCGTGCCTGCAGGAACCAAAAAGACGGTCCAGAGCAGCTGAGTCAGCTTTGGAGCTGAGGTGACCCGAAAGATGGTGGGATTCTATCAGGCAGAGGAAGACGGGAGATGATCCAGGAGAACCGGTAAAGGGGCATGGCCCAAAGGGGGAAGAACACAGCTGAGGCTGGGGACAGAAGACAAATGGGACCAGAGGGTTGGTTTGCAGCCTGACCAGAGGACTGTAAATGACGTGGGAAACAAAGGCAGAAGGAAATGGAGATAAAATTAAATGTCCATAGAACCTCCAGCCTGTTGACAAATACTTGAGGCAGGCAGAATATAATGTTCCTCCAGGAAGCTCCTGTCTTAATGTTAATGGCTTGCTAGAAGGAAGAACAACCTTGGTTTGACAATAGCATGGCCTCTGGTATCCTGTGTCTTTAGCATGTGAAGATCCTTTTCGAACTTCCCTTATCTTTACCTCCCCTAACCCCAGAGTATATCAGCATTTGCTCCTCATAATCCCACGCAGCAGAAGGCCACGGGAGCAGCAGACAACAGCACCTCCTTCGGCCCACGGGTCCTACCCCTGGGATTTAATAAAGCCGCCATTTTGTACTGAAGACGTCTCAAGAATTCTTTCTTGGCCATCGGCTCTGGACCCCACCAAACCTCACCTATATTAAAAAAAACTACACCATAAATACCAGGTTAAGGAATTTGGATCAGGTCGTGTGGGCAAAGGGAGATTTCAGGGCAGGAAGTAATGTGACAGGAGAGGCTCTGTGGCATCGGTGAGAGGGATGAGTAAGACCTTGGAAGCAGCAAACTGAGGCATGAGCAGCTTTCAGAGAGGGGCTCACACCCTCTGAGTTTTATTCCTGGCTTTTGGTTGCCCTGCTAATAAAGACTGTGCAAATCCATGGCAGGCCATGAAAAACCACAGCTTGCCTCCTAAAATCCATTTCCCCCTCTCTCTTTTCTTTTCTTTTCTTTTTTTTTTTTTAATTTTATTTATTTATTTGACAGAGAGAGAGTGCACAAGCAGGGAGAGAGGCAGGCAGAGGGAGAAGCAGGCTCCCCGCTGAGCAGGGAGCCCGATGCGGGGATCGATCCCAGGACCCTGGGATCATGACCTGAGCCGAAGGCAGACGCTTAACGACTGAGCCACCCAGGCGCCCCCATGTAATCCATTTCTGGTCAGTGAGGTATATAAAGAATTTTACAGTGGGGCTTCTCCAAAGGGCCTGTTTTCTTGATAAAAAGATGTAAGTTTAGCAGGCCAAACTTTTTTCCCTACTCCCTTCTTCCAACGAACTCAGATATGATGGCTGGAAGTGGCACAGCCATTGATGATCATGAGGACAAAAGCTTCAAGTCAAGGGTGACAGAGCAGGAAGATAGCAGGAGCCTTGTTTCTTAATGACTCCCTTCAATAACGGTACCAACCCAGACTGCTTCTCCCCAGACTCCTTATTATGCGAGAAAAATACCCCCTTACTTGTTTAAGGTTTATTTTAAGTAGCCAGATGTAATTCCTAACAGATATGTGTGGCAACCCGAACACCTCAGTTTCTCTCTCTTTCTATGATCCCACAACCTGGTGCATGAATGGATTATGCATCTGTTACGTGCTTTTCAGAAGCTGCCCACAGGAACACCTGAAGATGCCCCCAGGTTATGCTGCCCGGTTGGTCCCCACTCTCTCAGGCTTGCAAGCCTCCCTGGCTTGCCTGGACCCTCCAGAGACCAGGCGGCAATGCCAGCTGGAGCAAGCCCCGCATACCAGATCTCCAGCTGTGAATCCAAGAAAGGAGCCCTAGACCAGCAGTCCAGAGTCCCAGGATCCTGGATGACCACCTCTGCTTCTAATCAGGGCATGATCTTGACCCAGTTATTTCCCACTCTCCGGAGCCTCAGTCACCTCTTCTTTAAAATAGGGGGAGGGAGTTGAGCTAGTATATCAAATTAGCTTACATTTAGTGGGGGAAAAAAAAAAGTAAAACAAATGAAAAACAAAAAATAGCATATTCAAATGGCTTCAACAGTAAGGAAGTTTATCACCTGATAAAGTCCTGAAACAAGACCACTACACGGACGGTAATGTCAGCTGCTCACCAATGTCATCAGACACTCTGCAGTTCTCCATGGATTCGTTTTGTCCTCGTTCCGACTTCCTGCAGGGGCACAGGGATGACTACCCTAGTATGAGCCATCACAACCAGTCACACTCCCAGCCAAGAAAGAAAAGAATCCATCTTTCTTTTTTTTTAAGATGTTATTGATTGATTGATTGATTGATTGATTTGAGACAGACAGAGAGAGAGCTCGTGCACACAAGGAGGGTGGGCAGAGAGAGAGGGAGAAGCAGACTCTCGGCTGAGCAGGGAGCCCGATGCGGGGCTCGATCCCAGGACCCTACATCATGACCTGAGCTGAAGACAGATGCTTAATCGATGGAGCCACCCAGACACCCCAAGAATCCATCTTTCTTGTGTTTCATTTTTAGGAGCAAGGAACTTCCCCCACATTTCCCTATCAGACTTCCCCCTTTTTTTTTTAAAAAAGATTTTATTTATTTAAGAGAGAGAGAATGAGAGATAGCGAGCACGAGAGGGAAGAGGGTCAGAGGGAGAAGCAGACTCCCTGCTGAGCAGGGAGCCTGATGTGGGACTCGATCCCGGGACTCCAGGATCATGACCTGAGCCGAAGGCAGTCGCTTAACCAACTGAGCCACCCAGGCGCCCTATCAGACTTCCCTTTACCTCTTATTGGCCAGAGGTGCCTGTTTCCAACCAGTCACTGAAAAGGAGAGTGGGATCACCACCTGCTGGGAAGGTACTTTGCAGAGCCAACCACGACCAGTACAGAAAGGGAGCCCTTCCTGCTACTGAAACCCCACGATACAGAGCAGATAAAGGCAGAGGCCCTTGGATTGAAGTTAGGGTTGGGGAGAAGACTGGAGCCCACCCCTATTGTCTTCAGAGTCCCAGTTACAGAGTCCTAGAGCTCTTTCCACCAGTATGAAAGCACTGGGCTCGAGCTCTAAGGCAGCTTCCTCCCAACATCCCATGGGTCTCTGCTTCTAAGGTGAATGGCAGGATGGGATAACCGCCCATGTCCATGGAGGTCACCTTGAAGAAGTGCCCGGGCTTCCTCTGGGCTTGCTACAGCTCAGGAAACTATATGGATTGTTCCGCACTCTACACTCCTAATAGCAACACACATTTATATGACGTTTTCCTATCTGTGGGCTCTTGGGCCCATATGATCTCATCCAGTCCTGGAAACAGCCCTATAAGTACTATAAGGCCCAGGTGGCTCTACACTAGAGCCGTAGAGATGGGAAAACCAAGGCACAAATCAAGGAGGTATTTGTCCCACAAAACCCAGGTCTGGACCAACTAGGTGTAAGGGTGAGTGCCACTCCTAAGAAACTGGAGGTCCAAGGGAAAAAGCCATAGCATGATCGCCAGGCGACTGGGGCCTCTCATTCTCTTTGAGCCCTCTCCCTTCATCTGTAGAGCGCACCCCCTCAGGGCCATGGGGGGGACTGGGGGAGTCCGGTGAAGGTCCCTGGGTTGTTGAGAAGGGCCGTGGGGTCCTCCAGGCTGGGGCTGCAGACAGCTTGGGGAGGGCAAGCTCTGTCTCCTCATCTCCGGACTATACCTGAAGGAAGCCTGGGCCCCAGCCCCCCACCGCCACCCCACGCCTGGCCACTGCCTCCTCCTCCCCGGGCTGCCCAGGCTGCGGCCCTGGCCCAGCACCTCCCCCACTCCCTGGGGGCAGGCAGCTGCTAAGGGCTCTCCCCTCGAGCTGCTTCATTAAAGATTTGTTCTGTGGAGTTGCAATCAAAATAAACAGACCAGCCTGAAAGCCAGGGAACTAAAAACCAATTAAGAGGGAACGGAGGTGGAAGGAGGGTGGGGGCAGGAGGGGAGAAGAGGCCGGGGCTTTCCAAAGACTCAGTTCCCATGGCATCCAGCTTCCAAAATAGTCTGGAAATAAAAAATAATGGAAACCACTGTGGAGAGCGAAGTGATCCTGGCAGGAGGAGAGTCCCAACCTCGGGATTCGCTAACTCCCCTTGCTCATGGCTCCCAGAGGGCACCCCAGTGGGCCGGAGCCCTGGGGACCTGTCCCTCCCCGCTCCCTGCCCATTCCTCTTTCCCTCCCAAGTTGGTGAATGGTTCAGACCCTCCGCAGGGCCCACTGCCAGGGCTCCAAGGTGAGGGAGCCGCAGTTGACCCGGCCCCCTGCGGAAACCAGAGACATGATGGAGGCAGGGAGGGCCCGGGATGAGACCGGAAGGGGAAGTTCAGGCACCACGAGGCCTCCAGCCCAGTTTTAGAGGGCTTCCTGGGGGAAGCGGCATTCAGACTGATACCTGAAGGAAGAGGTGGCCAGGAAATGAGCAGAGGGAAGGCCACTTCAGGAAGCAAGAAGAGGAATTGCAAAGGCCCAGGGAGTAGGGGAGTGGGAGAGAGAAAAACCAGAAGTTCGGTAGGGCTGACAATTATTGACTTAGGCGGATTTCGTGCCAAGCTTAGCACTTTTTTTACACACAGAATCCCGAGAGGCAGGCTGAGACTTACAGATGTCAAGGTGGTGGGGCTGGGACCCCGCACCCGCCCTCCTTCCCCTCTGCCGGGAGCCCCTATTTCCCTGCCCCTTCCTTCACCCTGGCGACAGCGGAACAGTTATTTCCTAGCCATATCTCCAAGGAGGCCCTGCAGCCCACCGGGAGGCATCACGGTTTAACCATCTCCAGACCCCCTTGTGGTCTGGTTTCTGTTTCAATGGTGAGGCAATAGGAAAGCTGAGATCCTGTTAAGCTGACTTGCAGAGGCCAAAAAAGAATAACAGCCAAAATTAAGTTAACCCTTGCCTTCTCCTTGGTCCACCCCCGCTTCCCCGACCATAGAAATAAGCGCTGAACCACAGAACCAGCGAGGGAAGCGACACCTTGGCCCCGGGAGAAGGGGCTCCCAGGCCCTGAGGGACACGTGGCCTCCCCAGGCAGGTCGGAGCCTCCTGCATGGGTGTGAGTGACAGCGCCATACGGGGCCCTACCCAGCCTCACAGCACTTGCCACATGGAAGGCCTCCTAGCTGAGAGGCAGGACTGGGCTAACGGGAAGGGGCAAGGTGGAGTTCAGCTGCCCCGAGGGCAGCTCTCAGGCACTGACTTCTCATGGGTCTCTCTTTCCAAGAAGCCAAGCCAGTGCCCCGTGGGAACCCACTGGAAATGGGATGCCCCTGAGAAGGCAAACCCAGAGCCATTGGCTCCCAACTTAGCGTCCCCTGAAGGCTCAGAGCAGAACAAGGGGAACGTGGGCCAAGGCAAGAACACCGGGCTGGGAGTCCAGAGGCTGACCTTGAGCGGGCGCCTGACCTGTCATCGTGGTGAATAAAGCGTGGGCATTGCAATCAGATCCCCTGAGGGATCAGCCTAGTTGCACCTCCTGGGAGCTGCTTGACCGTGGTCTACTTACTGCTCTCTGAGCCTCAGTTCCCTCAGCAGCAAATGGGTACAGTCATGCTGACCCCCTAGGGTCTGTACTGGGGCAAAATAAGGTGCCAGAGTGCCTTGAGCAAGCTGGGCAGGGACAAGGAATTCACTAGCATTCCTTTTTCCTCCAGACCTCAACTTCGCCAGCTGTAAAATGGGGTGCCAACTCCCCTAGGTTAGGTGTGTAAAGCACTCGGAAGACTGCAAAGGCCTCCAGAGGTGTGCAAGAGGCCTCTGGCTGCAGAAGCTGCCGAGAAACTACTCCCTTTCCAGCCCCCACCCCCCTCGGACTCTCACCTGCCATTGGCCGTAAGGCCTCCCTCACCCTGCATGGCCTCTTCCTGGGCAGTCTTGAGGGGTTTCTGTGGCCACAGAGCTAGAAGAACATTTATGAGGCAAGTATAAGAAACTCACAGCAAAAATAAGAAATTAGAATTCTTTTCCCCCTCCCCAGCCATTCCTCTGCTTTCAGTTGAAGGAAATGAAGCCCAGACATAAAAGGTGATTGGTCTGAAGTCACAGCTTGTAAGTGCCTGGGTTTGGAACCCCAGGGTTACCCCACTCCAAGGCCCATACCCCTGCCCTTTCTCCCTCCCACTCCCTGGCTCGTGGGCAGAACGACTCCTGGGCCCAAGGGGACTGCCCAGGGCCAAAGTGAGGAATTTTCAGAGATCAGGGGCGGGTCTCTGCTCCTGCAGGTGCTGAGAGTGCGGCCCCCTCTCTACCCGTGGGAGAAAGTGGCCCGCTGAGTTGCCACCAGCTTCCTCACTGGCCTGCGCCCTCCTAGAGGGAGCCAACAGGGCAGTGACAAGGGCAGCCTGCCCGGAGGTGGTGACCACAGGCCCGGGTCAGAATCTGAGTTCGGCTGCGTAAACCTACGCAAGGTCCCCCACCTCTTGGCTTGTGAGTCCCCTTATCCAGGAGGAATGCTTGTCCCATCTCCCAGGCAGGCTGCCAGGAGACCCGAAGGAAATAACCAATATGTGTTGAAAACCCTCAAAGCTTGTTATCATTAGTAATTAGCACACTCATTATTTGTTTGTGTTTCTAAGCAGCAGATTGGCTAAGCGTGTGAAACGGCTTCTCCCTCCCCACTCCTCGGGCCTTCCCATCCTGTTGACACTGGTCCTGCTTTGGCCACAGACAGTGAAAAGGTGACTCAATGCCCACCTGTCAGAGCAGCCCCCCATCCTGGGTGAGCGCCCACACAGATACTGAGCGTTGACTGTTTATCTCGAGGTTGTGCTGGCCCGGTCACAGAGCAAAAGAAGCAAGTGCGGCAGGCATGTTTTCCCCTTTTGGCTCCCAGGAATGAAGAAAACCCAACACGTTAGATCAACAGTCCCCTGACACATTTTTGTGGAGCACTCACTATGTGTAAGCACTGTGCTCGCCTGTCATGGATAGAATCCCAGAAGCCTCACATCACAGCCCTGTGATGGAGCAGTGACTTCCGTCCTTCTTCCTGCCTGCCTTCCCTCAGATTTCCACCTTTGATCCGCAAGCCCACATTTCCACACAACCTGAGGGAGCGTGCGGGGAGGACTGCTGGCCTCAGGGGCTCTGTCCTGGGCAGGAGGGAAGGCCTCAGCCATCCGAGAGGACCCCGGGGACCTGGCCCACCCAGAGCAGCAAAAGGGAATGAGGCACATACAGAGACCCTGGGCCCAGAAGGGGCGTTCGCTTGGAGAAGCCCTTCTTCCTGGGTGTGCAAGGAGGAATGTTTCCCAAGCAGCCCCTCAGACCAACACCTCTAAAATAATGCCAGAGGCTCCCCCCAGCAAGGCCTGGGGCTCCATGGGCACACAAGAGGTACCAAATCAAAGCAATCAGGAGATCAGATAAAATGGAGGCTTCCTCTGATATCTGAGGAAAACAGAAGCCCCCTGAGAGCTGAGCAAGTCTTGAGGGCGGAGCAGGGAGTTAGAGAGAGCCCACAGCTGAGAGAAGGCCCTAGCCCCAGAGGAGCCCCTGATTCTGAGGGGCTCTGAGGAAATCCTATCTCCTGAGCTGTAGACACTATTCTTCTGTGTTCCCAGGGGTCCACAGAGAGATGTGGTTAGCCACTGGGTTCAAAGGGACACTGTGGTTCTCACGGGTCATCCATTCAACTCTCTCGGCCACCCCCATGAGGCAGAAATCATCACGCCCAGTTAAAGCTAAAGAACCTGCAGCTCAGAGAGGTTAAATAACTCAGTCTGGGTCACACAGTGTCCTCCTCAGGGTCATTTGGCTGTAAAGAACGTACATACTTATTGTTTAACAGGATAAAATAACTGACCTGTGATTATTCCAAGCCTCCGCCCTCCCCTTTCCTGCAAGGGAGACTCCAGGTGGCCCACGTCTTTGCTTTTCCTTCTCACCCTTGAAGACACCCCTGCCCGCAAAGTGGTTCTTTGGGACTTTGACAAGCAGAATTGGAAGTAAAAGAGAGAGGAGAGGAAGATCCAAGAGGCACCGGGCTAGGACTGGGGTAGCTTTGAGGTGGAATTTACCAGGAGAGGAGAAAGGAGAGTTGGCCCTGGGGAGGCACAGAGGCCCCTAGAGAAATGGGGGGTAGGCTAGGAAGTATCCCCTCTCATGACTGAGGAACGCAAAGAAAGACATGAAGTTAGAATGACATAACATTTGGCTTCCAAACTCTGCTCTTTTGAACCAACACCGCTGAGACCAGACCGCATGAGTCACAGCTTTGTGGGCATTCCATTTGCCGGGGTGGATGAGGAAAGGAACGGGAACGGGGACGGAGGCAAGGAGACCAGCCTCCTTCTCAGACACGTTTGCTGTCCTCAGTGTCATGTTCTCTTCTCTCCACTCTCCCCCTCACTTCATTCAGGCTTCAGAATTCCCGCTCCTTTGTACCTGTGGCTAGTCTACAGCCTTCCATGGCCACCCACAGCATCTTGTTGGCCCTTTTCCGCAATGATGACCGTTTTTGCTGGAGTGCCCACTGCGAACTGTCTCATGGCATTCGTGTTTTCCTGGTTCAAAAAATCATTTCCCCAGTATGAAGTCTCCTTTTGGAAGCTTTATCTTTAAAGTTTAGCCCTAAGCTGTCCTGACTCTTGGCTGCGTTTCACCTCTGTGGCTCCGTTAACAAGTCGAGGGCTTATGAATCTATAGAACTGTGTGCTGATCCTGAAAGAATTCACACATCTAACTGCTTTATTGAAGAGTCTCATTAGGAAATAAACATGCAAATGGTTTTACTTCTTCTCTCTTCCCCTATCCATACTCTGACAAATTCCTTTTCCCCTTGGTTAAAAGCCCCCTTGTCTACTTCGTGGTCCAATCCATACTTTTCCATTTCCTTGAGTTTCTAGGACCATCTGGGTTTGTTCATTAGGACTCAGTTCTGCTTGTTTGTTTGTTTGTTCTCCTTCCTTTCCCAGGAGAGGCCAGAGATGTGGTTACTTGAGTTGGAGAAGGAATCTGATCGAATCTTCACATACTTCCCCTCCCCCCCCCCCCCCCCCCCCGCCACTTCCTCCAGGGCCAGTTCATCCCAAAGAAGATGGGCAGGGAGAAAGGCAAACATCTCCTAACCTAGGATGAAGTCCTTTCAGGGGTGGTTGCTGCTGCTCGTTATTTGGTTAAGCCCAATGACCTTTGGTGCCTTCGGTGGGGCAGGCACCCACGGGCTGGCGCCCCCATGGCATGCAGGTCTGGGCGCCTCAGAAGGCCCTGCGAGGACCAAAGACTGCTGACTCTAGGGCCTCCTGCTGCTGGTGCCTCTCACTCAATGTGCAGCAGGCTGGTGTGGGGAAGGAGAGGAGGAAGGGAGGAAGGGGATGGGAGGAGGACTAACAGCAAGGGGACTCAAGTCCAGCTACCTGATCTGGCGTCCACTCGACCCGCAGAAAATGCAGGAGCCCCGGCCTTACCCAAGTGTGGGAGAGCGGCTACTCCCTCTCCATTCTGCCAGGTCTCTCCAAACCTCCTCTCTCCTGCTCGGCTCACACAGGGCACACCAGCAATTCCGTCTTCCCATTTCCTAAGCTCCTTCAAGATCTAAAAAGCATTCTGCAAGCACCTTCAAAAGATTTTTTTTTAACCTTCTGAAGACATTTAAATGTGGGCAAATGATCTTTGAACAAGGAAACATGAATAATGGGGCCTTTAAGGATAGATCGCTTGATGTCCCCCTCCTTAGGCTTTAAGGATGAGAAAGGGCTGCCCCTTTCTTTAAGAGAGCTGCATACTCCCCCAAAGGTAACTGACTCCCAGCTCTCCCCAGTTCTCTACTGACCAAGGGGATGGGACTTCCATCCAGGAGTCCGGGCAAAGGCAGGCAGCCCCATTTGTACCCAAGGTGAACGTGCCTGTATACAGAGCATGGTGCACAAGGTAAGACTGCCAACCAAATGTGCAGGGCCGGTGGGTCTGCCCACGGGGCTATGTGCTGAATTCTGATGGCATTTTCAACTGGCAGGCCAGTTACTTGTTTCTGTCTAGACAGACTTTGCCTCCATGAGGGGCTGTGGATAACTGATCACATGAAAGTGTCAGATGAGCCGCTCTGGACAACCCAGGGGCAGGTCAGAGCGAATTACCATGCTTCACAGTACTTTTGAAGAAAGGCAGCTTTGCTGCTTTCAAGTAGATCCAGTAATGGGAACCAGGTGTGACCAGGAGAGGTCCTTGGGGAACAGCTTCAAGGACTAGCTAAGAGTGAGTTGTAACCAGCAAAGTGGTTGTTTATATGGGGATGGGTGAGCGTATGTGATTTTAAATGTCCTGTTTGAATATCTCTCCCAACATCATTTTCTCACTATCTTTCTTTCTTTCTTTCTTTTTAAGATTTTATTTATTTATTTGACAGAGAGAGACACAGCGAGAGAAGGAACACAAGCAGGGGGATTGGGAGAGGGAGAAGCAGCCTTCCCCGCGGACAGGGAGCCCAACGCGGGGCTCGATCCCAGGACCCTGGGATCAGGACCTGAGCCGAACGCAGACGCTTAACGACTGAGCCACCCAGGCGCCCCCTCACTATCTTTCTGTACTTCCACGAGGAAAGATCACCCAAGCCAAAACTCACTTCCTCCCAGCCCTGTCCAAATTACTCCAAATCTCAAATGAACACCTCCCCACAATCAAAGATGTTTGCCTGAGAGGGTAGCTCATGAGGAAGCCTGTGTTTCACAGCAGGAGGAGGAGTTTAGCCAAAACCCACGTGGAGACAACCTTGATTCCAGCCCCAACCCATCTCAGAAGGGAGTGTCTCCAGACTTAGGTGCTCAACAGTATTGGATGAACTTAGCTGAGCTGAAATGCTCAGGGGAGAAAGAGGGAAAGCTGAAGGCTCCCCTGTGGGACTGGTCCTGTATCAGATCCAGAAATCAGGTACTGAAATCGTGAATAATTCAGTTCAGTGACTACTGTGGCAGATGCTTTGAGGATCCAGCCAGAGTCCATGTGGTCCAAGAAAATTGAATATTGTTGGTGAGAGGTGACATCCATACTAACAATGGCACAAGGCAAAGTGAAAATAATATAACAGGACAGAAAAGAACAGGATTTCACAGTGGTGCAGAAGAATAAGATTACTTGTAGCCAGAGAACCACAAGAGGCTCTATGAAGGAGATTTTTGAGTAAGCTTTAAAGCTAATTAAAAAAAAAAAACCACAACACCAAATAGACTACACTGATAATGGATACGTGAATGAGTACAATTATTTGGAGAACAGTATGGCAGTATCTCCCATGGTTGAAGATATGCATTCCATCACCCAGCAATTACACATCCAGGTATACATGGTAAAAAACAAAACAAGACAAAACAAGCAAAAAAAAAAAAAACTCTTACACGTGAACTAGACATTCAATGCCACTTTCTATGTAATGTCAAAAAATTAGAAATGACCTAAATGTCCACTAATAGATAAAAGGATGTGTAAATTGAGATATAGCCATACAATGGAATATTACACATAGGTTAAAATGAATGTACTAGAGCTGTGTGTATCAATGTGGAAAAATCTAGAAAGCTTTGTTCAAAGCATATAAGAAAATCTCTGACCAATCATTAGTTGAGCACTAGGCTGACCAAGCAGAGACTTCACTGGTTGCATACAGGGAATACAGACTTTACAGAATTAGTCCAGCAAAGTCACTAAACAGAAAAAGCAGCAATGGCACAACAATAACAACAATAACCCCTTTAAGGAGAGGAGAATCTGATTTCCAGACTTATCACATTGTATTATTTACATCATAGTCAAACTATCAAAAGACAAGGAGAAAATCTTGAAAGCAGCAGGAGAAAAATAACTCATCATACACAAGAAACTGTCAATCAGTAATTCTATATTCATTAGGACTATCCTTCAAAATTGAAGGAGAAATTAAGATATTCCCAGATAAACAAATATAACAGAAGTAACAATACATGTGCATGAGCCAATGTAGCCAGAGATTGTTAAACGGGATGTTTTGATTCTAGCTATATGCGATTTATAAGAGACACACTGAAATATATGGACCCAGAAAAGGTGAAGTAAAAGGATGGAATTAGATATAGCAGGAAAAATAACAATCGAAAGTTGTAGAATAATATCAATATCAGATGAAATGAACTTTAAGGCAAAAGGCATCATTAGAGATAGAGGTTTAATACATTTATTAATGAAAGGAAGCTCACCAGGAAGAGATGAAAATCTGTAACATGTAGATACCTAATAACTTGACTTCAAAATATATAAAGCTTGACAGAATTACAGAAGAGACATTGATACTTTCACAATCATAGCAGATTTCTCTGTAACTGAGATATCAAGGAGACATAATCAGAAATGATTTAAATTGACAGTCTTAGTCTAATGGACAAATATAGAACCCTTCACTCATTGTATTATTCATATTTTCCCTTGGAACATTTATAAAAATTGACCATGTGTTACGCACAAATTAGAAATTGATAGCAAAAATAACTTTCAAAATATTACTTTGTAAATTTATAAACACATCCCTAAATAACTCATGTGTTAAAGAAGAAATTATAAGGAAATGAGAAATGAGAAAATATTTAGAACCTAACAATAATTAAAATAACAACATCTCTAAGTTTCTTGATGCAGTTACAAGAATGTTAAAGAGAAACATGCATTTTCATTTATGGCTCCTGTAAGAAAAGATGTAAAGGTCACAACCTATAAAGAATTAAGTGGGGGCGCCTGGGTGGCTCAGTCGTTAAGCGTCTGCCTTCGGCTCAGGTCATGATCCCAGGGTCCTGAGATCGGACCCCACATCGGGCTCCCTGCTCGGCGGGAAGCCTGCTTCTCCCTCTCCCACTCTCCCTGCTGTGTTCCCTCTCTCGCTGTCTCTCTGTGTCAAATAAATAAATAAAAATCTTAAAAAAAAAAAAAAGAATTAAGTGACCAGCTCAAGAGGTTAGGGAGGAGAGAAACAACAAAGTAAACCCAAATGAAGTAGAAGGAAAGTAATAAAGATGAGGACAGAGACTAATGAAATAGAAAATGGGCATAGCAAGCATCAATAAAACCAAAAACTGGTTCCTTGAAAAGACTGATAAAGTAGATAAATCTCTGGCAAAGTTGATCAACATAAAAAAAGTGAAGGTGCAAATGAACACTGGTGGAACCAAGTTGCCACACCAGCGGTGGACCCCATATCCAGAATGTTATGTGTGAAAGAGATAGCCTTCTATCTTGTTTAAGCCATTGTCACTTTGGGTGTCTGTTTCTCAAAATGGGAACTATTCCTAACCAACTCAGAGGGCTAGGCTGGGCATGGGCTGGGTCTGGTCATCCCAACTCTGCCAGGCAGGATGAGGATGGTGGGGATAGAGGAGAAGCTGTACTATGGGTGATCAGGTGAAGCTGCCTCTGAGAAGCAGAAGTGACAGGTGAGCTCACGGCCAGGCTGGGCTGAGGTGGCAGCTCAGACAGTGGCCAGCAGGACAAGCGGTGACTGCAGCCAGTGCCATGACTATTTTCAACAGTCTCCTGGCTTTCCAGGTGGGCTCATCCCAGGGCTGCCTGGTGGAGGCCAGACCCACTGGGCAGGTCTGGTTCCTCTGGGACAGGTGATGTAGAATCTGGCTTGTGTTTGCAAGTCCCAGGAAGCCCACCTCAAACTGGTTTACACAATAAAGACAATATAGTCCCTCATTTAGCTTAGTTCGATCCCACAGCTCCAATTATGGTTCCAAAGATGCACAATATTGGCCCCACGTGGTCTCAGGCTACCCATCCCTGCAACAGCTCCACATTCTTCTCTGGTGAGAGAAATGGCTTCGGCAGTTACACACTTCCCATTCTCACCCCACACCACCCAGGAAGAAAAAGAGCTCCTCCCCCGCCCCGTCCCGCCCCACCGCGAGCTTCCTTTACGAGTCTAGCGTTTAGTGTTCTCTCATTGGCCAAAATTAGGTCATGTGTTTGTCTCTATGCCAATCAACATGCCGATTGCAGCCAATCAGGACTCACCTCTGGAGCTGCTGTTAAATTAAGTTGGACAAATTTCAGAGCCGTCTTCTCTCCTCATATATTGTAGAGGATGTTAATATACCTAACTTGTAATACTTTCAGGCGATAAATAAAATTAGTATTTACTCACTTAGCACAGTGCCTGACACTGCATTTGATCAATGGGAGCCGTGAATAGCTATTAGCGCTAACACTGAAAACCAGGGCTCCATTCCCACCCCTGGGGTGAGAAATTTGGGCGAGGGCTTTTGGGGGCTAGTTCCTGAGAAAAGAGAGCAGTATCAACACAAAACTCGACACCCTCCCCTCCAGCCCTGGGAGGTAAACTGAGGCGGTGTGTCCTTAATACAGCTGAAGGCACAGGGACCCAGGGAGGGCTAGTCCTTCCTAATCACCCAGAAACCCCAAGGACAAAGAAGCAGAGGTGACTGTGCTCAAAGATGACTTTCCCCATTTTGTGATGACCTCCCCCCCGATCATACCTAGGCCCCTAGGGTGGGACTGTCCCATTAAATGGCCACATTCAAAGTAAGAGGAGCAAGGAGGCTGCAGAGCTTCCCTCAGGCTTGGCTCCTGGTGGGTGAAGGGGTCATACGCCCTGACAGGCCTTTACCCAAGGAGAAAAATCTTTCTAATAGCCCAGAAGAATGCCCTAATCTGACATCTCGTTTAGCAGATTATTGGGCCTGGCTTTGATCTCTACTGGGCATAATGAGTGCGCCTCTCAGGCCAATCAGCTGTCATTAATTAGCAGACCGGTCAGCAGCTGGGCCTGCCCAGGAGCGGGGCCCTCTGCTCTCAAATGGGGAAAGTGAGATGTTTGTGAGCAAGTCAGACCCAGCATGAAGCTATGGGATATATCTGGGTCCCCAGGACCGACCCTGGGCTCTCTCTGGGAAAGTGCGCTAAGCTGGGCCTTCGCATGACACACGTGACACACAAAGCCACTCGGGGCCTGGGCAGTGAGCGATGGCCTACGCTTCCTGCAACACCTCACCCGATGGAGAGAAGGCTGCATAGCAGAGCGTGGGACGCCACCACTCAGCACCATGATGTGCAGGCGGACCAGAGACCACCTGCTTGTGCATCTGGCCCCTCCCCCAAGGCCAAAGGCTGCCTCTCTGACTTATTGGCTCTTGGCCCCCTTTTCTCCCTCTTCTTGGGCCCTGCCATTCCACCACCCCCCCACCATGTGGCCCTTAAGAGTCCCTGGGAGCAAAAGAGAGTGGGTATCGCGTCCTACGGTTTCGGCATCTCTAACAGCAGTGGGACCAGCCTCACGTTCCTACCTTAGGGTTGGGGTTTCAACAGAGACACGACGAAGGACGCAGATGAGGAGAAACGGCACCGGTTTTCCCCGGTCAGAGGCAGTGTCAGGTGCACAAAAACTAGAGACTTAGTGTGGGAAGAGCTGGATCCGTATGCCATCCTCTGCCACTCACTAAATAGCCCTGTGACCTTGAAGTAAGTCCCCTGAATTTCTGTGAATAGTAGTGTTGTCCTTTGCGTGAAACATATCACATAGTGATTGCGCATATGAACTGTCCTTAGTTTTTGCGTAACACCAAACACTGAGTTAACATGTGTATTTTAAGTGTTCAAAATTACTAATACATTTTAAATCAGTGAAACCAAACAGTAAATTTATCTTCATTTCAAAAATTAATGAACAGATAAAACATTAAGTGAAACATTTATGGAAATATAAACATTAAACGTAATACATCAGAACAAAAGACTAGGAGACAAAAATTTTAAAAATAATTATTTAAATAATTACTCATTTGACGTATTCGAAAGATAATAGGAAAATGTCACTGTGAAAATTAAATATTATTTGATCTTATTTAGTACTACCCTAAAAAAAATTACAGATATCCTTGTTGTGTCATTAATAATTGCACATTAACAATTTGTGTGCAAATTTTCCCCACTGCAAGTTCTTTCTGACTCCACACCATTTGGGGCAACAGCACGGAAAGAGTTATAAACTAACAGCAAATATGTTCTTTGACACCATCACTGTGGGGGGGGGCAATCCATCTCTTGCTTAATAAATTTGAGAAAAGCTTTTCAATTTTTTTCTGGCAGAAGTGGGCAAAGAATGAGACCTTTTAATTGATAGTAAACATTTATTGTTTGTTTGTTTGTTTGAATAAAAGCCTTCTTCACTCTCACCAGGGACGGACAGAGACTGATGCACCATTGGTTGTGTCCATTTCAATGCTCTTGTGTTCTTTGAACTAGAACTAGAGCTTCAGGAGAAGGCTTGCTATGTTGATTAGCGTTTTCTTTCTTTTCTTGAGAAGTATGGAAACACACGCATACACACAAAGCTTTCTAAATGAGTATCCCCTTGTTCTAGCTGGAATTTTAATGTAGCATATAACTTATCTGGGTGGTTTCAAAATAGAACTTACTCTGATATTAGATTTTTAAAAATATGAACTAATAGTATTACACTAAAAACTGTGAAGGTGTGATATTTTAAAAACACGGAGAGACTAATAAAAACTGGCTTGGCGATGACTTGCTCTAGTTAAGTGGTTTCCAAGTCTTTTCTGCTGTCGGGACCCTCTACTGAGGGACTAGAATGTAGAAAACAGCAAAGCGGGCGTTTTGAACCAAATGAGTGGAAGGGCCCAGAGCCCTGCTCTCCTCCTCCCTTACGTGACCCTCCCTCCCTCAGACACACTCATGCACATTAACACGGGAGGGGGTAATGCCCGAAGGCTTCTGGTGGAGAGGAACTCAGCATTCCAGGTGAACTCTGGGTGCTTTCCAGCTCTGAACTTCAACGAGGTCAGGCATGTCCTGGCTCAGTCGCTCCAGCCAGAAGGCTGATACCAACCTCATCAAGACCTCTCAGTTCCTCCTGGTTTCCAGGGTGAGGGTTCCTATTTCATGAGAATTGCTAGCTCTCCCATCCATCCTCCTCTCCTCACCCCTCCTCCTTCCTCATCGGCACTGAGCACTCCTCACCCCTGGACCCTACCTGCCGCAGCCCCCAGTCCCCATCAGTGGCACAGATGTCCCCAAGAAGGATGCATCCGTGGACACACAGGCACCATCCACAAGTCTGCAGAGAGGCTTCCTGGGGCTCATGACTTAGAGATGAGAGAAGGTCCTGCCTGGGTCCCTGCCTCTGCCCTGGTGCATTTATTAATTTTTTCAATTCATCTTTTTGCTAAAGGTTTATTAAGCACCACTGTATGCCACTGTGCTAGGTGCTGGGGATACAGTGGTGAGCGAGACAAACACCATCCCTGTCCTCAAGGAGCTTACAGTGTAGAAGGAGAGATGAACATGTAAAATAATCACTCAGGTGAACTTGACAATGGTGTAAAAACGCCCTTCCTTTTTCTGTGGCCCTCCAGTACTGCCCCCATACGCACAAGAAGTGAAATCTAGGAGCCTTTAGGATACCAGCTCTTACCTTCTTGAAGTTCTGACAGCCCAAGGGGCCTTGCAAAGGAGCCCAGCTCTCTGAGCAGGGCCTCCGGGGCCACACGGAGCATGTGGGCAGTGGCCAAGTTCAGTAGGCCCCTCCCCAGCCCTGCCTCTCTGACTCAGGGTACCCTCGGGGGAATCTCAAGGCAACCTCCTTTCCCTCACCCCATCCCACAGACAAATGGCGGCAGCACCAGGGTGGATCCAGTTTTGTGGGGCCAGAGACATATCCAATTCTGGGGGCCCTCCTTAAGAAGCCAAACACAAAATTACAAAACTAGGTTAAAAAAAGTGAACATTTATGGAGCACCTACCTGGGTGGCTCAGTCGGTTAAGTGTCCAACTCTTGATTTTGGCTCAGATCATGATCTCAGAGTTGTGGGATCAAGCCTTGCGTCAAGCTCTGCACTAGGCACGGATCCTGCTTGGGAGTCTCTCTCTTCTTCTTGCCCTGCCCCTCCCCATCTCTCTCTCTCTAAAAAAAAAAAGTGAACATTTATTTCTTTAAAATGTTTCTCATTCTTTTCTAGAAGTCACATCAACTCCTTCATTTTTAAAAGGTGACAAACACCAGAAAAATAATATTTTATCTATTTATTTTTAAAGATTTATTTATTTATTTGACAGAGAGCACAAGCAGGGGGAGAGGAAGAAGCAGGCTCCCCGCTGAGCAGGGAGCCCGATGCAGGACTCGATCCCAGGACCCTGGGATCATGACCTGAGCCAAAGGCAGACGCTTAACCAAATGAGCCACCCAGGCACCCAAGAAAAATAATATTTAAATAAATTAACTCCCTGA
This sequence comes from Zalophus californianus, assembly GCF_009762305.2. NCBI lineage: Eukaryota > Metazoa > Chordata > Mammalia > Carnivora > Otariidae > Zalophus > Zalophus californianus. Next base: position 76,903,615 of record NC_045602.1, read on the forward strand.
CACACCTTTACAATACTCTTTTATATTTTTGGCTGGGTGTTCTCTGACGGCCTCACCAAATGCCTCAGCGACTTCCTGCCATTTTCCACAGAGAGTACAGAATGGCCCTTCCTCTACCATGGCTGGGTGAAATATGTGCTCTGCTGTGCAGAGTTTAGAAAAGTTTATTTCAGGGGCGCCTGGGTGGCTCAGTTGGTTAAGTGTCTGCTTTCGGTTCAGGTCATGGTCCCAGGGTCCTGGGATCGAGCCCCGCATCAGGCTCCCTCCTCCGCGGGAAGCTGCTTCTCCCTCTCCCACTCCCCCTGCTTGTGTTCCCTCTCTCGCTGTGTCTCTCTGTCAAATAAGTAAATAAAATCTTTTAAAAAAATAAAAATAAACCCAAAAAAAGTTTATGTCAGCTTCACGACTGATGTCGTGTGAATTCTTAAGATTGCTGTCAGTTGGGGGTAAACCCTTAACAGGTTTCATATGCGTTGTAAGATTAAAACAACTTCCCGAAGACTGGCTTCTGACTCCAAACACTTCTAATCTCGTTTCTCTACCACTTCCCACACACCTCCCCTCCTGATAGCCATAGGACCCTCCCCGGCCCCATCGCACCAGCTGGGTCAGCGCCAGGGGTCGTCTGAGAGCTTGTGGAAACCTTTCCTCCTCAAATAACCCTCCCGTTACACACAAGTGACCCAAGACCTCCTTCGTGAAATGTCACACACGAGCACCGCATCGGCACCCGTACGTACATCCCATCCGACCGCTCCAAATGCATCCCCGACTCCAGGTTCCCTAAGCCGGGTCCCCAAAATGCCACCAGTTACTCCACCGCCACTGGACAGGAGGGAGCACGGCACAGAGGGGACATTGGGATGAAGCAGCAGCCTCAAATGACTGGTCACCAGAACATGCTTTTGCAAGTTTAACAAAAACACGAGACCACGCAAAAGCATTGCCAGGACCCCTCCCGAGGCCTTGGAAGAACCCAAGTGAGTGAGGGCCCAGGGAGCTCTGCGAAGGGGCACGGCCCCCAGAGATGAAAGAGAAAGGAGAGTAATTACTCGGGCGGGGGCCTCGGGGCTGCGGCCTCTGGCACAATTATCTTAACAAGTTAAATTAGCCCCAGATAAACCTGTACCTAATAAACTGGGCGGCCCGCGCCTAAACCCCTCGTGAAGAAGGGGGGTTTCAAAGCCCCAAGGCCGGGTCATCGGAGGTGGTTTTCCCCACTCCGGGCTATAGGCCAAGGCAGGGCCTGAATGTCCCATCTCTCCAAGCCCCGCGAGCACCCACACTGACTCACGTACCCAGACCCGCCTTTGCCCGCCCCAAGTCCTCTCAAATCCAGCACCGCGTCTGACAGAACCCCCCCATCCCAAGAGCCATTCCCGAACACAGGACCAGGGTCTCCGGGGGCCTGAGCAGGGGAGGCGCCCTCTTTGCAGGGGTGGGGTGGGGTGGGGTGGGACAGGCCAGGGAACGGGAAGGTCCTCTCCTCATCTTCGCCCGGAGGGTGGGAGACACACTGGGGAGCGCAGGCCAATACCCTTCTTTTGTTGTTGTTGTTGTTTGAACTTTATTGAGGAATAATTGACAACCATAATTGTATGTATTTAAGGTGTACAATGTGATGATTTGATACACATATACTGTGTAGAGTTAGTACTAAGATCAAGAGAATTAATACATCCATCGCCTCACACAGGTAACATAATGAACTCCGTGCTCATGTGGTAAGAACACTTAGATCTATTCTCAGTAACTTTCCAGTCGGCAAAACCATGTTGGTGACTACAGTCACAGTACCCTAGATCCTCAGAACGTACTCTTCTTATCACTGAAAATGTGTTCACTTTGACCTACATCCGCCGCCCCCCCCCCCCCATTTTCCCTTCCTCCCAACAGAATGGCAGCCAGCATTGTATTCTGTTTCTATGAAATCCTGCCTTTCTTCCTCAGGGCTCACGCCCACACCCCGGGGGTTCAAAGCTCTGCAGACCTGGAATGCTCCCTTGTCCTTCCCCTCTTTCATTCCGCGCATCTCCTGTATCCGAGGAGCAGGAGGGCACCCTGGACCCGACTGTGGAACAAGATGCTGAGTCGGATTCAGAGCAGACTGACGCACTGAGCCCTAGGTCTCCCCCGCCTCGCCTCACGTGATGCAGGCTGGACAGCTGGGTGATGTCACCCACTGGCCCCAGCCTCCACCACGGGACAGTGGGAAACAGTGTAGGGGTGAGGAGTTGGGGGAACTCTCGGGGCTCTGAACTTCTAATGGCTGCAGGATTGGCCAAAGTCCTGGCTCAGTGCCCGAGCCCCGGGGCCAAGACCTGCCCTAGAGCCCTGGCTCCTAGGTTCCAAGGCAGCACAATCCCCAGATCTCAGCAAGGGGCTCGGCTGATGAGCGAAGGGTCTTCTACGAATACCAAGATGGGAGTCCCAGCCCTGGATTTGAATTCCAGGTCTTGGGAGTTTGGGAGAGGGAGGGGACGTAATGGCCATAAAGACCCTTGGGAGGGACGGTGAGGGGGTTTATCATCCTGAATAACAAGAACCATGAGCAAGCAGATCAGCCAGAGCTAGCTGGTAGTGGGCCAGGTCTTTGAGGCTCTTCCTCTCAGGAAAACCCTGTTCTCTGTCCTAAGCCAGGCGGGGGGTTGGGGGGGGGGAGGAAAACAGGAAACACATGTTCTGTAGGGGAGGTGGAGCACCCAGCCCCGAGAAGCTCCCAGGGAGGATCTGCTCCCTTGGATGGGAGTTCCCAGCTACACCTGAGGACCTAGCCCTGACCAGCCTTGAGGGAGAAACGTGCTTATCAAGCTCATACAAAGAACGCAGAGCTGCTAGGCTGACATCTGCTTTCTCACTCATAAACTCCTGGGCAACTTTGGGCCAAGAGCTTAGCTGGGCTAAGCTAAGCTTAGCTGCTTCTTCCCCTGTCAAATGGAGGTAATTGTCCCTGCCACCTGCTCTACCTTGCCTGGCTCCCTGGCTTTGGAAATAATAAGGCACCCCATGTATGGGAACACTATTTCTTCCCTCTGCATCTTTCAAGCCTCAGCCTCCAGGAAGCCTTCTGAGATTGCCCCAAAGGGAAGGCTTGACTTGCTCATGTGAGCCCCTCCCCTCTGGCCTTCACCATCTACCCCTCCTCTTTGAAGGGTCTGATGCATATTCTGCTTCAGACAGAAGTACCGATGTTTGATCATTTTCTCCATAAAATCATGAACAACTTGAGGCCCAGCTGGCCTTGCTGTCCTTCATGCCCTTCTCAGTGGCCAGCAGGTGTGTGTAAGAAGCCTGGTCAGATAATACGACATGTCCTGCGCTCAATCCTACCCACGCCTCTCACCCTCGGTCCAGCCCTGACCATCGGGGACTTTGGATTTTGCCAGCACAGTGACTGAAGCACATGGGGAGAGCTGCCCAGAAGACCCCAGGAGATCCCTCTGAGACCACCCCCAGCTGCCCCTGGCCCGGACAGCAGGAGCTCCAGGAAGCTTTAGCAGGTCCATCTCCCCACATCTCTCCAGATCCAGACTGCAGGCCTGGCTTGCTCCCTGAGTTCTCTTCCTACAGGCCAAGCCTGGGTGGTTGGAGGGGGCTGAAGTGTAAGCCCATGGTGCGCACTGTCTCCTCGAGTGTGTCTGCCCTCCCTGGGGAGGGTCGTGGTTATTTTCCTCTCTTCTTTTTCTGGAGCCCTCTCAGGACCGGGTCTGGCTACAGCAAACCAGCAGGTGGCAGAAGGGTGGGGGCCTGGTGGGGAGAAAGGAGGCCCGTGGCTGGCTTGGCTCAGAGTGGAAGCTGGTGAGACAGCCATCAGAAATCGATGCTCTCTCTTCCATTGTGTAGAGTCTTCATTTTCCAGCCACTCTTGCATCTAGGAGGGGCCGTGTGACTAGTTCTCGTGGCTGGAGTGGGAGCGCGAGTGGTCACACCAGAGGGGTTAAAAAACGTCGCACCTTCTCCACCGGCTCCTCCCTGTCTGCCCATTGGATGGCTGCAGAGAACTCTGGGCTGGAAGGAAGGGCAGGCCACTAGATGCACAGAGCCTAGATCCCTGAATCAGCACATGGAAGGCCTCCTGCCGGCCAGCAGGAACACCCACCTCAGCCCCTTGCGGAGGGGACATTAAAGTCTATTACATTCAGCCACTGACATTTTGGGATGTGTTTCATCAACAAGCATTACCCAAATTAAGTTGCCTTAGAGGAGCAAGACTACAAGGAAAAGATGGGTTCAACCCTGCACATCTGCCAATTTAGGACTTGGGATGTGATCTGAGCCCACTCCCTCAGCCCTACCCATTAGCTTGATTCCAGCTGGGGGGATGCTCTGCATTCAGAACTGTCCACTCCTCACTCATGCTCTAGCTCCCCATCATCAACCCAGACACCCCCCCCCAAGCCCGCCTATGCCAGGACCTCTAGGTTGGCATCCTGAGCAGACGCCTTCCTGGATTCCCACCTTTGGCACCATGTCCTGGCCAGTACAGGGTCTCTCTGCTCTGCCTCAGAGACTTGCCAGGATCATAGGTTTCACACTTACCTGCTGCCCTTGGTCCTGTCCCTTCCTTGCTCAGAGGCAGCTGAGCCCTGTGAAGTCCAGGGGCCAGATGGGTCCATGGCTATCTCTATGCCTTGTCCTAATTCATCCTCACAGTGAGCCTGTGAGGGAGATACCTGGATCACCATCCTGATTCTGCATCAGTGCTCTAAGTTCCATTTTACAGATGAAAAGACCAAGGCGTCAAGTGGTAAGCAACTCGTTCAAGGGCACACAGCTCATAAGTGGTAGGGCCAGGCCTAGAATCCAGGTCATGTAGAGTCCAGAGCCTGCACGGTGATGTCACTATGTTGCAGTGCCTCACAACTGTGGGTGTTCAATAGGTACGTGTTGGAGGATAAAACAAGGCAGACAAATCACCCATGGCCAGACAAAGGCCCCTGGGTCCATAGTGTTAGGTGGCCCTAGGACATTCTGAGAGGTCTTCCTGGAGGAGGCAGCACTCGAGGTCAAGTCACCTGATCTCACTGGTCCCGGTTTTCCTTCCAAGATTTGTCAGTTGCTCAGGTGTGTGTGTGTGTGTGTGTGTGTGTGTGTGTGTGTGTGTGTGAAATTCATATACGCTTGGACATAGAAATACGCAAGAAGAGGCTTCAGAACAGCACTGCCTATAGAAATACAATGACACAAATATTTAAAATTCTCTAGTAGCTACATTAAAAAAGGAAAAAGAAACATGCAATATTAACTTTAATAATATATTTTACGTTATCCATTATATTAAGAAATATTACCATTCAAGATGTAATCAATGTAAAAAAATTAGTAACAAGATGTCTTACATCCTTTTTTTTGAACTAAGCCTTCAAAGGCGGGTATCTATTGTACATGAACAACACATCTCAATTCAGTCTAGCCACATTTTAAGTGGTCAAGAGCCACGAGTGGCTCATGGCCACTGTATCAGACAGCAAAGCTCTGGTGAGGGTCTGGGCTTGTGAGGTCAGGCTGCCCCCTGGGAGCAAGGCTGTAGGGCGCGGTAGGCCTCCTGGACCCAGGAAGGCACAGATGCTTAAGCCTGACCTCGTCAAGAGCTACACAAGTCTGTAAGTAGCATGCAAGGTAATAAATGCTGCATCAACACAAGCCAGTATGTGTTAAAATTCAGGGAAAGCAGCAGATGGTTTTAATTCGCTGCAAGATCGGCATGTGTTTGTACTTTCCTATTTACAGTAGGCCCTGTAGGAAGGCTTGCAAACAGTTCATGGAGCATCAAGGAACCCAGCACTCACTCGATGCAGCTGGTTCTGTGTTCCCTGATTACCCCAGACCCCCGGGTTACAAGCAGGCACAGATTCAACCCAGAATGTTTTCACGACCGAGGGGCTCAGTGTATGAAATGTAAAAGAAATCCGAGCAAGGAGCCAGCTTGAGAAATTGTTGCCAGCTGTGGTATGTGGGAGCAGGGGTTGGGGGTGGGACCCCAGAAGGAAGCCCTGAGCCCTGCCCTGTATTCTCTGGCATCCCTGTCTGGCCCTGGAAGTACCACCTAAGAGAGAAGATTCAAAAACTCAAGTTGGCCTGCAGAATGAGAGTGATATGATCTGTCAGAATCCAGTGGAGGCTAGGCTTGGGACGTGGGTGGTCACACGGGGTCCTTCACTAGAAGGGTCTGTGCTCTGAGAGGCTCCACACTCCATTTAATGCTCTGCTGTCACCATCCTGAAGGTCTTAATAGTTTTTGAACCAGGGGCCCTGCATTTTCATTTTGCATTTGGCCCACAAATTTTGCAGCTGGCCCTGAGTGGAGGCCCCTGCAGGAAGCAAGAAGCCCCTTCTGCGTGGGCGTCCCCTTCTGGGGAGGGGCTCGGCATTCCAGTGGCCTTTCCAGGGACCAGTCTGGTGGTCCAGGCTCTTCACACAGTACAAGGAGAGACCATCTGGAGGAAAGACCAGAGTCGGCCTGACAAGGATTGCCTGGGACCGCCCTGGAGAAAGGCACCAGGATGTTGTGTATTTTCCAAAGTTCCACTTACAATGGTCTCTTTTCATTTAAAGAAAATACCACAACCATTTCCTAGCAAAGGTTAAGTCTTTACACTTAGAAAAAAAATGTTTTTTAACCTGCCAAGGAATGTGCTTTTTTAAGCTGGCTTCCTGCCCTTCCCGAAGCCAAGATTCCCTCCCCGTGCTCACAGGGAGAGCCCTGGGGTCCTCTAAGAGTGGTGAGTGGCCAGACAGCCACTGCCCCAAGCAGGTCAGGAATGGGACAGAGGGCAGAGGACCAGGCGGCCAGTGCCCGGTGGCCATCCCCTGATGTACCCAGAACCAACCAATCAGGACAAGAGCTCCTGAGGACAGAAATCCACAGAGTACCCCTCAAAGCCCATTTCAGGCTGGGACCTCCACCTCCTGCACGGCCATAAGCTCTTCCTGCACCTTGTCCAAAGGGTGCTGGCCACTCACTTGCAGCTTCTGGTCCCTGTCTCCCTTTCAGGAAGCAAAGAATCCAACTGGATGTGAGATAGTGAGTTTAGGGCAGACCCCCTGCGGGGCAGGAGGCCCAGGCAACAGGACAGGAGGTGCCTTGGGGAGGAGGGGGCCTGTGTGAGCTCCCTGCACACCTCGCTGGGTGATCTGCGGGCCTGGGCGGACTGTGCCTGGGGCCTGTGCCCCCTTCCTGCACCCTCACTGCTCACAGACGCCACTCCAGCCATCCTGGCCTCCCCTCCAGCTTCATCCATGCTCCGGCCTTGATTGCTTTATTCCCATCAGCATGCAAACACATCCGAATTCCAAAGCCAGACTAAATCGAGAAAAATCCCTCTTGCCCATTCGCCTCCCATTTTGCCCTAAAAGCAAACTTTCTGGAAAGAGTTGTCTCTCCGTGCAATCTCCAGATCACGTTCCCCTGTTCTTTCTCACTTTTTAATTTTTTAATGTAAACGTGATGAATTTCCCAAAGTGGCTGCCCCATGCAGGCAACCCTCCCGCGAAGTAGAAACACGTGAGCAGTACCCCCAAAGCCCTCTCCACGCCCTTTGCAATCACCATCCCCTCCCTCCTCCCCAAATATCACCCACCATCCTGACCTCTGACACCGTACATGAGTTTTGCCTGGTGTCCGGCATTATATAATCCAAATCAAGCCGCGTATACTCTTATGTATCTGACTTCTTTGTTCAATACTATGTTTGTGGGTTTGACCCGTGTTGTTCGACATGGCTAAATAACCATTCTCACTGCGGGCCGGTATCCACTGTATGAATATACCAATATTTGTTTAGCCATTCTATTGATGATGGACATTTGGTTTCAGGGTCTGATATAAAGTTCCAAAGGCCACTTGCATATACGACTTTTGGGAGTCCTATGAATGCATTTCTAGGGGGTGTATAGCTAGGCGTGGGCTTGCTGGGTCATAGGGTATGCACATGTTCGTATAGTTTTCAACTTATGCCGCCACCAGCAATGGTAAGAGCTCTCGGGGCATCACATCCTCACCTCTGCTCAGCATTACCAGTCCTACTGCAGCGTCAGCTCCTGCCTGGCTCTCCAGCCAGTGGCCTACTCTACACATTTGGGACATGTCAGCCTCCATAACTGCATGAACCAATGAGCCAATTGCTTAAAACCTCTCTCTCTTTATGCACACAGACACACACACACACACGCACATAAACACACACATATCCTGTTGGTTCTGTTTCTTCTTGGCTAAGAGTGCTTTCAATTAGTGTAGGTTAAATTTTATTAAATAATGTTCCTGTACCAATTAGGATGATCTTATGCTTTTTCCCTTTATCTCATTAATGCAATAAACCAAACTGATTGCTTTTCAAATGCTAAACCAATCTTGCATTTCTGTAATAAGCCAAATTTAGTCACAATTTAGTATCTTTTGTATATCTCTGGATTTGGTTTGTTAATATTTCTTTAGGGAACTTTGCATCTACATTCATGAAACAAATAGGCCTGGAATTTTTCCTTCTTGTAATGTCCTTATCAGGTATCAAGGGTTTATCAGACTCAGAAAACAGATTGAGAAATGTTTCCCCTTTTCCTATTCTCTGCAAAAGATCATGTAATACTGCCATTATTTCTTCCTCTAATGCTCGGTAAAATTCGCTCCTGGTGGTGTTTGGGCCTAGAGTTCCCTTTGCAGGAAGCATATATTGGGTTGAGTAAGGATTCGATTTCTTTCTTTTTTTTTTTTAAGATTTTATTTATTTATTTATTTGATGAAGAGAGAGAAAGCACAAGCAGGGGGAGTGGCACACAGAGGGAGAGGGAAAAGCAGGTTCCCCACCAAGCAGGGAGCCCCATGCAGGGCTTGATTCCAGGTCCCGGGGATCATGACCTGAGCTGGAGGCAGACACTTAACCAACTGACTGAGCCACCCAGGTCCCCCTAAGGATTCAATTTCTGTAAGTTTTGAGTTTCCAGATTTTCTACTTGTGGCAAATTTCAGTTGTGTTTTTTCAAGCAATTGGTCCATTTCATTTAAGTTATCAAACACATTGGCGTAAGTTGTCCATGATATCTTCTTACTGTCTGTTTAATAATAGAATTATTATTCCATTATTGTAGAATCTCAATTCCCTACCTCATTGTTGGTATCAATTACTCATTCTTGCTTCCTCTCCCTCCACCCCCCACCCCCCTCCCCCTTCCCCCTTCCCTCTCTCCCTCTCCCCCTTCCTCTCTCCATGACTGAATTTGCCAAGAGCTTGTTAATTTCACCGGTATTTTCATAAGACCAACTTTGCGGTTCCTTTCTATTGCTTGTCTGTTTTCAATTTTATTAATCTGTGCTCACATCTTCATTATTTTTACCATTCTACTTTCTTTGTGTTTAATTTGCCTTGGATTTTGTTTCTTTGGGTTGAATTTATTTTTCTAACCCCTTGGGCTGGATGTTTGAATCATTGATTTTCAGCCTTTCTTTTCTAATATAAGCATGTAAGGCTGTAAATTTTCTTCTAAGTCTGGCATTAACTACATCGTACATGTTCTGCAATGTACTCTTTTTACTATCATTTAGTTAAAAATATTTCCTAATTTCCATTGTGAAATTGTCAAAGAAGACAATTGTTAAAGAAGAATTTGACCATCGGTTATTTAGGAAAATGAATGAATCCCCGGTTCTGTCTCAGTGGGTCCCTCCCCAGACCCCACCAGGCAGGTGATGTGTTCGCCAGCCACTCCTCCCCATCCTGGAATGAATTCCCAAACCCCTCAAACCAAACCCTGTAACTACATGATCGGCCTCCCTGGATCCTCCCTGGGCAATCTGTACCCAGCCCTTAGAAACCAGGCTAAGAGACACGTAGCCTCCAATGCCTCCTCACGCCCGGTCTTTGGGTGAGTATGTTCCAATAACACATGCGGGGGTGTATACGGGTAGGTGGTAGTGAATAGCCACATGATAATTAGTTTAGAAAATGCTTCTATTGTAAAATAGAGGAAAACACTTGGACATAATAATCAGACGTTGTGCCTTTCCTATCAAGATCTGAGGCGAAGAGAAGAACTGTACCTACCCAGTGGTGGCAGAAAGAAGGCTCTGGGCACAGCCCGCTTCATTAGCAGAATGTATGCTGGCTGGGAGCCCCGCCCCCCACCCCCCAGGCTCCTGGCCAGCCCGTGGTGGAGCAGACAGCCAAAAAAAAAAAAAACCAAAAAAAAAACAGAGCTATGAAAACAGGCCCACTGAACTCTGTATTCTAAATCCAACGTTGGGAAGTTGGGGAAACTAAGAGTCTCCTAGGCAGCAAGCCCTAAGAAGAAAGGGCATCGCTGGCATGCACACAAGAGGGATTCAAAATGGTCTGGAGCAAGAGGAAGGTCAGAAGAAAGGGCAGAACTTGGACATGCTGGAAACCTGGTCGAGAACGTGGACTGGAACATTCCTTTCTCAGTTTCCCGTTGAAGAGGGATTGGCAATTAACACGAGACACAAACCTTGTATTATCTGAGATTGCCACGGATAGGACTCCCGAACTGTTGAGAAAACAGATTGTTTATAGTTCATCTGTAGAGAGGTGAGCCTCCTCTCAACGAATCCCATTTGCTGCCATCACCAAGTTCTGAGTGACGATCCTCCTCAGACACCCCTGAGGAGACACCAGTGGACCAGGGGGCCCACCTAACCAGCGCAGGGGAAGCCCCTGGGTCCGGGGAGGGAAGGCGTGTCCACAGCCCCCACTCTGTGGCCCTCGCCCATCTGGGACCTGTCGTCTGGCTGGCCCACACAACACGTGTGCTGCGACTGGCCTCTCCCTATTTCTAGAAAAAGATAAACATGCCCTGAGAACTCATCCACTGATCATTAGAGGAGGAAAAAGAGACTCACAGGATTCTGAACACCAGTTTGCAAATGGCCAGAAAGGTGTCTGTTGCAGGGAATCATTATTTCTGGTTAAGAGGAGAGGACCCATTTCTCTGGCATGTCCAGGTGGCTCCTTGGTGCTCTCAGGCTCCTCTCTCCCTGCCCCACCTCCCAAGGAAGATCAGGGTCCCACCAGCACTGGCCTTGGAACAGATGGCAAACACTGCCCAGGCCTCTGCCGGCGGCCCTTGCGGGGCAGGGAGGACTCTGGAAGGCTCGAGCTAAATCCAGGCTTCCAGCAACATCCTCTCCTCCTGGCCCCAGAGAGCAGAAGGGCAGCTGAGGGGAAGCAGAAATGAGCTTTTGGGTTTTCGGCAACTGCTTTGATTTTTTTGTTTTTCAAGAAGAAAACACTCAGCCCCAATCCCCGGGGGAAACAGGGAGGAGAGAACCAAAGGCTATTTCTGAGCCTGCTGCCTCCCCCAAAAGGAAGGGTGTGAACAGCGCAAAGAGAGTCCAGCCCTCGCTTCCTGGAATGGAGCGTGAGGGCAGCCCTTTGCATTTTGCAACCATTCTTCAATCACGGAATCTCATTTCTGGTCCTCACAATAACCCTAGCAGGGGAGACTGGAGGAGGGGTTGTATCCCAACTTTACTAGTAAAGAAATTGAGGCTCTGAGGTGTTAGCTAACGTCTGAGAAAGAGATGGAATTCTGATCCTAAGGCAGGTCCTGTGAGTCCAAATCTCCCATCGCATCCGCACCTCCGCATGCCTCTCGGGGCTTTTCCCTCTTCACACCCCTGTGCCCAGGCTGAGCCCCTGCAGGCCAGCACCCGAGAGAGGACCTAGCTCAGAGGGAAAGAATCCACTCCGTGACCCAGCTCTGCCACCATCCGACTGTGTGGCCTTGGACACATCCCTGATCTCTCTGGGCCTCAGTTTCTTTGTTTGCAAATGCCTACCTCTATCAATTGATGGAGGGGCAAGTAAGGTACCATATGTGAAATGGCTTCTCAAATTCTAAAATATTCTACCAATATGGGTGCTGTCTAGTATTACCTTCATGACAGGAGTGAGCAGAAGCACTCCCTGCTTCAAATGATCTCTCTCTCCTTTCTTCCCTTGGTGATCCAGCCTCCAGTGAGTCCTACTAAAGGGCAGATCCCCCTGGGAGGGGGTACACCTCTAACTGGTATCAGCCATGAGTTCCTCAGAGCCAGTGAGTCCATCAGCCACCCAGGGCTCTCGGGAGAGCTATGGCAGAGGGCGTTCAGGGCCCGCCTCCACAAAAACCACACGATGCGTCACACAGGAGATGGTCGAAATGGTGTCTCCAGGCCCCCGGAAGCCTTCCTTTCAGTTCTGCACTCTGAGGGTCCTGGGAAGTGGGCTGACTGGGAGTAGGGAAGAGCTCTCCTGCTCCTCAGCCACCCACAGCCCCCCTCACCCACCCACCCATGCCGAGCTGCCCAGGGCCCTTCCCGCTGACCACCCTGCCCCCAGCAGGGACACCTTATGGGAGCAGTGCAGAGACCCCACCCTTCCACAGAGAGATGGGAGGAAGGAGACCCAGCTGATCCCCGAAGTGCTCCCATGCCTGTCCTCCAGCCGCCCAGGGACACAAGCCAGGCTGCTTCCTCCATGTGCACCCTTTCCTGCTGCAACTGTAGAGGGAGGGCCAAGGTCAGCTGGAGACAGAAGGGGCTGCTGGTGGCGTACGTAGGTCTCTCACCTGGGTCACTCTTTCCACCCCTTTCTGAGCTCCCATCCCCCCTCCAAGAACTTTCCCCGCTTCCCACAGTTCCCCAGCGCCTTCCTACAGCCTGGCTCTGGTGGTCATGAGGGACTCATTGTGTTGCGGCCTTCACAGCTTAACGTGGGACCTTCCTGACGTCTGTGCTGGGCCCAAGGGCAGGGGTTCCAATGGTGGAGTATTAGGCACCTTGAAAGGTGGGGCTGAAGTGATGGGAAAAGAGGCCTTCCCTCTCCCCTCCCGTCCCCCGAGTGCAGCCACCCCCCACACCTGTTGTCAAGCTAGCCCAGCCCAGTGGCCCCAGGAGCTGAGAAGGGAGTGCTCAGCAACCTATAAATTAACAAAATGGAGCTGAGCAAGAATTTGCCTGGAGGGCTCGGTGAGGGGGTGTCCCAGCTCCTTTAGAGGTAGGGTGGATGCCAGGCACCTTGTCAGATAGCCTGTCACGATTCATAGCTCATTCACTCAGGTTCACCCGCCACAGCCCCAACCAAGAGCCACCCATCTGAGGGAGGAAGAAATAAAAGAAGACAAGTGTGAGGAAAGCATTTTCTAGCTCTTTAATAACTGTTCTCCTAGGTTCTGTTTATTCTGTGCGAAGTATGTTATAAAAATATTCAGCAAGCAAAGAAAGAAAGAAAGAAAGAAAGAAAGAAAGAAAGAAAGAAAGAAAAAGAAAGAAAGCAGGAAAGTCCTTTTAAAAACAGGTTTGAGGTGCAGAACAGGTTGATCCTATCAATGTTAGGAAAACAGCTCCTGCAGCAAAAAAAAAGGTTCGTGGATGTCTGTGTTTGCATTCCCTGGGAGGCGGGCAGGGGTGACGGTGAGGCCCAGGGGGACAGAGGCTCCAGTCTGTGAGGGCAGCTGCCAGTCCTGCTGGGATCATACCGCAGAAGACACGGCAGCTTTTCTCTGCCATGGTCTGGTCCCCATAAGCACTTCGTCCTGCAATGGGTCCGGCCTGCTAGCGGAGGCAATGACCCCTTCCTGAAACAGGGCACCACACCTCTGCTCATGACCATGTGACTCGCAGGGATTTCAGTGGGAGGGCCATCCTTCCCCACCCCACTGATGTGGCCACCGTGCATCCGGCTTGGCCAGTGGCATGAGAACGCGGGACATGTGCTACATTCAAGCAGATGTGCTGAGAGCCAGTGTCAGTGTCCCGCAGCTCTCTTACTCTTTCTCCTGTCCCGAGAACCATGTGGTCCACACTGGGGCTGTTCCTTCAGTCAGGGCCCCAGACTGAGAAGACACGGGGCAGAGCCCAGCTGACCACAGCCACCAACGTGGGACGTGAATGAGAAAGACGCCGCTGGTTTTTTTGTTTTGTTTTATTTAAGATTGTTATTTATTTATCTGAGAGAGAACAAGAGAGCACAAGCAGCGGGAGGTGCAGAGGGAGAGGGAGAAGCAGACTCTTCTGCTGAGCAGGGACCCCGATGCGGGGCTCAATCCCAGGACCCCGGGATCATGTCCTGAGCCGAAGGCAGATGCTTAATTGACTGGGCCACCCAGGCGACTCAAGACACTGCTGTTTTGAGACACAGAGCTGTGGGGCTGTTTGTTACTGCAGCCTTACCTAGCAAAAGCTGACTGACACAGGGCCTTATACTCCTCTCAGGAGTCTAAAGTAGTGGTCTGAAGTCCATGGCCAGAGAAGCCTGCTCTGCTTTCTTGATCTTGTGCAGACTTCACCTTACCCTTGGTCCCCTAACGTCTGACTGGGACTCTCACTGGATGCCTAGCATAGCTCGCTACCCTATGACCCTTGGCTATGGGGCAACTTCATTCCTATTGCCACAAGCCCTCTGGTAAACTTCCCAGTCACACGCTCAGCTACTTTCCAGCCTTTTTTGGGCTCACAGGGACACTTCTCAGGCCCATCCAGGGGAGAAAGCTGACCTGGCGCCTCCCTCTTCCTAACCCCACTATGCCTCCACAGGCCACCCACAGGTTGATACAGAGGCAGGCTTCTAAGTGACCTCCTCTAACCCCCAACGGGGTGGAGTGAGACCCCTCTCTTCTCAGCATCCCCTCAGCCACACCAGCACTGGGCCCTGGATGGAAGAAATCAGAGCACACACCTCCCGCCCCTTGCTACTCTTAGCATGTTTCCTCCATGGCCCTGGGCTGCAAAGGGGTAGTTCGCCATCTCTTCATTGTCATTACCTGAGCCCTTCCCACACGGGGAGTGGTCAACTCTGCTATCTAGTCCACCAAGGCTGACCCTGCATATGTTAAAGAAGGGTCTTTTTAGCAATCCCTTCATTTCCACAGAGCCTGGATGTCCAGACCATCATCTCAATAATGAGGTCAGACAGTCGGCTTGAGCCCCAAAGATGACCACCCACCCCTTCCCTGTGGCAACATCTGATGGCTGGTCTTCTGAGATGGGAGCTGCAGGAAAACCTGATGGAAACAGTGATATTAAAAAGAAATCAGTTCAAATGTTTAGGATGGTAAGTTTTATATTATGTGGGGTTTTTTTTTTAGATTTATTTATTCATTTGAGAGAAAGAAAGAGAGAGCAAGCAGGAGGGGCAGAAGGGTGGAAGAGAGACTCTCGAGCAGATTCCACACTCAGCACGGAGCCTGACGTGGGGCTCGATCTCAGGACCCTGAGATCACGACCTGAGCCGAAACCAAGAGTTGGATGCTCAAATGACTGAGCCACCCAGGTGCCCCATGTGTTTTCATAGTTGTTTTATATCAGTTCAAATTCAACTCTATTTTGCCGATTAATTTTCCCCTTGCATTACCTAGACCCTTACACAGGAGAAGTTATGAAATAGGGTGGGCTGGCAGCGGTAAGCACCTAAATAGCCACTTCTCTTAAATGTTGCTCTTTGTGGTATTTCTGTTTCCTCCTTCTCTGTGGTTCTTGGTCCTACCGAGGAGGGAAGGACACTTCACTGTCACCCAGATTGCTGCAGTGGGGCTTAAAAATGGCCCTATCTATCCCATGTGACCTTCTGGCCCCAGACTCCAACAAAATCACAGATGAATGGAGCCCGGGGGCTTTGACATAAGCACTAAGATGCTCACTGTTGTTCAGCAATCAGGTTGGCTGCACAGAACAGAAAACCCCAACAACAGTGGCTTAAACAAAATAGGGAAGCATCTCTCTCACATAACAAAAACATCAAAGGTTGGAAATTCAGAGCAGTCTAGCATGGGCACGATGTTAGCCCGGTCTCAGGCTCATTCTAGCTTTCTCCTCTGCCAAGGTAGGGTGAGAATTTTAAATTCACGATCACAAAATGGTTGCCGGAGTTCCCACCATCACACCCACAGACCAGGCAAGAAGGAGGGCCAAGGGCTCTTGTGTGCACCCTGTTTGAATGTCTCTCCCTTTTATGGGGATTTCGTGGAAGCCCAATCCAACTTCTGCCTATATCTCATTGTCCAGAACTGCGTTGTGTGGGGACCCCTAGCTTCAGATGAGGCCCCAAAATGTAGTATTTAAGCTAGGCCAATTGCCAACCCCCCAAAAGGTCGAGATTCTAATTAGTAAGGAAGAGGAGAGGGAGAGTTAGTCGGGAACTGGAAGCCCCCCGTCACTCATTCCTAACACCAGTGTTCCCTTTACTGGCCCTGAGGCTGGTGGCTTCCAGGGTCTGTCTCCTCTCTCCCCTCCTATCATTTCTGTCTGTCCTCAGTTCCCTCAGATGATAAACCCCTTCACAAACAGAGACAAAATGCTACTCTCCCCACTAACCCAACCTTCCAATCCTACAGTCCTAGTTCAATAAATGCTTATTTTCAAATAGAAAAACAAATGACTCACTATTAACTATATACAGATGATCCCCGACTTATGGTGGTTCAGCTTATGGTTTTTGGGAGGTTTGTTTTTGTTTTTTGACTTTGTGATGGTGCAAAAGTGATACCTGTCCAGTAGAAACCAAACATGGAATTTGGAATTTGGAATTTGGACCCTTCCCTAGGCTAGCGATATGCGGTCCGACCCTCTCTCGTGGTGTTGGGCGGTGGCAGCCCCAGCTCCCAGGCTTTCGATCACCAGGGTCAACAGCCCACATCCTTACATCCACTCTGCACCCCTGCAACCATCCTGCATCTCACTTTCAGTACAGTATCCGATCAATTACATGAGATATACAACACTGTTATAAAAGAAGCTTTGTGTTAGACGATTTTGCCCAACCGTAGACTAATATAAGTGTTCTGAGCACATGTAAGGTCGGCAGGCCTAAGCTATCACGTTCAGTGGGTTAAGTGTATTCAATGCATTTTTGACATACTATTTTCAACTTACGATGCGTTGGTTTATCAGTACCTAAGTCCAGGAAGATTTGTATGCCTTGTGTTGCCTCCAATTACTTAACCTGAATCACTATTCTAACCCGTATTATAATTTTACGTTTCAAAAGGGCACGCACTAACTCGGTGGGTGGGTTGTAAACTCTCAAGAATCTGGAAGAGCCCAATCCAGTGACCTTGGTGCTGGGGGTGCCCTAATGAATTGTGAGATTTCTGACCTGGGTTCTCCTGTTTATCAGTAACCACACAATAGTAATTTGATCCCTTTGTGATGCTTTAAAGTTTACACAGCTCCTTCAGCTGCATTATCTCACTCGGTCTTTTAAATAACTCTTTTAAGTAAGAAGGCCTGCTGTAATTATGCCTTTTTTTACAGATGATGAAATGGGGACTAAGTGAAGGTACGCGACTTGCCCAAAGGCATGCAATGAGTATTTACACTGGAACTTAAATGGAGGTCTTTGGACTTCAAGTCTGGGCCTTTTCTAATGTAGTGCCGCCCAATGGAAACAGAACGCGTGCCACATACGTAATTTTACATTTTCTAGTATTCCCTTTGAAAAAGTAAAGAGAAACAATGACATTAATTTTAATAAGAAAATTTTATTTAACTCAAAATATTGTACTTTCAACATGTAATCATGATAAAAATTATTACCTAGATATTTTACATTCTTTTTTTGTTTTGTTTTTTAGTCTTTCGAATTCAGTGTGTTTCTTACATTTTCAGCACATCCCTGTTCAGACAAACCGTATTTCAGGTGCTCAAAGCCACACAAGGCCAGTGGACCCTGTATTGGAAAGGTCAGCTCTAATGTTTGAAGGGTCCATTTAAATTTAAAACTAAGCTCTGAAATTGCAGATTTCATGACCAATAGTCCTAGAAATCACCTAGAAAAATTATCTTTTGTTGATACATTCTTGCAGTAAAGAACTGTGCCTCCAGCAATAGTCCCTATAGAAAAAAAAGGTCTTTGCCTAGATCCATCACAAAGCACCACTGCCATCTGGTGGCAGCCTCCTGAATTGCAAGCAAATTCCGCAGATGAAATCTTCCAGGTTCTAGGAATGTGTTTTTTCCAAAGCATGTTCTTCTGACTGCATCTGATTTACCATGGGAATTTATTAAAAATGCACACCGCTGAGCCCCCCCAATCTGGAAGTCAGATCCCAAACACCCACATTTTTAATAAATTTCCCGAGTGATCATCGTGCATACTAAAACTTGAGAATACTTTATCTGAAGAACATGCCTCCATAACACAACCAAAGAACATTCAGGGGCAGTATATGTCAGAAGGGGACTCATTTTTGTCAAGATGCTCCCCCTGTATTTTGGGGACCTTTCCTTTCTCTTTGTAGTCTGCTGGGTTCTATGGAGTTGCGTGCTGTTCCTAAATAGAAAAAACACCCAGCACCCCACATGCCCAACACACACAGAAAGCTGAAAAGAATCCGTAATCCAATCACTTTTAAAAGACTAGAAGAGGGGGCACCTGGGTGGCTCAGTCATTAAACGTCTACCTTCGGCTGGGGTCATGGTCCCAGGGTCCTGGGATCGAGCCCCACATCAGGCTCCCTGCTCAGCGGGAAGCCTGCTTCTCCCTTTCCCTCTCCCTCTGCTTGTGTTCCCTCTCTCGCTGTGTCTCTCTCTGTCAAATAAAGAAACAAAATCTTTAATTAAAAAAAACAAAAACCAGTATTTAAAAAAAAAAAAAGGCTAAAAGAAAAAAGTTTCACGCCATCCCTGCCTGCCCCACGCAACCTTGTTCACAAATACGTACAGCTCAAGGCCACACCTGAGTCAGCCTCTGCTGGACCCTCCCCCCTGCTCCTTCCACACCCTGTGATGCAGCTCACAGCCCTCCCCTGGCTCTGAGACTTTGCAAATGTTGTTCCCTCCATCTGGAACGGTACTCTACATCCTCCCTCCTGGATGACAACTCAACCCTCAGGAGGCAGCCCAGGTGGCATCTACTCAGGAACCCCCCCCTGGGGAGCCCCCGAGGCTGGGCTAGGTGCCCCCACATTTCATCCTAAAGTGCCCTGCATGGTGGATTGTCTGTGCAGGGTCTGACCTCCCCACACAGCTCTAAGCTCCCAGGTGTCTCTTTTCTCTGTATCTCCACAACCTAGCAAAAACCACCAAAAGCAGGGCATTTAAAAATATTTGCTGAGTGAATAAATGTTTTCTGAGGCAACAAGTTGTCTGGTCTTTGAAATAACAATAGTGCCCATGTGTCTGGAAGAGACTAACAAGGCAGCCCTCCTGCCCCTACGTGCATTTTGCAGCCGTCTCCCGAAGCCATGGCAACGGCACCTGACGGCTGTGCTGTGGGACTTGGGGCAAGAGACTGTGGGAGGGGCTGTGATGCGGACACCCACGAGGGGAGGGAGACAACAGGGAGGGGTGCGGGGAGAGGGCAGGAACACAGCAACCTGGGAATGTCCTCACCACCTCCCAGGAAGGGAGCCATTTCCCCAGAGGACAGAGGCCTGTCACATCTCGCCCAGCTAATCTGACAGAAGCCAGCTGCCTGACTCGCTGGGCCTGCCCCCGGGAAGGCGGGTTCGGGCTGAGAACCACAGGCTGCTGTGTGCCCCCAGGGATGGGGCACAGGGGGAGGGTAATTGACTTGTCTCCCAAATTTATTTATTAATTCCTAGCTACCCCATTTGATGTGGTTTCCAGGAGGCACACCGTTGAAATCTGCCCCCTCCCTCGGCACCCCGGCAGAACATGTTACACTCGCACCGCAGAGTCCCCGGGGAGATGGGCGAGACCAGCCCCGCAAGGAAGACGGTGTGCGGCCCAGGGCCTGGAAAGGGGGCCCACCATGGGGGCAAACAGACCGTTGATGAGTAGGCCCCCAGCAGAGGGGCTCCCAGCCCCCCAGCTCAGGCATTGGGGGGGGGCACTCAGGAGGCCTGGGTTAGGGACAGCCCTGCCACCTCCTGGGACGATGCAGGGTACACCTAGGGACAAGTCTCACCTTTGTGCTTCAGCTTTCCAGCTGTGGGACGGAGAAACCAGTGACGGCTAATGCACTCCAGAGGGCTGTGCGAGAAGATGGAATGTGACAAGGGGCGGGAAACTGCCACTACCAGCAAAGGGGGGCCCAAACCGGCAGGAGCTCAAACGTGGGGGGGTGTTCCACATGGGCAGCGGGGTGAGTCTCTAAGTGCTCACCTCAAGCCACTGAGACAGTCAACTTTATGCTCTCCCGACCATCCGTGTTGCCTGCAATTAGCACAAAGGAGTTATAAGCAGGGAAATACTAAAATAAGCAAAAGATGGGAAGATTGTGGCCCAGGGACCGAGCATGGGCCTGAATTTACAACCTGCCGGAGGCAAATCTTTGAGGCTGAATCCCGACAAGCAGGGAGGTTACAGGATGGAAGGAGAAAGGGGGTCCCCCACCCACCTCAGCCCCAGTCGGGAAGGAGCCCCCACCTGAGGGAGAGGGGTGGAGACCTCAGGGTAAGAGGTGGTGTTGCTGACTTGGATGAGCGCAGCCTCAGAGAGCAGCCAGAAGGAATGGGAGTCAGACCCCCATGAGTCTCCACCACCTTCTAACTCACATGTAGCCTTAGTAGAATCAGCACAGACAACATCTGGGTAGCTGGTGTGCTGGGGGAGGGGTGGCTCCCAATCCTTCAGACCCTAAGGAGACCCTTAGTGACAGCCCAGGAAGAGGGGAGTTGACTCCATAGGCCAGGCGTCCTTGATGCTCCTTCATACACCGTGGCCCTGGTCCCAGGAATGTGTCTGCATGTGCAGCCCAGGCAGGGCTTCCGGCCAAGGCTGCAGGCTGGGCCCCGCAGACCCTGACCACAAGGAGGCACGACCGGCTGCTTCCCCCCCACCAGACACACACTGCCCGGGCCCCTCAGTAACTGCTCGCTCCCTCCATCCACTGGAGAAGGGGCTCATGAGGAAGAAAATGTTCAAAGGTCTCACCGTGGGCAGCAAGCCAGGGTCCTGGGAATCTAAGATATAGATGCGTACGCAGAGGTACCTGACCTTTGAGAATCTGGAAGAACTGGCCCAAATCCCATCACTTATACTCTGCCTACCAGTCTTTGCCCCAGCACCACTTCGGCTGAATAGATCAGAGGGCAGATAGCATCCCTGCACACGTTCGGGGCCCCACCTCCACATGGACAGGCTCAAACGCCAGAATCCACCCCCTTCCTCCGCTCCCCCACCCAAGGATGCTCACACAAGGCCACTGTGTGTGGAGCGAGGCCACTGAAGTTTGGTGGGAGGGGGCTTTACCATCGCCTGTGGCTCTGTCATCTACTGCCTTTCAAAGCCTCCAGCTTTCTCATTTTCCAGTCTCATCCCCGCCAGCCCGCCTCCATAGAAAATTGGTGTCAGAGACGACATTTTTCTCCCTCCGCTCCCTGGCTTCTCTTTCCACCTTCAAAGACTCACTCTCTTGCTCGCTCGCTCACTCGCTGGGCTAACCCCCAGGCTGGGCCCTCTCCTCCAGGCCTGCCCCTCAGGTCCAGGGAAACATGAGCAGAAGCTCTGAGACGTGTGGTCTTGCACTCCAGCCTCCTCACGCACCCATACCCACAGGCTCCACAAGCCGCTCCTGGAAGGGGAGAACTCGGGTCAGCCTCCAACCCCCAGGACATTCCCCGGCCCAGACCAAGGGCTCCCTTCTCTTTGCCTTCACCTCAAGTGCAAAATGGAGGGGTTGCCCAAAAATTCAGCAGGCAAGAAAGTCCGATTTTAATGCAATATTTTTTAAAATCAAAACTAACGCAAAATATTGATAATGGATGAATGAAATAGATTTTTTAATAGAGACAGGATCGGTCTTACTGAGTTTCCCTTTTGCCTCAGGCTCCAATGTGGAGGGGCCCAGCATTGCTTTGAGTCTGCCTCAGGATGAAACCACCATAGGCGGGAAGGTACTCCTTAAAAGTGCCAGGAAGGTGAAGGGGAGCATGACTCAGAGTTCTCTGAAGAAGACTACAACCAGCCAAATAGTGCGTTTTGCCAGGGCTCGAGCTACTTGAGTGCCACAAACCCATGGAGACAGGAGCTCATGTCCCCTGATGGGCCCAGACAGGAGCCAGCTCCTGGGAAAGCACAGGCCGGGTGCCAGATGAGGGTGTACCCCAGCCTGTGTGGGCACCTGGGGAGGGGGAGGCAGAGGGGTAACGGAGTGGATATGGAGGCTGTGGAAGGGGGCAGGGAGGCAGAGAACCTGGGCGCAGGGCAGGCAGCGCCTCCAAGCCCGCTCAGGCCCTGGCCAAGGAGCCCCACAGTCTGGCCCATGAGTGTAGGAGCCCAGATCCTGGCCCGCATGATTCATCAGGCCTCTGGCTCCTCAGGCACGACCAGTCACTGGGGATCCCGACATCATGCCTGCCAGAGAGGTTTACCATCCCCAGCTTGGAAAAATCCAAACTGGCTGATAATGCTGACTCTGCGAGACTGAAATCATCTTCACCTCCGGAAGGGAAGCCTGTGTCTGCTTAGCCAGACCAGACAAGACCTGGACTCCTGCCCCATCCCCCCAGGACCTTCCCAAGGGCAAGAGCTAGCCCCACCTCTAGCCTAGGCCATTTTCCAGGGATGTTCTCCATGCTTTACCTCATAATTGTAGGAAACACTGAGCTCAGAATGGGTGAAGGGGGCTGCGGTTCCAGCCTGCAGAGGCCAGGCAGGGGACACGGGGGAGGCACAAGGTGGAGTCATGGCCCCAGCCCCAGCCATGCACCGTCAGGCTTGCCCTGGGTGTATGGGGCGGGGTGGGAGTGATAGCTAAGCCATTGTCTACACACTGAAGAGGCCGAGGCCTCTAGTGAGGACAGTTTTAGCTGGCTACGGCGGCCATTTCTGGAAGTCTGTCTGCACCAGGGGCCTGTGCTGTGCTTACATTCACACTTATTCACTCAACAAACACTCACTCTATGCCAGGCCCTGGGCCCACGCGGACCAGGCTGTGTGTGCCCTCATGCTGGGCTGGACAGATGCCAACCGCGCTGTGCACACACCCAGTCTGGGCAGGACCCTGCACCCCCTCACGAGGACCAAACATCACACTCGTGGCACTCTCACATACTCACCTAGACCGTTCACACTTAAGGGCTCCTACCTCTGCCCCTCAGAGTCACACCCGCTTCGGGCGACAGATGCTGCTTGTTGGTGGCAGCAGATGAGGTACGCAGAGGCCCACTGCAGAGGCCAGGGCCACTCGGGGCAGGATGACAAAGGACGGGCTGGGTCCTGGGCTGGGTTAAGGCCCAGCCTCTGTCTCTGTCTCCCAGGCCCATCTGGTTCCACTGACCTGTGGGCAAGGAGCCGTCTCAGGCTGACATGGTGTTCTCCAGCCAGGGGGATCCAAACGCAGAAACGGGACCTGAAGAATGTCCAAGAGTGACAAAATGTGGAGTGGGTTCAGCTCTGCCACCGTCTCTCCTCAGGCCCACTCATAGCCCTATGCTTCATCACCCCAAGCACCCCCCACCTTCCCCTTTTCTGCTCTTGCAGCCTCTGTCCCCACCCAGCAGCTGACCTGATCGTCTGGCCAGTCTCTCTTCCTAAACATCCCGCTCCTTTCATCAGGTCACTTCCCCTCTCAAGAATCTTCAGTAGCTCCCCATCGCCTAAGGATGAACTCTGGCTGGCACTCAGAGCCCCCTTGATAGACTGGAGCTGACCTTCCCGTTCATCTACCACTCCTCCCTTCCCAGACCCCCTCTGTGTGGGCACCGTCATTCCATGAAGATCTTGCCCTTTTCCATCTCTGCATCTTTTGCAAAGTCCTCTCCTCCTCCTAGAATGTCCTTTTTCCCTCCACATCCTCACCACCCTTCAAGGCCCAGCTAAACTTTCACCTCCTCCAAGAAGTCTTCCCTGATGACCACAGTCCACAGAGATGGCTCCTCTCTGCCTCCTCTCCACACCATATGCTGCGCCCACCCCCACCTTGATACACCTCTTACCCTGTTGGGGGATTTGCTCTTCTCTGCTAGATGCCACGCTCCCTCAAGTGTAGCACTGGGCCGGCGGGGGGGAGAGCAGGTCCAAACTTCCCTGCTTTTTCTCCACAGCACAGAGCTGGGCACACTTACCCAGAGGCTCTGAGGAAGGCATTTGTGGGCTTCTCTCACCCCTAGCCCATTCCAGCCATATCTGATTGTGTGACTGTCATCTCTGGAACGGCTTGCCTCTGGCCAGCCAGACTCCCTGTTCCCAGGGCAGCCTTGGCTGGCCGGGTGCTTTGCGGCTCCCCGTCAGGCCAGGGCCTGCTCTGCTGGGCCGGGACCCACACACATTCCTTCAGAATTAAACAAGGTCCCATCAGCTCCAGGCTCCCCAGCATCACGATGACCCCAGTGGCTTTTGGAAGTAGCTTTTTGCCCTCCCCGGGGTAGCGAGGCCCACTTGGTTCCAGAGGAAAATTCTCTGGTCTCGAGGCAAAGACCTCAACAGCCACAGGGGAGGGTGAAAGGTCACATTCAGGATCGCTGAGAAACCGGACACAAGGCCCAAGACTTTACTCGCAACCACATCGGGCCTAGTGTCCATCTTGCCAGACATCTAAGGTGCACATGTGTGTGCAGATGCAGAGACACACACACACCCGCACACAGACACAACACACAGGCAAACACGTATACACAGTGTACACTGCAAACACACACTGTTGCCAGGTAAGCATACGTGTTAACACGTAACCACACATCATGTGTGTGCATACATATATGCACCACGCAAGTACACGCGTCAACACCCAGAGACTTGCGCGCACACACATACCCCATGCTGCCCCCCCAGAGACCCCAGAGGTGGGCTGGGCAGCCTGGCCACCCTCACTGGGCTGGGGCTCGGGCCAAAGCCCATCCCTTCTCTTCCCAGAGCCGCAGCAGGAGAGGGCAAAAACGTGACCCGAAGCAGGGCAAGGTCATTTTCATCCTCCAACAGGCTCGGCCCCAGAGGCAGAGGCCCCTTAGCTAAAACAAAAGAGGAGAGTTCCATTCGCACCGCCCCCACCTATGGCTGGGTGCAGTGAGAGAAACGGACCCGGGCGGACGGCGCGGGGGCGGAATGGAGAGGTCCAGCTGCCACACATCTCCGGGCTTCTGGAACATGGAGACAGCATCTGCCCCTGTCTGCTCGTTGGAGAGCTTCAGAGTGTCCCCCCAACCTCCAAAATGTGCTCAATACTTGATGCCAGTCTTGGAGCTGAAAATGTTGGGGTGCTGCCTCCTGGGGCAGCAGGAGGGGGCAGAACCAGAGGAGAGGGTGGAGGAGCCTCTCATCTATGACCCTGCCGCCCAGCAGGCCCGGCAAGGAGCCAGGGCACAGGGCAGCACTGACACGCTCAGGCAGCACGGTCACACTTGTCGTGTAGGCCCTCTGCAGAACCAAGCAAACGGCCTTGCTCTCAGCTTTGGAATCAGATGGGCCTGGGTCCCGATCTTGCTCTGCCACGTGGCGATGGAACTTGGGGCAAGCCACCCAATGCCCTTGGCCCTTGTTTGCACGGCCATGAAAAGAGGGTGATAGAATCGAGTTCACGGGAAAGCTTCGGGGATTGAGTGTGGTGGTCTGGGGAAAGGAGTTAGGCCTGAGTATGTGTTTGAACCTAAATGTGACTGAGTCAGACCTGAATTTGGGGATCTCAGGAACCCAGATGGCCCTGTGCACAGGGCAATGAGATAGCTCTCAGACAGAAGGAAGGTGCTTCCAGAAGCCTTCACTGAGGAGGATTGGGTGGTCATCCCCAGCTTTGGCCACAAGGGTCCCAGACTGGATGGTGAGAACAGGGATAGTTTAAGACCACCCTCATATTTCCTCCGCAGGCTCTGAGAGTAGATTCTATCAATGTTTGAAGGAACAGGGTCATTACAAGATCAAGAGAAGCCATAGCCTCGGGACCAGCCCAGTCCATCAGGCTGTTGGAGGCACAAGATCTCCCTCCTTAAACTTAATCCGTGGAACCACGATGGTCTTAGGACCCTGCTCAGACTCAATCAATATGCCTAACCGAGGTCACATGGCTCCTCCAAGCCAGCCTGGAACCCTTCGCAGTAAAGTGATCTGGCCACTGCCTGTCCAAAAATATGTGCCTATATAGAAAAAGGTGCTCCTTCTTCAATATTTCCATTGGTCAAGAAATTATTGTAATATACATATAGTGTTAGAATAAGCACTTTACTGCCATCTGCAGGAAATCTGCCATAAGAATTACACACTGCCCACCTTTGGAGCCAACAGAATTACTGTAAATATATGAAAAAGTTTTCCAAATAATAACAGTATCTATGATATGAATAGCGCTCCCTCCGGTGTGGTGCCCCGGAGTAATCTTGTGCTTGGCCCTGCTTGTGGTCTCCATCACCCCCAGTATGGGCTGAATTGTATGCCCCCAAAATCCATACACTGAAGCCCTGACCTCCAGCACCTCAGAATGTGGCTGTATTTGGAGATGGGGTCTTTAAAGAGGTGATTAAAGTAAAATGAGGCCATTAGATGAGCCCTAATCCGATCTGACGGGTGTCCTTACAGGGAGAGGAGACTCGGACACGCAGGGAGACACCAGGGGTGCACGCACAGAGGGACCACCACCTAAAGAGGTAGCAAGAGGGCGGCCACCTGTGAGCCAAGGAGAGAGGCCTCCGAGGAAACCAACTCTGCTGGCACCTTGATCTTGGACTTCCAGACTCCAGAACCCTGAGCAAATTCATCCGTCTTTTGAGCCACCAGGTCAGTGGCAGCCCAAGCTAACAGAGCCCCTTCCTTAGTTACTATAATTGCCCCATCCCCCAATCCCCAAGACAGACTCAGAGCCTCCCTCAAAATAAACCCGTCAGGATGGGGGACAATCGACACCCTGAAAATGCAGACTAACGGACTGGGCCCTGCCCTCAGCAGCATCACACCTCCACCTGGCTGGACAAGCATTCCGCACCAGTGATCCTGGTGCGGGGCGATCTGGAAACGTGCAGGGCCTTCCACAGTCAGCTCCTGCCACCCACCCAACACCAAAGAAGGCCCCAGAAGGATCCGCCTGGTGCCTCTGCGCTGGGCCTCGTGTAGAGCGAGTCAGGCTGCCCTCTGCCTCCACAAGGAGGGCCAAGCACACAAAGCCCTCTGTTCCTGAGGTGGGAGAGGCCTGCGGAGGCTGGGGGTGGGGCTGAGGGGAGCCCACCTCTCCCCCACCAAGCAGCCAGGCGGAGGACGGAGGGGTCGCAGTCTCCATCCACAAGGGGAGGGTGTGGGAGGCTCTGGGGCAGGCATCAGGGCAGGGCTGGAATCTGTGTTAGTCCCAGCAGGCCCACTGCCCACAGCCCTCGGTTCTTTTAGGAGCCTCCGAAAAACAGAGGCATTTCTTTTAAAATCGGAATAAATATAATAATAATTAATATAATAATGAATCCTACCTGGGCTATATTCACCTTTATACTAGCACAGTCATAAAGCATAATTTTTAATTTTTTTTTATGAAGGAAGAGTCTCCCGGAAGCAAAAGTACATCGTTCCACAAAAGTCATAATGTGGCCCTAGGAGCTCTGGGTGTTGCAGGGGGTCTGAACTAGAGCAGGGGTTTGTTGTCCCTCTCCTTCCCCAGGGTCTGAAAGGTAAGCCCCTCAGGACAGGCTGCACCCGGCAGGTACCAGAACCTCTCCCCTCTCCCCAGCACTGGCACATCCACATCCTTCAAGCCAGGAGGCAAAGCCCGCCCTGGAGGCCACTGGGCCAAGCCAGAGTGGTCGGGCAGACAGGAGGGTGGGCCTCAAGCCAGGGTGAGGACTCTGCCAACAGTTTCCCCTGGGTGCTGGAGAAGGGCTTACCAGTGTGTCCTGTCCTCGCAAGAGGTGCCGCTCCTTGTGGGGGACATGACCCCTTCCGCCCAGGCCAGGGGCGTGCTCAGCTGGGTGCAGCTGTGGCCCCTGCTGCTGGAGTTTGACTTTCAAAATTGATTTATGGGGAACACCAGGCTGCTTGAAAGGCACTTGCATTCCTCCCCCATGAAGCAATGATTTGGGGAGGGAGAGAAGGGCCCTGGAGCCCTAAAGGGGCCCCAAGAGAGGTGGGGAGCACTCACAGAACTGGAGCTCCCTACACAAGGGAGGGCCCCCTTCCCCCCCGCCCCACCCCGTGGGCACAGCCGCCCCTCGGGGCCTGCAAGGAGCCTTCCTCGGAGAAATGACATACTCATGCAATAGAATGACAATAGTGCAGAGTTGAAAATAAGGGGGCCAGAGTTACACATGTCCACATACCGGAATCTCGTAAACATTGAGTGGGGAGAAACAAATTGTACAAGAATACATATTAGAATGATGCTATTTACATAAAGCATGAAAAATAACTCTATAAATACTTCCAGAAAACTTGCATAGTTAGTACAAAGTTCAATTTGTGACCATGAAAAAACACCAGCTATAGGATAGTAGGGGGGTGCGGTGGAAGGGAAGTGAATTCTACTAGATTTGTAATTTTATTTCCCAAACTGCTTTGTGGCTACGCCGGTGTCCATTATATCACTGTTTGTTTTAGTATATCTGAATTATTTTATAATAACAGTATTTTTAGGAGAATGAAGCCCCAAGGGAATGGAGGATGAAAGAAAAAGTCCTGGCTTCACGTCCAGTATCGCCCAAGTCCAAAATCCCCAAAGAGCTTTCCCATGACTTGATGCCGCTTGGAGCCACGTCCCTGGGGGAGAAAATGTACCCACAGCCAAACCTGGATCCCTCACTTCACTCCTGCATCACCCAGGGATGAGACTGGTGAGGCACTCGGGAGAGACCTCTGGCTGCCCCGGGAGTGGGGCTCGGGCACTCAGCAGAGTGATGGCAAGCAATCACAAAGCCCCCACTGTGCTCGAGGCCAGGGTGAAAGGATGTACCCCAAGATTCCTGCCTGAGTTCCCAGAGCTCCACTGTCACCCTGTAGACTGATTCTCCCAGATGGCCCAACCCTCACCCAACCTAGACTCTCCTCTCCCTCCAAACAGGCCTCACTGATAAACCAGGGGCCCCGCATAGCTGTGCTGGCCCAGAAACCAGGCCTGGGCTATGGCTGCAGCCGCAAACCCCAAAGCCACCCCGAGTGACCCAGGCTACAGCTTCTTATGCTTCTGCTCCATCTCCTCCGAGGACTAGGGGTCTGGGCCTGGGTCTTGCTCCCTTCCGGCCCTCCAGTGGCGGAACTGGCCCCTGGGTGTGGCCCAGCTGACATCTCATTCTCTAATATGTCAGCCTGACTCCCTGCAACCTTGCCAAACGTGCATTTTTTTTTTTTTTTTAACTTTGAACATCAAGAGACACGGAAGGACTTGGAAAGGTGGGCACTCTGAGGCAGTTCTGGGGTAGGGCGGGACGGGACCGCATCAGCCCAGCCCGTGGCACCTACCAGCCAGGCTGTAGAAGTTGCTGGGCTAGGAGAGAGGCTCCAGGCTCAAGGCCCAAGTGGCCCTCAGCCTGTATTGCCCCCACCCCACCCCCCCGTCCACCAGAAGCCAGGATGAAGTCACAGCAAGAGTGTCTCTGCCCCAGGGGTCTCCTGCCTGCCTATTTTCTGTGTGTGTGACTAGCTCCCTGCTGCCGAGGACCTTGCTCATTCATTCTGCATATATTAAGCACCTATTACCTTGTGCCTTGCGGGACATTGCGGCCTCAGTGGTGAAGTCCCATCCTTGCTCTGAAAGACCAGACTGAGCCATGGCAGCAACCAGCAACAGAGTAATTGTCAGAGAACCTGTAGCCTGCTTGGATGCTGGAGAGCAACCAGCCAGACTCTTCTACAGACAAGGAACCGGCACCCAGGAGGTGACATCATTGCCCAAGGTCACACTCTAAAGTGCAGAGCTGAGCCCTGAGCACTCTCCATGCCGCTAGAGGGTCCCAGAAGCCCCAGTGGCCCTGGAGCCAATCTGAGTGTACCTCCTGAGCTTGGTGCTCATTGCCAGGCTGTCTATGGGGAGCCCAGCTGAGCCCAGAACATGCTCCCCACCTGGGGCTACACATGGGGAGATCCAAGGCCATACTCACAATGCCACATCTGAGGCCAAAAGCTGCCCACCCCCTGCCCTCCCCCTACCTCCGACCTAGGAAAACAGGGCAGAATCCGGAGATGTCAGGATCTTCCCCCCAAACCCAGGGATTCTCCAGCATTCCCTCTCTGGGGAGGCACCACATCCTCCACTGCACAAACCAGAAACCGAGAAACCGTCCTTGACATTCCATCTGTCACCTGCTCAGATAAGGTGCCCTGAGCCAGGATGACCACTGCCTGCCCTCCCTGCCCCCGGCTCCGCAGAGGCCAGGTCCAGGGGGGCCTTCCACACAGGATGGTACTCGGTGAAAGAACAGGGGTCTGTGTCCCTGCCTGGAGAGAAAGCAAGCCTATGCCCCCCCACTGGGGACAGCTTAGGCTAAAGCTCTGCTCTCGGCAAATGGGCTCTGGGCATCCCGGAATTAGTTTGGGGCAAGGAGGGCTGGGGAGTCAGGGTGCACATCTCCAAACATCCAGAATGACAGCTCTGCCTTATTTCATGATAGGCACAGCCAGCCGGCAGGCATGTTCTTCTTGGCCCACACCACGTTTTAGATTGAGGTTTGTTGCCAGCATGTAACTTTTGGACAGTTCCATAAAAGACCAGATTTGTACATGGGAGAACTGGCTTCCCTGGGTGGGCATGGCCCTGCTGAGAATGGGGTTGTCACTCTGGATGGAGCACATACTGTCCAGGAGCTGCGGTGCCCACCACTCCCCGCTGCTTCCCAACCCCGAGGCCCAGGGCCCTTGACCTTCCTTCCTGGGTCCTGCCTCTCCTCCCCTCGCATTACCTCCTGGGTCCCTGTGTGCACTGGAGTTTGCGAATCCTCACTTTAGGACCTGAGAACAATGTTGCTAGTGAGATAAGATGGCTCCATGATGTGTATGTTCCTGGGACAGTCCATCATCCCTGGCCTGCAGCAGCCAAGGTAGAAGGTGCCAGCCCGCCTGGGATAGAAGAGGGAGCCATGGCAGAGAAGACAACTTTGTTGTACAACCTTCAATCGAGCAGGAGGGAGAGGCTCTGGGAGCCCAACATACAGCCGTGCTGGAAAGGGAGGCGACGCTCAAACCAGGGGGGGGGGGGGGCTGTGGGCTTGCGTTTTCCTTTGCAGATTCTAAAGCAAGCCTCTTTTCCCTAGTACACGATCATGCCCTCGGTCCTTCTGCCCCCACCCCCAGACTCAAAGCTCCCCCAACCCATTCGCTGTGCCACAGGAGAGGGAAGGTGTGTGTGGGACTGAGGCCTGCGCCCACCCCAGAGATTTCCAACTCACCACCAAGGGAAGACCACCAGCCTAGGAAGGACCTCAACTGCAAGGAGATTTCGGCCCCACGGTGACCGGAGGGAGGGAGGAAGCTGAAGCAGAAGAAAGGGAGAGGCTCTGGGGGTGGAGGCCAAGGGCACATGCCCTCTGGGGGGCACTGAAGGGAGGGACAGGAGGCTTCTCAAGGGGCGAAGGAGATGGATAGATCAAAAGAGGAAATAGAGGCGCCTGGGTGGCTCAGTTGGTTAAGTGACTGCCTTCGGCTCAGGTCATGATCCTGGAGTCCCGGGATCGAGTCCCGCATCGGGCTCCCTGCTCGGCAGAGAGTCTGCTTCTCCCTCTGACCGTCCCCACTCTCATGTGCTCTCTCTCTCTCATTCTCTCTCTCTCAAATAAATAAATAAAGTCTTAAAAAAAAAAAAAGAGGAAATAGTACTGTTCAACCGCCTCCACCCCCACCGGGACCCCCAACTCTGCCCCCTTTGAATTCCCTCCCTGGAAACTGGAGTTTCCTGACATCCTTCTTCCCCTCACCTTCCTCCTACAAGCACACACCCCAGCCAAAAGGAAAAGCAGACTCCGAAGTCAAATTCACTCAGGTCATGGGGACGCAAAGGAGTGACCATGCATGTCACCTAGCCAGAGAAACCATGAGTCGGGCCTGACTGTCGTCCCACATCGCAGCCAGCCAGGTTAGGGATGCCAGACAGAATCACCATCGCCACAGCCCAGGGCCATAAAAAACCGGCCTTCAGGCAGAGCACAATGGTCTAGTTATCGGGAAGTATACAAATGTCGACTGACTTATCACTCAGCAGGCACCAAAGGTTTAATGAAATCTTACTGGCAGAAGACTCAAGGTTGAGAAACTTCGAACCACGTACTTGATATTTTCCTGCAAATCAGGACAAGGCAGCGAAGATTTGGTCTGAGCTGTGAGAAGACATCTTGTTTCAGCTCTTGAGCGCCAAGTTCCCTCTGGCCCGCGGCTCAGGCCCCACCATCCTAGTAGGCCGTCATTCCTGCTGACCTGCCATCATGGACCACGGGCAGCAGGAGCTGGTCCAGCAGTGGGCAGGGTCTGCCTGGAGCCTTCTGGACTCTCCCGCCCAGCCCAGGTTGGGTCATTGACAGGCTAGAGTCAGAGGAACCATCTATGGGATGAGAATGAGGACCACAGAGGCGGCCAGGCCCTTTGCCAGCCCAAGTGGGTGTCCCTTTTTCCTTCTGGCAGGCCCCACCCACTCAGCCAGACTCCTGCCCCCCTGGGCCTCGGTGTACCACACCCCTCCCCCCCACCCACATCTTGGTGCCATTTCCCAGAAATCCGCTTGGGTGGCAGGAAATGACCTCTCAGGCTCCCTTTCTTACAGCATCCCCAAACAAGCCCACAGAGCAGCCTTTCCACTCCGAAGGTTTACTGCCAATCCTGAAGGAAAACAGAGTGGGAATGATAAAATTAACAGCCCCAGGAAGGGACCGATGCTCAGCCAGCCTTCCTCCGCAGCTTTATAGTCACGGGCCTCGCCTGCCAGCACTAATGTTCCTTTTGCCATGAAGCCAGTCATCCTCCCTTTTAACCTTCGCCCTCCTCCCCGCCTTCCTCCAACCGCCTCCTCCAGGCCCTTCAGCTGCCAACAGCCTACTTTCCCAGCTTTGATTTATCTCCACCAGAGGGAAGGCAGAGTTCAATCCAGCCCCACAACCAGTACCTTTATAAAGAAAGTATCTCAAACCCACCCAAGGTCCGGACAGACGGAGGCACAAAGATACACCTCGATATCCTGGAGACAGAGCTAGGGCCCACGCCAGACATGCCACACACTCTCGCACGCAGGACAGACCCCCGGACACGTTCCGGAAGACGCACCAAAAGCCCGCCCTGCACTGAGAGCAATTTGGAAGTTTCTTTTGAGGAAAAACACTCTGCTCCAAAGAAGGCTCCTGACAGGCCGGTTTTTTCAGAGTGGCTGGATAAATTGCTTTTCTGCAAAAATAAACACAAGTGAACTGCATTAGCTGAGCGAGTGACACATTAGTTACAGATGCAAGGCCTGTCAGAACATTGAGGGAACAGCTTTTACTGGGGAAGGGCTGAAAGACTCATAAATAACCAGTTGGCAATCTCACATAAACATTTGTGCATTCTCATAAACACCGCCTACCACAAGCGCTGGCCTGGCTGCTGGTGCGGCCAGGAAGAGCCCTCTCCCCCCTTCCTCAGAGCACAACAAGGCAGCAAGGTGGGGGCTGGTCACAGGCACCTCTTCCCGCATAGTCCCAGCTCCTTGGACTCACGCTCATGTGCCATGGGGTAGAAGGAAAGATCCAAGCCCCATCCTCAATATCTGCCAGAGAATGAGAATCCAGGACCAGCCCCAGTGGGACAACTGGTCCACCTTCCTCCCTCTACATAGACTAGAAGAAGAGAGAGAATCAAGAGATATAATAGTGCTGGGGGCTGAGTTATTACCTAAAGCCAAGTGAGGAATTTAAGAAGTATAGAAATGCCCCCTGGATTTGACTCCTGTGGTGCCCATCAGAATCATCAGGAAAGTGAGATGAGGGCAGCACCACCCCCACTCAGAGAACATAGGCCACAAGGGTTGGCACCAGCCTCGTCCATCCATCCACGAGGGGAGTCTGGGCTTCCTCCCATTGGCTCTCGGGGATGCCCTTGCCTTGGGGCCTGGGGTTCTCTCCTCTGAGCTGAACACCTTGGAGCCACATCCAGCTGATCCCATAAAGAAGGGCAGAGTGGGCCATGCGCGCTGACTCACATCTGTCTTCCCTATTTCTCTTACGGTGCCTACCAACCCAACAACCACCTGGTACCCTCATCCCCCATACCTCTCCCAAGCCAAATCCACTTTCTAGAAAGGATCCGAAGCACTAATTTATCCTGAGGTATGAGTAACACTCTCTGTGCTTCCTTCTTATCCTCTCTGCCACAGATGCTTAGGGCAAAGGGACAGAGTATGAAGTGGTAGGATTCAAAGCAAATGGCTAATACTCACAATCTTTGCTGAACATTTGACTCAGCCAAGAAGGGGGAAGAGTTTCGATCTTTTCAGGGAGGCAGGTGTGGAGAGAAAAGAGAGAACGTCCACTGGCCCCAAGATGGCACTACGATGGTTAGCTTCAAAACCAGCTCCACCACCCACATCTCAGTAACTTTCTATTGAAAGGCCCAAATCCTTAGACTGAGTGAGCTTCTCCTTTATCCATCCTGTTTCTTGACCTGGTTCCACCCAGACTTCGACTTGACTTCCCTTGCTGCCCCTCACGCACCTTGTGGTCCAGCCAGACGAATTCATCCCTCCCCTCCTTAACCCTCTGTTAGAATTTTGTGCTTTCTTTTACCTCAGTTCCTCTTCCAAGAAGGCCTTTCCTTCCAGTCCTGCAAGTCCAGCTCCAACCCACCCTTCCAGACTCAACGCAAACACCTCTTCATGTCTCCCTCCTTTGACCTCTGGGAGAATTTTTTCAGTTCCTTGCTGCTGACTTTCCTTCTTCTTCTAAGTTATTAGTGTATCTGGCCCAATCCCCTAGAGATGTTAAACCCTCAGATCTGTGTCATATTAATCCTTCAGGTTCCTCCACCCTCTCAGACCCTCGCCAATGCCTGGGACATGGGAGGTGTGTTGAATCCATAAAGGAAGGTGGGGATGGCGTCTGGATTCGGGGTCGTGATGGTGGTGGGGATAATGTGAGCAGGGAGAGGAGAGGGTGGTAGTGATGGAAACTGGCCAACAAATCTGCCCCTGGGCAGCCTCCCTTTTGGCTTTCATTCTGCAGCCCAACAACGAGCAGAGCTGTTGTTGCTTTGGAAGAGGAATTAAGATGCCAGGCAGGTACAGCCAGCCAAGCACCATTGCTCTATTGAATCGAGCTCAGCGGTCTAGGCTCTTTCTTCCCATCAACAAATGGAACGCTTTATGAGAAAATACAAAGCACAGCCCTACACAGAAATATCGAAGCCTCCTTGGCCAGGCCATCCCTCAGAAGGGAACGCAATGTAGCCATAATTTATTGCGTTCAATATTTTTGCTTCCAATCTTATTTTTATAGACATTATTTCATAGACTGCAAGTCAAACACAGATGGAAAAGATTCTGGCTTTGTAATAAGAGAAGGTTTATGGTGGGCCAGCCCGCTGCTCTGTGTTTGTGTGTGAGTTAAACGCGCATTATCATGTCCTTAGGTGGGGCAGGGAGATGCTTTTATTATGTGTTTGGACTTTGATCCAACAATTCTGCCTTCATCTCTCCACTAGGCCAGGGCCTCCGGATACTCCCAAGGGGAGGAAGTAACAAACACCGAAGCGGGGCAAGGGGGAGGAGAAGTGCGCCAGCCTTTGAAATGCATTCTTGGCTCTGGCCGGACCTGCCTTTCCATGGGTCTTCAAAGGGCCTTGACCCAGGGACCGGGCCTCCTCCCCAAAGGACAGAGGTGAAAGGAAGTGGACACTATGGTGTTATATGTATGACTCTGTGTTGTGTGATTTGCACCGTCTCTTGGGGTGGGGGAGATCAGAACACTGAGCTCACACTGCCTATAAAATGCCCTTGAGATTCTCTGTAGATAGTCTCATCCAAGGAACATTTTTTTAAAGATTTATTTATTTACTTGACTGAGAGAGAGGAAGTGTGTGTGCCTGCGCGAAGAGGGGAGGACGGAGAGAAGCAGACTTCACGCCCCGTGTGCAGCCCAACGCAGGGCTCGATCTCAAGACCCCAAGATCACGACCTGAGCCGAAAAACCAAGAGTCAGACGCTTAACCAACTCAGCCACCCAGGCGCCGCCCGCAACTAACATTCTTAAAAACATCATCTGGCTGGGCGCCTGGGTGGCTCAGTTGGTTAAGCGACTGCCTTCGGCTCAGGTCATGATCCTGGAGTCCCGGGATTGAGTCCCACATCGGGCTCCCTGTTCGGCAGGGAGTCTGCCTCTCCCTCTGACCCTCTTCCCTCTCGTGCTCTCTATCGCTCTCATTCTCTCTCTCTCAAATAAATAAATAAATCTTTAAAAAAAAAAAAAAATCATCTGGCTTACGATGTTCATAGTCCGGAGGTACTAAGGTTTGTTCGATCAACCTCGTTTCGGTTGGGGAGAGAAAGAGCATGCGCAGGAAGAGAGACGGGCTGGAGGGAGATCTAAGGAGGAGGAAGGAGAGAAGGAGATGGAGACAGAGAAGTTGGGACAGGACCAGACCAGAGCAGGGGTCAGGAGGTCTTGGCCCCAGGCGTGGCCCCACACACCCACAAATGCACCGCTAGCAGGCAGCGCACCTTCTGGAGCAGAGGGAGCGGCCTCGAGGTTGGGCCACCCAGCCCCTCTTTTCTTTGCTCTTGGGGGGCCGTCGGCTTCCAGCCGCCTCCAAGAAGCAATGAGAGCATGTGTCAGAAAACACTGGGAGTGGGGAGGAGGGGGCTGCAGCCACATTCAGCTGGGAGGCTGAGTGGAAAGCAAATCAAGGGGGAGGGCCCCTTTGGGGCCTCGGGAAGAGTGATCTGTCCTACTCGCCAGGCTTCTGGAGGATTCCACCGGAGGAACGGCTGTGTGAGGTGAAATGTTAATGAAAGGCCGTCCATCGGGTCTCCAGCCATGGAGAGCCTGTCAGTAGAGCTCTGGGGGAGAGGAACAGCCCCCCCAGTTGCCTGGTAGCAACAGTGTCTTTGATGTTTATTGTGCAGACATTTCTACCGTGCACACCTGCAGGGGTACCGTTCTGGGGGAGCCGTCCCTGGGGGGGGGCTCTGAGTGTTCAAGCAGACCTGAGGAAAAGGCGAAGCGCACCCAGAAAGCCTCTGCCCTCCTTGGGCCCAGTCCCTTCTGCTCGGCGGCTGATTGTCACACCTCCCCCGGGGGCCTGGCGAGGGACGGAAAGCTTTGAAACACGGGAGTGGGTGAAGAATCTGCCACAGCCAGTGTCAGGAAAACAGTCCCTCCCACCTGCGCTGCTTGAGAAATCAGGCCCAGGTGCCCAGCCCAAGAGACGGAGAGCTGAATTTCGCAAACGGTTATAACCAGGTGTGGAGGGCCTGGTGCCTTCTGGCGACCTCCCGTCCTTGGGGGCACTGTGCACGCTTCCCCCACCCTCCCAACACTAGACGTCCTAGTGGGCTGTCTGTCGGTCACAGGGCTCTCCCCAGCCCCCAGCCCTGACAACGAAGTTTGAGCCCTCTCTCTGTGCCCTTATGGGAGCCACCATATTCCCTTTCTATTTAAGCCTCTTTGGATTGGTCTTCTGCCACTTGCAGCTGATAACGTCTCAACTGATACACCAGGCCAATAACGGCCTAGGGAATGTTTCAAACCAAAGAACTAAATCAGAATAAGAACGAGGCACCCAAGGGTCAGAGTTCCATAGGACTTCGGGAGAGAGGCACAAGAGGGGTCTGCCGGGCCCGCACAGAATGGCCGGAAACAGTAGCAGCCTTTTGGGTGGACGCGATCCGCCTCCGTTCAGAACCCCACTCTTCAGAGGACCCACATTTCACACACACACACACACACGTATGCACACATGAATGCATACACACTCGTGTACATGCACACGCGCACATACACGCCCTCTGTTCAGAGCCCCACTCTTCAGAGGACCCACATTTCACACACACATACACACGTATGCACGCATGAATGCACACGCATGCACACACTCATGTACATGCACATGTGCACACACACGGCCTCTGTTCAGAGCCCCACTCTTCAGAGGACCCACATTTCACACACACACGTATGCACGCATGATGCACACACATGCATACAAACTCATGTACATGCACACGCACACACATGACCTCTGTTCAGAGCCCCAGTCTTCAGAGGACCCACATTTCACACACACACACACGCACGCACGCACGCATGAAGGCACACATATGCATACACTCATGTACATGCACATGCGCACACACGCCCTCTGTTCAGAGCCCCACTCTTCAGAGGACCCACATTTCACACACACACACACGTATGCACGCATGAATGCACACAGATGCACACACTCGTGTACATGCACACACGCACACACACGGCCTCTGTTCTGAGCCCCACTCTTCAGAGGACCCACATTTCACACTCACACGCACACACACACACATGCACATACTCAAAGAACATGACAGCTCCGTCCCTGCGGAGAGGGCACTCAGCGCGAACACAGCATGATCTCTCACCCTAAACATCCACGCTCACGGCTAACGCCATCCAGGCCCCAGGGAAATGCTTCTCCCCGACATTCGCGTCGTGTCCTTCAATCAAGAGGAGACCGTGTTCAAATGCTATAAAAACGTGTGGGTCGTGGGGCTGCTGACACAGACCTGGCCCTGCTGCTCTGGAGGATCGAATGGTGGAAGCTCTTAGAGGGAAGACAGATGAATTTCTCAAATCCTTCCTCTTACATAGAGCAAGAAGACAATAGAAGTAGCGTGTCTCGGTGGTGGCAAACATACATTTTCCTGCTTCTCTTTGTGGTTCCAAAGGTACTCACAGATTAGCAACGTTACAATTGTACATGGCAGCCGCAGAACACTTTCCAGTATAAAAAATTCATAATTCTCCCACATTTGCACATATAGAGGTCAAGATAGAACATGCATAAAGCATGAGACTGATTCTTTACATTGGCAACGAGACAGACATGGAACAACTATAGGATTTTATTTTCTTTTTTTAAGATTTTATTTATTTATTTGACACAGAGAGAGAGAGAGACAGCAAGAGAGGGAACACAAGCAGGGGGAGTGGGAGAGGGAGAAGTAGGCTTCCCGTGGAGCAGGGAGCCCGATGCGGGGCTCGATCCCAGGACCCCGGGATCATGACCTGAACTGAGGGCAGTCACTTAACGACTGAGCCACCCAGGCGCCGCCCCTAGGATTTTATTTTTATAAAAATGTTTACTAAGATGTAATAAATTTGCAAGACTTAAATTTAAAAATTCAGCTTTATTTAAATATTTGACATTTTTGTATTAGATAAAATGCGTTAAGTTATAGTATTGGTTACATTTGCCTTTTAATTTTAGTAGATAATTTTGAATATTTTAAAGAAAAATAACTTGGTAAAAACTTATGTGAAAATGTTTTGATCTTTTACAATTTAATTTGCATTTTTTAAATTAAAACGCACATAATTTTTTTTATTGTTTCAGTTATCTGTTGCCATATAACAAAGCCCAAAGTTTAGTTGCTGAGAAGAAATTCTTTTTAGCTCTTGCAGTTCTGTGGATTGACTGGCTCGGGCGTCACTTGGTGGCTGGGGCGAGGGGTCTCACATGGTTGCGGTCAAACCGTGGCAAGGTTGAGAGTCAAATGCAGGTTCAGCTGGGCTGTACGGCCAAGATGGCAGCATCCTGACTCTCCTAGCTGGTCTCAGCTGGAACGGCTGGACCAAGCAGAGTCTGGTGGACCGAACTGCTTTCTCCTGTGACTTTTCCACATGGCTAGCTTGGCCTCTCCATAGCATCTCAGTCTCAGAAGAAACCAACTTCTTACACGATGCCTGGTTTGTTCCAGAGCAAGCATTGTAAGAGACCCAGGTGGAAGCCAAAAGGCTCCCTATGCGCTGTCCTCAGAAATCATGTGGCATCACGGGCACTGCTTTCTATTGGCCAAAGTGAGTCACAGGGACGACGCAGATTCCAGAGAGCGGCCTGCACGAGGTCATGAATACCAGGAGAGGTGGTTTTCACTGGGGGCTAGCTTTGAAGACTAGCCCTCTGCACCGCACCCCCCGATGAATCACATCCCTCACACATCCGAATGACTGTACACTCACCCCCGAGGCCGCCCGAAGTCTCATCCAGGACTTCAACATCTACATCAGGTCCGGAGGAGAGGAGGCCCCTCAGGTGTGGGTGCTTGGAGATGGCTCTTCTTGACTTGAAGTTCTGTGAAAAAAAGAAACGAGTTGTCTCCCTCCGCCAAACCCCACAAACAGTAAGGAGGTAGGCACGGGATAACTGCATTAGATGCTGTCATTCAAAAAGGGGAAGAAACTTGTGCAGAGAGCAGTTCTGAAATTAAGCCGATTCCTTAATCAGGGCCCAGTCCTGTTCTCTGTGGCTCTTGGCCATACTCTGAGTTATCCTTCGTTTTCTAGAAGAAATAAATGGTCAGTGTTTATAGCCACATTGACTTCTCAACCTGTTTCTTGCCCATTAGAAAGGACTCTTCGGGGGCGCCTGGGTGCCTCAGTCAATAAAGCGTCTGCCTTCAGCTCAGGTCATGACCCCAGGGTCCTGGATCGTGAGATCAAGCCCCGTGGTGGGCCCCCTGCTCAGCGGGGAGCCTGCTTCTCCCTCTCCCTCTGCAGCTCCCCCTGCTTGTGCTCTCTCTCCCTCTCTCTCTCTCTGTGTCAAATAAATAAATAAAATCTTAAAAAAAAAAAAGGACTCTTCGTTTTGAACAGTCTCTGTCCCTTTCAATCCAAGCTGAAAAAATATTTTTAAAATATGTGGGTTTCTTATATACTAAATTAAATCCTATTCCATTAAAGAAAAGGTCCCTCTCACTTTAAGCCACTTGTGAGGTTGTGGTGAGATTCTCAGTTCAGTCCTATTGTTCAGCAGAGAGGACCTAGGAGGTACCCCTTTACATTCTTATAAGTCCTGGTGTGTATCCAAAGGGTCTAAAGACATGCCCTTAAATATTTCTAAGGTCTTGACAGAGGGTCTTACAGGCACACCTTTGACTCTACCTGAGAACACATTTTACTGGCAACACCCAGGATTTTCTTTGCCCTGAGGCCAGGCCTTGCTTTTTGAGCCTTTTGCTGGCTGGAATATAGACCTGGCCTCCTCAGTTACTAATCCTGCTCCGAAACTTCTTTAGCTCATCTTGACCTTTTCCTATTTTATCAGCGTCATCTGGAAGAAGCTAATTAGCACTTTCAACTTTCTGCTTGGAACTGGCCTTAGACGTGGCACAAGTTCATAGGCACCCCTTCTATTTTCCCCATTACTATAGGGGATGGTCTCACATAATTCTGCCAGTGCATGGCTTATGTCCCCTTTTCTCCAGTCTCCAATACCCTTTCCTTACCGTGTTTCACGACTTCCATAATATTCTCCCCAAGGTTCTTCAGCTTCTGCCCCCCATTTGCTTTCTGTCCCAAAGCAAATGCCACAGGTTTTAAGTTTTTGTTACAAAACTCCCTTCCAACACTGTGGTAGCTGGTCTCCAAAGAAGGCCCCAGTGAACAAACCTCCTGGTATTTGCGTGGTCTGGGGACCCTGTGTGGTCCTCCCACACTGAAGCTGGGCCGTGACTCATGCTAACACATAGGACACAGTGGATATATGCTGCATAAGTTTTGGACGTAGACTTTAGCTTCTTCCTCTTCCTTTTTGGAATACTCGCTTCTGGGAGTCCTGCTACCGTTTGCGAAGTCTAGCTATCCTACTAGAGGGATCATGTGGACGGAGAAGGACCCAAGGATTATATGAAAAGAAGGAAAGGACCGGCCGTCCCGGCACCCAAATTGAGCCTCTTGATGATTCCTGCCCCACCCACTAGCTAGCCACAACCACATGAGAATTTCAAAGCAAGCAGCAGAGGAGATGCTCAGCTGTGCCTGGTCAACCCACAGACCATGGGAGATAATAAAATCATCTTTAATATTGCTTTAAACCACCAAGCTCTGGAGTGTTTTGTTACATGGCAATAGCTGGGTAAAACAACTCTGAATACAATCACACTTGGTTTTTAATCCTGTAGGTCATTACTGTTCACTAGAACACAGACTATGAGTTCTCTATTATAAAAGCATGATGACTGGTTTTGCTGAAATTAAGACAAGAAAATAAATCTCAAAGAACAAATACATGCTAATATATGAATTATTAACGTCTTTATTGTATTATTCATCCAAACATCACTGGCCCTTCCACAGAACCCCTGGTGTACTTAATAATCATTTAATTCAGTTGTCTTCAGTATTTTGTAAACTTTCAGTCATGTAAAAGTCATAACTATATATGTAGTTTCAATTTTATCATCTTGAAGGTAAACTCGTAACGGTTGAAGTGTAGAACATATTTCAATGAAGAGTTTGTTAGCTTGACTTACAACTTTTACATATTTAGACATATGGTCTGTGGGCCTCCACTTATACCCTTCTCCCAGGAGTGGCTAGCACCAGAACCAACATGACAGGTGCCTGACCAAGGGGGAGCAGCAGAGGTACCACAAGAGCCAAAAGGGAACTTGGATACGTAACTAGGCCGGAAGGAACACCCGAGCAACCACCAGAAAAGACCAGAGAGGAGCATGGGGTCAAGGGCGGGCGGGAATGAGGTGGGGTGGAGTGGGGTGCTGAGAAGCCCACCTGCCCCATCTGCAGAGCCAATCACTGCTCCACTGGCCAAACTTAAATGGCCTGGCCTGGCCTGGCCTGGGACCAGGTGCAGGAACACCACAGAGCTAAACCCATCCCCAGAGTCGTCCTGAAACCTGACTTATTCTGGGGAGCATACCATCCTTCCGAGGCCCCCAGGTTCAGGCCCAGGCCCAGTGCTAGGTCAGGAGGGATCTATAGTCAAACTGAGTCAGAATTTGCTACTAATGAGTATCTGAGATTCATGCTTTCTACATCCAATCATTTTTACAATTGCGAATGTGCTTCCTTTCCCCCATAGTTTCCTTCCAAGAATTATATCTGAAACACCCTCATCTTTTCTTTGCAAAATTAAGGTGAAAAAGATCTGTCCACATTTTCGTTAAAAGTGTCGAGTGGGGAGAAGAGAATAGGGGACAAGGAGGTTGAGTCGAGGAGGTGACAGGAGCTGCGGATCTTCTTGAAGACCTGGAGAGCCGGACATGTGTGTGACCAGGATCACACCTATGCCTCAATTCTGCAGGGCTGGTGCAGTAGATGATCTGGTCCCGAGACTACACATGTCTGGGGCCTGGGTACAGCTACCTGCCTGGGCTCTCCTTGCTGGTATAGGGGGTCTCTGGGCATGAGACTCTCAGATCTTTCCAAGGGGAGCAGTTGAGGAGCATGGCCACCCTTATGCTGGAGGACAGGCTCACAGCTCCAGTGTGGAGGGAGCATTGCCTGATTTTGAGTCCTCGTTCTACCTCTTTCTAACCTGGAGGCCTTAGGCAAATTACCTAATCCCTTTGTACCTCTGTCTCCCAATCAGTAAAACTGGGATGATGATGATGATGATGGATGATGGTGATATACCTGCCCCACTGGGCTGTTGAGAGGATTAAATGAGTAACACAGGTAAAGTGCTAAGAACAGAACTTGGGACAGGGGAAGTGCTAAGGTTAATGGCTGCCAACAGAGAAAACAGTCCAGGAGAAAGATGGGGCAAATGCAAACTTCCGTGAGGGTTGTTACTCGGTTAAATGCAGATGCATTAAGGAGTACTCAGATCTATTCAGGCCGGAAATCTTCACGTGGCTCAGAGCTAGTGCCCTGGCCAGGAACAGAGGTGTCTCTCATGCAACAGCCAAAATATATTTTATTTTATTTTTTAAAGATTTTATTTGTTTATTTGACAGAGAGAGACACAGCCAGAGAGGGAACACAAGCAGGGGGAGTGGGAGAGGGAGAAGCAGGCTTCCAGCCCAGCAGGGAACCCGATGTGGGGCTTGATCCCAGGGCCCTGTGATCATGACCTGAGCTGAAGGCAGACGCTTAATGACTGAGCCACCCAGGCGCCCCCAAAGTATTTTTTTTAAAAGGTCTCCTTGGGTCCAGATTAAAATTGCCACCCAAGGCAAGGAAATATGACTTTGGATGCCAGTGACTCTGGTTTGTCCTGGATTTCTTGTACACTTAGGAAGCCTTATCTTCCCCCCTACGGAGCCTCATCCTATGACACACTGAACATTGGACTTGAAGTTAAGACTTGAGGTTGAAGATTTGCAGGGCTACCTCAGGCACATCCCTTCCAATCTCAGAGACTGTTTCTGGTCTATAAAACGAGGGGGCTGGACTAGATACTCAAAGTCCCCAGTTACTCTAACATTCTGGGACAATGATTGCTCACCCCCTGCCCAAGCCTGGTCCTGGACAAAAGCCCACATCCGGTACAGTGTCCACATCAACAAGGGGCCAAGGAAAGCCATCAAGGCAGCCCCTGGGGCTTGGTTGAGCCTCCTTGCCCTCCCCATTTGCAGAGAGCTCTACCCCAGGCCCAAGAAGCCCAGGGGACTTCCCAGTTGGGCCCACCTCAAAACGTCTAGTAGGGCTGTCTCTGGGATGGAGGTGAAGAACAAGAGCCAGGCTTGGGCAAGCACAGAGGAGTTAAGACCATGGCCCAGGGCCGTATCCCATATGCACAAAGGACAAGGGGGTGGAAGGAGGCCAAAGGGTCCTGAGGTCCCAGGGAAGGCCAAAATGTGATTTAGCCCTTGGAGGTGAAGGCAAGTCTGGCCTCCTCTCCCAAACCATGCTGAGACCCCCAAATGGGTGGGGGCTGTGAACCCAATGTCCACTATAGCAGGTGCTGTATTGGAGCCATTTGG
Organism: Zalophus californianus; assembly: GCF_009762305.2. Classification (NCBI taxonomy): domain Eukaryota; kingdom Metazoa; phylum Chordata; class Mammalia; order Carnivora; family Otariidae; genus Zalophus; species Zalophus californianus. The sequence continues at coordinate 76,948,275 of NC_045602.1, forward strand.
AAGCTCACTCCCTGAGAACTATCATATTAGGTCACTGACTCAGAAGGCTAGAAGGTTCGGCAAGGTTCAGAGCCATGGTTCAGCATGCATGTTGCAGGGATCCCATGCCTTGCAAAGTGTCTTATGACTATAGAAGTGCATCTACCTATATGTAGAGGTTTCTTCACATCTGTGGGAGAATCTGTGATTGAGCCTGGGGCATCCGTGTGAAAGACAGCAGAATAGCAGGCAGCTATGTGTGCAGGCTCTGAGGCCAGATTGCCTAGGCTTGAATCCCAACGTCGCCAATTACTAGCCATATGATCTTGAGCTGTCACCTCTATGTGACCCAGTTCACCCATCTGTTAATTGGGATAAATAACAATACTAATTCATAGAGTTGTTGTAAGGATTCCATTGCCCTGAACCCTCATGTATGCTAGAACAACACCTACTAAATTTCCAATAGGTAGTAAATTTCCAATAGGTGTTTGTCAGCATTACCATGTATGAGCATATCCACATGTGCAAACGTAGATTCAAGTGCTCCCATGTAAAGATTTATGGGCGTCCATAGGTCTTTGAGTATAAGAAGGTACACATCTGGGTGTCTGTGTCTCTGTGCGTTTGAGAACTTCTGGTGCACCCACTGATAATGACAACTGGCATTTATTGTGTGCTTACTGTGTCAGGCACCGCTCTAAGAGTTCTACAGGTATGCACGTGCAAACACACGCAAATGTGAGCAGCTGAGCACGTGTCCAGTCATAGGCACCAGTGAGGACCTGTGGGCGTGGCCTCTCAGCCCCGCCCAGTGAGCCCCCCTTCCTGAGTTAGCTGTGTGAGAGATGAAGGCAAGACAGAGGATTCTGCCTGTGGAGAAAGCCTTCACATTTTACCTGTCATGGTTCCTTTGCTTCCATTGTCCAGGGTAAGGTTGTAAGCATAAAAGTATATTTGCAAATGGATGAATGTGCTTTTCTTTCTTGTCCTCATGAGTTCGTGACCTTCATCTTCCTTGGCCTGAGGCATCCATCTCTGCCTGAAGAGAGACAAGGCTGAAGGTTTGATTGTAGGCAGAATGAACAGAAAAAAAGAAAAAATGCTGTAATGTTTGGCATCTGACATGCAAAATAAGATTCTGTTAGGTCAAAAGTCTTCTGAACCAGGCTATTCTTTTAAGAGCGCAATTTCTGGATCCCTTCCTTCATCTCTCTTCTTGGGTGTGACCATGGTGTTTTATGTAACAGCTGCCCAGGCCAGAGGAGAAAGGGCTTTGGTCCTCTCCTTCCTGCCCAGGGGATAGCAGGGAGGGGCCGGGAGGAAACCCGAACAGTCCCATCTGGCTTTGCTCCAGAGAAGGAACCCCAGGGAGGGGCCCCCGTCCCCATCTCCCTTTGGAACTCTGGGAGGAACAGCATCCCAGGCTGCTCTGAACCAGCCCGGCCTCTGCCTCTGACACCAGGGCCCCCTGGGCAAAAGCAGAGGAAACAGCCTCAGTGGTTGGACTTCACAAGCCAACTTCAGTTGCCACCGGGCTGGCTGCCATGTTGTGAGCCAGCAGGCCAGCCAGGACCCTGGTGGCACAATGAGGAGATGCCACAGGAGGAGAGGTAACACTCCTGGACCGTTGGGAAGCCCTCCAGGAGGCAGCGGGGATGAACCAGGTGCAGCAGGCTGGTCAGCCGGGGACATGTCGAGGCCCTGGGCAGACAAAGAGGGACCAGACCAAGAGTGACATAAACTCAGCTTCAAGTGCAATCCATGGCTGGCCAGGGACAAGAGATCTTGCTGGGAACCCAGAGGAAGCCACCCCCTAGACAACTCCTCACTGCCACCCAATGTCCCATAAGTTGCTCTTGAGTGTCCACACGCCTTGACACCATCTTAGTGGGAGAAGCTAAGGAAGATGGTCTGAGAACTGGGCACTCACTCCAAGAGAAACAAACCATCACCGAACAGGACAAGCTAAACCATCAGGCCCTGGTTAAAATCAAGTTGACTATTTCATTGGTTTTCTCCCTAATCATCAGGTAGGGGTTGGGAGAAAGGCCAGATTCGTTAGAGATGAATAAATAAATTGCTTCTTTTCTGCACAGATGAACTGAAGTGTGAGTTAAATTTTCAACCCTGTTGCACACACAAAAAGAGAGGACCCGCCCACCTCTGCCCTGCCCCAGCCCCCATATGCCAGCTGGCCTTTCCAACTAAAGACAATGACCCCGGCCGAGGACAAGTCCTGGCCTCCGGATCCTAAGTTGCCTCGTGTGGGACGGAGTCATGGCAGAGCAGGACAAGGTCGCCCTTCCACCCAAGTGCACGCATCAGCCTTCTTGGGCTCATGCACCCCAGCTCCCCTCCTCCTGGCTTGTCTGTGTTTTTCTGAGGGAAAGAACAAGGTTCTAATTCTCTTTCCAGGCCCTTCCTGTCCAGGGCATTTGGGCTCCCAGCCCTGGCCGCTTTCTCAGAGGCCGCTCAGATCCCTCCTTCCCCCGGGGGAAGGTGGGACTATGGGGTGTGAACTGAGTGAGGTCCAGGGTCCTACACATGGTGCCTGGTAGGAGGGGGTGTAGACGGGGATGGGGGGGGGGAGGAGGGATCCGCACATAGGGAGGGCGATGCTGCCACCTGCTGGAGCCCGGGAGAGAGACAGCCCAGCTGTGGAGCCACGGACCGCTTGCCTTGGGTAAAACCACTTCTGAGTCTTGCACTCAAATGATTCGCTTTCTTTTTTCCAGAACGGCGTCCCCCCTATTCCTTCATTTGGCCATTTGGTTTGCAGGTTGGAGCAAGATCACCATCCCGTTTTACAGATGAGGAAACATGCCCAAGAGACAAATGCCATCTAAAGTCACATTACTGGGGATGGCTTGAAGGCAACATTTGGTCTCCGGCCTCCCAACCAAGAGCTGTGTCCCCTCCTCAGTGCTCAGACGAGGGTGCCGCAGGGAATGAGAGGGGCCCCCATATGCACGCAGTTGAGAAGGCCATCTCCAGCATCCAGGGAGACGGTATGAGGGAGGGAGGGGGCATGTACATCTTCCTGCTGGGACCCATGCGCCAGGCAGTAATGGCCCCCCTGCCTTTGGCTCAGGGCCTGTATGCCCACAGCGCTTCTGTTTCCTAAGGATTCCACACACACATTACTGCATGGATCATTTCGGCTGCTTCGGCTCCGTTTTCTGGAATGCCGCAAGGGCAGGCAGGCTACCAGGGAAACCCTGACCAATGACTGTCCTGATTCACTGGGAAGAGTTTGTGCCACAACAAGGTTGACACCTTAACACATTTTCCCCCATAAATTGTCTTTTAATGTCCTTGCTGCTTTTCTGTTGAGAACATCAGGCTGTTTGCTTCTGTATTAAACAGGAAAAGGTTACTTATTTGGAACCCTCTGAATTTTGAAACTGTGAGTATATTACCTACCAAATTAAAAAGGAGGGGGGATGACACTGTAAATACAAATGAAACAAAATATTTTAATTGATTCCATGTGAAGAGTTGAGGAATGAAAATTTAATATTAAAAAAAAAATTCCTAAGGGGAATTTCTGTCACAGCACTCTGCCCGGACACCAGGGAAAGGCAAAATTGTAAAGCAGCCCCCACCCTTTGCTTCTGTCTCACTGCCAAGCACCCCTCTTTCCTGAAGCCCTCCTGATGCTCTCCCACTCGCCACAGCGATGCTCTGCTCTTGCCCTCGGTGAGCTTTGCTCAACTCCCCCATGCAGACACCATCACATGTCACATGCCAACATCAGCACGCAGGCCAAGCCCGCTGTTAGGCAGTTGATACACAGCAAGTCACCACCTGGCGCTGGCGTGGGCTTTGAAAAAGAGGGAAAAGCTTGTTGTGGTAATGTTTCTTGATGAGAATCTAGACGGCCCAATTCCTTATATACAAAATAGGTGATGAGGGTCCTCGAAGGGCCAGCGTCCTCGAAGCCATTTTCCCCAATGGCGAGGGCTCCTGGAGGACAGCTGGGGACCGTTTCGATGGCCCCCACTGAGGATGTCCTGTGGTCAGCAGGGGGCAGACTGGCCCAGAAGGCCCCCAGCTTGGGGGCACCCAGGCCATCTCGGCCTCCCAGCCCTTCCAGCCGAGGCGTTCCCTTGGCCAAAACAATCTGTGGGACAGAAAAGGTGCCTCTTCTCAGCCCAAGCCCCACACCCCCCTCCCACCATGGAGCGAGTCCGCTTGTCCTGATGTGTTTTGTGCACACTGGGAGATGATTCGGGCCGGTGTTATAAACCCCTTAGTTCCAGTAACAGCAACATCTACCCTCCTCCTGAAAGCAGTGCTCACCGGTCACCCTCACTGCCAAGACTCTGCATTGGCCCAAGCCTCCTCCTCTCCTGACCGACCTCCTGACCTTCTCTTCCCTCTCTTCTTGGCCTGCCAGAGTCCGGGCAAGACAGAAAGCTACGGACCGGCCCCAGGGTGCCTGTAGGCTGCAGATTAAATAAAGCTCAGTGGCTGGTCCTGTGGTTGGCTCTGCACCAGGGGAGTGCTGGGGGGAGCCTTCTAAGGCAGAGCCACAGCGCCACCTCGTGGTAAACTGCCACATGCGCAGCCAGGCCAGAGCCAGCCGAAAGAACCTTCCTACACAGGGGCCTCTTCCTTAGCTATTCCACTGTCCAGTCCTCAGGGTCTTCCCTTCTCCTGGATCCCAGGAGAGCCCCGTCCCTGAGGATTGAGGGCCAACTGCCAAACTGAAGTCCTAGCCACATCTCTGACACACACACCCCCATACACAAAGCAAAACACCTAGAAAGGGCCTGGGTTTCTGTGTCAGGGAGACCGGGTACTCCCGTGTCCTCTGTTCGGCAGATGTCTGAGCTCAGGCAATTACATAACCTCGTGAGCCTCAGTGTCCTGCCTCTAAAATGGGGGCAGTAAAAAGGCTGCCAAGGAATATATTAGGTAACAAAGGCCCTAGAGCAGGGGCTGGCTCTCCGCAGGGGCTGGCTCTCCGCAGGGGCTCAAGAAACGATGGTTTCCTTTCCTTTCTGCCCGGGCTTGGCGCCTGGAGAACCCGGACTTACTCAAAGGCAGGATTGAGGGGACAATCAAAACCCAGAGTCTAGGATGGGAAACGATTCTACCTCAGCAGCTCCAAGAAACCGTTCTGAGCCACTTCGTCCAACACTCTTTGCGTCTCTTGGAAACATCTCATTTAGGATGACCAAGCCGCCTGGTTTGCCAGGGTCCAGGGGTCTTCAGAGTGAGGGACCTTCCGCGCTAAAGGTGGGGATGTCCCTGGCCAACCTGGATGGGTCGGTCGCCCCCTCCTTACCTTGCTTCACAGTCCAGTTCGCTGGGCCCAGGAATCTGCATTGTAACTCTCCCCTCAGTGATGCTTGTGAACACCAGTGGCCACCCCACCACAGCACTCTCTGTGTTTTCTTATTGGGCTCCTGGTGGGAACGCTACTCGCCAACTAGACAGGAAGCCACCTGAGACGTGACACACACGCAGTGACGGGACCTTGGAAAGACTCCAGAGAACTTTCTAAAAACCAGGCTCTGGACCAGGATCTGCAAAGCAAACCAGCAGCGGCGGGACCCATTCCTACTCAGCTCCACAGACTGCACCCGTGTGTTGCCCTTCTATGATCCTTCCGTTCATTCTCTAAGGATTTGTTGAGCACTTGTTGGCCTGGCCTCTGACTGTACATCCTAAGGATGGGAAAGAAAAATTGCCACTTGCGTGAGCATAATAATTTTAGATAGTGAAAATAGCAGTAAATACTGTATACGGGAGTAAAACAGTACCATGCCACGTTCAAAGGCATCTCTGAGAAGGTGATATTTGACTGAGCCCTGAAGGTTAAGGAGCTAGCCACCCCAAGATTTGGACGAAGGTGTTCCAGGAGAAGGAAGAGCCCCGAGGCGGAAACAAGGAATAGAAAGGCTAGAGTGACTAGAGCGTAGCAAGCAGGGACAGAGCTACCGGAGCTGAGGATCGGGAGGTGTGCAGGGGCCAGTTCAGGCATGTGGGGCCTTCCGGACCTCTGTAGGCCTTTGCATTTTATTTTGCATGCAGTGGAAAGCCGTCAATGATTTTAAGCAAGAAAATGATAGGATGTGATTCATGTTATTAAAAACTCGCTTGAGGGGTGGGGGCTGGGCGGCTCAGGCAATGGAGTGTGTGACTCTTGATCTCAGGGTTGTGAGTTCAAACCCAATGCTGGGTGTAGAGGTTACTTAAAAAATAAAAATCTTTAAAAAGTAAAAGGAAAGCTCACTTGGGCTTCTGTATAAAGAAGGGACTGGAGAGGGATAAGAAGTGGAAGTAGGGAGGGCCTCTGGCTCAGGCCATGATCCCGGAGTCCCTGCTCAGCAGGGAGTTTGCTTCTCCCTCTGTCCTTCACCTCTCTCTATGTCTCTAAGAAATAAATAAAATCTAAAACTAAAAATAAAATTTAAAAAAGAAGTGGAAGTAGGGAGTCAGTTAAGAGACTGCTGCAATAGTCCAAGCAGGAGATGACAGGAAGTGCAGATGGACAGCAGTGATGGGGGGAGATACAGACTTGCTGGTGGATTAGATATGGGGGAGCAAAGGGGCACAGGGAAGGCTGCCTCCTCAGTGTTTCACTTAGAACCCAGGTGAATGGATGAAAGAGACATTTTGTGGGATGGGAAAGACTACGGGAGGAGCAGGTTTGGGAGGGGAAAGCTCCCCTGCTGTGCTTTGAATGAGTCATCCTACTGGAGGAGATGGGTGCGCTGATAGGGCTGGGCTTTGTACAAAGGCACAGGGAAACATCTATTAACTCTATCCCCAGGCCAGCTTAATAGTGTGAAAGATTACAGTAAATTTTAGTTCAGCTAGAAATGGATGCTGCCTTTTCTTTCTGAAAGGAAATCTCATTATTAAGAAATTTGAAAAATTGGCCATCAATGTAAAATCATGTTTTGTACAATAGCAATGGCATCAGTCATTGTTACAAGTGGCAGAAACCCAAGTCTGACAGGCTAATGCAAAAGGGCACTTTTGGGGGCACCTGTGTGGCTCAGCTGGCTAAGCATGGGACTCTTGGTTTCCGCTTTGGTTATGATCTCGCGGTCATGGGATGGAACCCCACATCTGGCTCCCCACTCAGCAGTGAAGTCTGCTTGGGATTCTCTCTCTCCCTCTTCCTCTGCTCCTCCCCCACTCACTCCTGCTCTCTCTGTCAAATAAATAAAATCTTTAAATAAATAAATAAACAAACAAATAAATAAAACTTCTTAAAAATACTCTTTAAAAAGGGGAGGGGGTACTTTTCTGGCGCACACAATCAAACCACAGAAGGAGAACTTGTGAAGCTAATTTTATCTGAGACACAAACACTTCTAGACCGCTTTATCTCTTCTCCAGGTCTCATTAAATGTAGCCTTCATTCTCCCAGGCCAAATCCTCAGCTAGGAGGATGCCTGCTAGAAAGAGACCTTCTGGGGACAGCAGGAAGCTCTGGATTTATATTTTTTTATGTTTCTAAACAGAAAGAGAAAACGACTCTTCCCAGATAACTCCAGATAGAAGAGCGCCTGGGTGGCTCAGTCTGCTAAGGGTCTGCCTTCACCTCAGGTCATGATCCCAGGGTCCTGGAATCAAGTCCCATGGGCTCCCTGCTCAGCTGGGAGTCCGCTTCTCCCTCTGCCCCTCCCCGCTGCTTGTGTGTGCTCTCCCTCTCTCTCTCAAAACAAAACAAAACAAAACAAAACAAAACAAAATAAAACAAAAACCACCTCGAGATAGAAATTCTGATTGGCTCACTCGGAGTCACATGCCCATCTCCGAACCAACCAGCGTGCAGCTGGGCTGATTCAGCGTGACTGGCCGAGTGCTCAGCGGTGCTGAGGGGCATGGTATGTTGTAACCCGAAGAAAAGGGAACGGGGTCTACTGCACAGTGTTATTTTTCTGAAACTATAGCCAAAAGAGATCTTGGACGTCTCAGCCCCCTCCCCACCAACGCAAGACTCAAGGTCCTGCTGTATGACTTGTGCAGCTGGGACACTTACTCCGTCACCAGCCAACCCACCCTATTTCTCAATGGTGCTGATCCTTTTAAAAAATAAATGTGCTTCCTTGTCGTCATCACGTTGGGCTGTAGTTCTAAGTTCATATTCTTTCCTCTAGGTCAATAGTGAGTACATCGACTCCTTTCACCGATATTTGAAAGCAGCACATACATCCCTCTCCAGCCCGCTCTTCTCCAGGATCCAGATTCCTAGGAGTTGCACCAGTAGTCTTCATGGGTGGCTCCTTGTGACGGGAGTAGGAGGGGCATCTAGTCCCCAGGATCCTTGAGGCCAGGGGTTGTTGAATCAAGGACTTGATGGGGAAAGGCAGGGAACTCAGGGAGGGAGGAAAGGGGCCAGCCAGCCAGCAAGGAGCATAAAAACACGTAAAGAGAATCCCGTTTTACCATTTACATTAAGAAGCAGAAGAAAAGGGAGGGTGGGGGGATGGGTTAGCCTGGTGATGGGTATTAAAGAGGGGCACGTTCTGCATGGAGCACTGGGGGTTATACGTAAACAATGAATCATGGAACACTACATCAAAAACTAATGATGTACTGTATGGTGACTAACATAACATAATAAAATACAATTTAAAAAAAAGAAGAAAATAGATGAGATAAAAATAAATTCAGAAGAAAAGGTTAAAAGAAGGCTCAGAGGAAAATAAAAGAAGTACAGAGGGAGAGGTGGCATCACAGTTTTAAAGGGAAAGCACATCCTCATTAACAAAAGGGTGTGTAAAGGAACGAAAGGGTTATGACAGAACAAAATCAGTTAAGTAAAAATATTTTTCAGTGACTTTAAACATTATAAGGCTAGAAGGTGATGCTGAAGGCAACAGGACAGAGTCAAGGGCAGAAGCACCAGGCAGGGCTGAGTGGAGAGTCTCCTGGGCTTCTGCTAAATCTGGAGTTGCCTTCAGGCCACCCCTGCAAGCTGGGACACCTCTGACGAGCAGGCCATGCCTTATGTCAGAGCCTCCAGGAAATGCCCGGTCCTCAAATCGCTGTGGGGGAAAGGCACTCAGTGGGGGCTTCCCTGGAACTGAAGAACAAGTGCATGCCCCACCAGCCTCGGTCAACACGGCCCCTCAGCCACTGCCTGCGGGAGGTGGATTCTAGAGGTCTCGTGCCCATGGATTGCCGCCTCAGAAACCCTCTTTAACGGTGATTCCACACAGCTGCAAAATTTCACATGTATATAAAATAGATATAGAATATATATCTTATATGTTATATATAACATTATATAACATCACAAAGTATATATCACATTATATCTTATATATAAATTATTATATACATGATTGTATTTATTTTATAGATAGATATCTACCCCTTGGACCAGAAATCCCACATCCAGAATCTATCTTAAAAGTATACTGGCCAAAAATTCCAAGCAATGTGAACAAATTTCTTCACTGCAGCACTATCTCTGCAACCAGAAGACTAAAAACCACCCAAGGGTTCATCAGTAGAGGAGTGGAACGCCACATGAGCAGAGTACCGGGCTGCCGTACTAAGGAAGGAGGAAGAGCTCTAGCTGCAACATTAAAATGATCTTCAGATATGCTGTTACTGAGGGGTGCCTGGCTGGCTCAGTGAAGCACATGATTCTCAATCGCAGGGTCTTGAGTCCAAGCCCCACGTCGGATGTGGAGCCTACTTAAAATAAGAAAGAAAGAAAAAAAAGAATATATCATTAGTGAAATCAGTGAGGGATAGGACAGCTCTTGAATGAGAAGGAAAGGAAGTGGAACACAAACGTAAGTGCGTATTTGCCTATATATTTTTTAAAGATTTTATTTTTTATTTATTTGACAGAGAGAGACACAGCAGAAGAGGGAGCACAAGCAGGGGGAGCGGGAGAGGGAGAGGCAGGCTCCCCGCCGAGCAGGGAACCCGATGCGGGGCTCGATCCCAGGACCCTGAGCCGCAGGCAGACGCTTAACGACTGAGCCACCCAGGCGCCCCTTGCCTATGTTTTTTAAGAGAAACAATAAAAGGATAACCAAAAAAGTAATTTTCAAAATATTACCTATAGAAAGAAGGAGGAGACAGGACTAACAGACAAGGATAGAAGCCGGACTTCTCTGAATAAACCTTGTTTTATAGTTTTGACTTTGGAAGCATGTAAATTTTTTAGATAAATAAATGAAAAAGAAAAAGAAAAGAATCCCTAAAAATGTAAAACAAACTGAATCAAATGGCCCTCACTGTTTATCAAGCCATAACAGAAAAATTACGTTGACTTTAAAACACAATACTTTGGCTCTCGGGTCTCGCTACCAAGATGACCAAGAAAAGAAGGAATAATGGTCGTGCCAAAAAGGGCCGCGGCCACGTGCAGCCTATTCGTTGCACCAACTGCGCCCGTTGTGTGCCCAAGGATAAGGCCATTAAGAAGTTCGTTATACGGAACATAGTAGAGGCTGCCGCCGCCAGGGACATTTCCGAAGCGAGCGTCTTCGACGCCTATGTGCTTCCCAAGCTGTATGTGAAACTACATTATTGTGTGAGTTGTGCCATTCACAGCAAGGTAGTCAGGAATCGCTCTCGTGAAGCACGGAAGGACCGAACACCCCCACCCCGATTTAGACCTGCCCGTGCTGCCCACGACTTCCACCAAAGCCCATGTAAGGAGCTAAGTCCTTAAGGACTGAAGAAAAGCTGTTCTCCAGAAAAGAAATAAATGGCGATTACACTTCAAAAGAAAAAAAAAAAAAAACACAATACTTTGAATGCTGCGTTTGGAATATAAATTAAGGACAAAAGGAATCACAAAGGAATCTTAAACTGCAATCAATAATCTGATTGTTAGAAGTAATATTGATAACATTACTTTTTATTTATTTATTTATTTATTTATTTATTTATTTATTGAGCATGCAATGAGGGGGATGGGAGGGGCAGAGGGCAAGAGAGAGAGAGAATCTTAAGCGGACTCCACGCCCAGAGTGGAGCCCGATGCGGGGCTCCATCTCACAACCCTGAGATCATGACCTGAGCTGAAATCAGGAGTTGGATATTTAACCAACCGAGCCACCCAGGTACCCCGATAATATTATTTCAAAACGTGTGTGTGTGTGTGTGTGTGTGTGTGTGTGTAGTAGGATAAAGCAAAGAAGTAAATTAAGTAATTATGTAAGAGTTGTAAAGAACTAATATTTTCAGAACAAGAGAAAAGACATCCAAGTATAAAATTTAATGGCATAAATTTTGTAATTTTAAATGGAAATATCAGTATAAACTCAGACTTTTCCTCTTTTTAAAAAGTATATGAATTTCCTAGTTCTGTCCACTGAAAAGACGTTGAAATACGATAACCATAGAGTAGCAACAATCGATTCTAGCACATAGATTGTGGTCTCCTAAATAAGAACATTTCTCAGCAAAAAGAACCAGACTCCTAGGAGAAATAGCCAATTCCAGGATTGAAGAAAGAAAAATACAAAATGTATTCTGGAATATCTTGTTATGCTGGGAACAAGAAGACTATCAAAGATCTAAGATTATGTCAAAAAGACCCAGGAGCCAACTTTATGGCACTTTCTCTGGCCAAACATGAGACAGATCAAGCGTCAACAGTGATAGCTGGGCCAATGAATCATGAGAACGTAACAGTCCTAAATACCGATGCAGCCAAAAACAGAGCTGCAAAAAAACAGTCCTAAATACTGATGCAGCCAACAACAGAGCTGCAAAAAAATAAAGCAGGAAAAGGCAGAGCTAAAAGGAGAAATAGAAAAATCCATGATTGTAGTTGGTTATTTTCACACCCTTCTCTCAATGACAGAAGAAGTGGAGAGAAAATCAAAGCTATTGAAGCCTTGAGCAACACTAGAAACCAACTTGATATCATTGACATTGACAGAACACTCTGCCCGACAACAGCACAATACACATTCTCTTCACATACATCAAAATCTAATGAAAAGCAGGAAAACAATTGAGAACGTGAAATGAAACTGAAATGAAATGAAACTGAAAACTGGATATTTGAAAAAGATAAACGAAAGTGAAAAACCTCTTATTAGACTGATCAGGAAGACATATAAAAAAAGATACAAATTACCAGAAACTTGCGAGGACATCACTACAGATCCTAAAGACAAGAAGGGAATATTATGTATAACTTCATGCCAATAAATTGAACACATTTTTTTTAAAGATTTTATTTATTTATTTGACAGAGAGAGAACATGAGAGAGGGAACACAAGCAGGGGGAGAGGGAGAGGGAGACCGATGCGGGGCTCGATCGCAGGCCCCTGGGATCATGACCTGAGCTGAAGGTAGATGCTTAATGACTGAGCCACCCAGGCGCCCCTAAATTGAATAAATTTAACCAAAAAGATAAATTTCTTGAAAAACACAAAATACCAAAGCTCACTCAAGAACAGATCGCTTGAGGGCGCCTAGGTGGCTCAGATGGTTAAGCGTCTGCCTTCAGCTCAGGTCATGATCCCAGGGTCCTGGGATCAAGTCCCGCATCCGGCTCCCTGCTCCTTGGGAGCCTGCTTCTCCCTCTGCCTCTCTCTCTCTCTCTCTCTCTGTCTGTCTCTCATTAATAAATAAATAAAATCTTTAAAGAAAAAGAATAGATCACTTGAATAACCCCATATCTACTAAATTAATTGAATTTATAGGGTTTAAAAAAAAAACCTTCCCACAAAGAAAACTGCAGACCCACAGTGCTTCACTAGTGACTTGTGGCAAATATTTAACAAAGAAACAATACAGGACTTACACCCTGAAAACTACAAAACATTGCTAAAAGAAATTAAAGGCCTAAGGGTGTCTGGGCGGCACAGTTGGTTAAACATCCAACTCTTGGTTTCAGCTCAGATCATGATCTCTGGATCATGAGATTGAGCCAGGGCTCTGCACTCAGTGCAGAGTCTACTTGAGTTTCTCTCTCCCTCTCCCTCTCCCTCTGCCCCTTCCCCTGCCCCCGCTCTCGCTCTCTCTCTCTCTCAAATGAACAAATAAATCTTGAAAGAAAGAAAGAAAGAGAGGAAAAAAAGAGAAATTAAAGGCCTAAATAAGTGGGGAGTTGTACCTTATTTATGGAATCCAAAGACCCAATATTGTTAAGTAGATAATTCTCAAATTGATCAACAAATTCAATGGAATTCTTTTAGAAATCCCAGAACGTTTTCATAGAAAATTGCAAGCTGATCCTAAAGTTTATATGGAAAGGTAAAGGACCTAGAATGGCCTAAACAGTTTTGAAAAAGAACAAAATTGGAGGATTTACACTGTCTGGTTTCCAAACTTATAGTAACCAATACACTGTGGTGTCATCATAACATCACACTGATATATAGGTCAAATAGAATAGAATGATAGTCCAGCAAAAGACCAACACATTTTCATGGTCAATTCATTTTTGACAAGGTGCCAAAGCAATTCAATCAGTAAAGGATAATATAATATATTATATATTATAATATGTTATATACATATATCATATATTATATAAATATATCAATAAATGGTGCCAGAATTGAATATCCATATGCACACACACACACACACACACACAGAATTAGACCTCTACTTACATCATACACAAAAATTAACTCCTAAATCTAAGAGCTAAAACATAGAATAAAATCTTGGTGATCTCAGATTAGGCAAAGATTTCTTAGATATGACACCAAAACTACCATCCATAATAGAAAAAATTGTATAGATTGAATTTCATCAAAACTTTAAGTTTGTTCTTGAAGAGACTCCATTAAGAAAATGAAAACACAGGCAGGTGGCTGGCTCAGTCAGGGGAGCATTGTGACTCTTGATCTCACGGTGTAGAGTTCAAGCCCTATCTTGGGCAAGGAGCCTACTTTAAAAAAAAAAAAAAGAAGAAGAAGAAACCCCAAGCCACAAACTAGGAGAAATTATTTACAAAGCATATATCCAATAAAGGAATTAGATCTGCAACTCAAAAATTAAAAGACAGGGGTGCCTGGTGGCTCAGTTGGTTAAGCGTCTAACTCTTGATTTCAGCTCAGGTCATGATCTCAGGGTTGTGAGATTGAGCCCTGCCTCCCACTCTGTGCTCATCATGAAGTCTCATTGAGATTCTCTCTCCCTCTCCTACTGCCCCTCCCCCACCCCAGCTCCCGAGCGTGCAGGGGTGCACTCTCTCTCTTTCTCTAAAAAAATAAATAAAAATAATGAGACAGGGTGCCTGGGTGGCTCAGTCGTTAAGCGTCTGCCTTCGGCTCAGGTCATGGATCTCAGGGTCCTGGGATCGAGTCCCACATCGGGCTCCCTGCTCCGCAGGAAGTCTGCTTCTCCCTCTCCCACTCCCCCCGCTTGTGTTCCTGCTCTCGCTATGTCTCTCTCTGTCAAATAAATAAATAAAATCTTTAAAAAAAAATAATGAGACAAACAACCCCACACACACAAAAAAAGGGGGGGTAAAAGATTTGAATGGACAATTCAACAAAGAAGATATACGAATGTCTACTAAGCACTCAAAAGACTACTCAACATCATTACGTAGTTTATTGTATGTAAACTATTGTTCCAAACAACCCTGTAAAATAAAAAACTAATTGGTCACCTTTGGGAATTGTGAGGGTATCAACTCATTATTCTTAAAGATTCGTAGAAAAAGGAAAAGAATCAAACAATACTATCCAGGCTTTTCTAAAGTGAATTGTGCTTGAGGAAAACCAAATAGTCAATAGAAAAAAAAGGGGGGGTGGTTTTTTTCTTAGAATCACAGTCATAAATGCAGAACGAATAATAGAATTAGAAAATCACTATTGTGTAATCCTTAATAAAATGATAACTCTAGACAAAGAGCATCCATGGCTGCTGAAACCATTAGGTTAAAGGCTGATGCAGAATTTAATAATGGATGGATTAGATTGACCACATCTGAAGTCACCAATAAAATTAACATCATGAAATGTGGAACGTTATGTACTTTCTCCTATGATGCAATAGTACATAGTACCACCTAGAATATAATTTTGCAAAAAAAAAATTGAATCAATATTATCAAGCTTCTAGAGCATATTGTCAGGAGGGATCAAAGAGCTTGTTATAGGGTGTCTTGAAGGTGCAATTGGCCAAATTCTGTGGGAAATTCTGCAGATCAACAAATAAATACCATAAAAGGGAGTGGGGAGAAAGGGAATTGGTATACATTAAGAGAAACTTAAGAGATATATCGGTCAAATGCAATGGGTGGACTTTGTTTGGATCATGATTCAAGCAAACCAACTGCAAAAATACCTTTCAGGGATAAGTGTGGAAATCTGAACACGGACTAGGAATTAGGTGATGCAGGGGCATTATTAATCTTACAAGGTGTAATAATGATACCATCTCGATTTTTCATTAGAAAGTTGAAATCTAGAGATTTCAGTAAAATCTCCCAAGATGTAGGCGAATGATTAAAAATGTTTCGAACGCTGGGCCGGTCAGTGCTAGAAAGCCAAACAAAACCTGTCAGGAAGCTAGATTTGTTCCACAGACTGCTGTTCTGTGATCTCTGACACCACAGCATGTAATGCATTATACAGTGCCATGAGGCATTAATAATTGTTGACATTTTTACCATTTGGGTCACACACTGGGACAAGTGAGGTTGCATACATCTGAAACCCCCAGATCCTTCACATGCAAATGGTTGTCGAGCCAGGCACCCCCACACTGAACTCTGAACTGAACACAGGCACACGATTATCTCTGTCGAATTGCATATTGTCATTTGTCAGAAACATTTGTCTCTGGATTGTCTCTACTTGTCCTCCAAATTCTATTGAATTTGCACTCCCGTCCAGATTTGTATCATGCACAATAAGCCTGTCTTCATCCAAAGTAATTACAAAGCTAATGTCCGCCTGGGGTATGTCAGGCTTCTCTCCTGCTAGAGATCTCCAACTGTTCACCTATAACTTCACCCTCCCTTCCAAGTTCATCCACCTCGTATTTACACATCTGCCTTCTTAAAGCCACCCTACATCATACACAGGCCTAACCCACCAATCACGGTGTTAATAATGCCCTTTCCTCCTGTCTGCATAGTACTGTTTGGCTTTTAAGGCATTTTCCCATAACATCCTGACTTGATCTTTGTCACCTCTCAAAGTCTTTAAAAAGCCAATCAATGTCACATTAAGATGTTGGACTACAAATCTGCCAATAGTCTATTTGTTTGTGTCTAACCCACTACTAATTTCCCAGCAGGGAATTTCTAGAGTAAACAGAGAAAGGGCAGCTCATTTCACTTCCTTCCCTCCCACCTCACCATTTAACCAGAAAAATAGGCCCCTAAACCACCACCACTCCAGCAATACCCAACAGGGACAGAAACAATATTTAAGGCAAAGTTCTAGCCTTGAGAGTTGACAGGAAGTGGAATGGGTTGCCTTGTGAAGAAAACACATTCTGATGCCAGAAATCTTCAAATAGGAGCTGGGGTTTTGTAGAAGGGATTCTGACATGGAGGCGAAGTTGGGCAGAATGATCTTACCTTCATTTATTTCTGTCCATGTGGGGAACCTGCTCTGTGCTCAGCTCTCAGAAGTTTCTGACCAGTTCTTGCAGTGAGTACTCTCAGACAGAAACATTCACTTGGCAAGGCTGATCATTTTTACGCTTTGTGTATTTTAAAATTAGTTCCCTTTTAAAAAATAGTTTTTGGGGGTGCCTGGGTGACTCGGTCCATTAAGCATCTGCCTGCGGCTCAGGTCATGATCCCAGGGCCCTGCTCCACGGGGAGCCTGCTTCTCCCTCTCCCTTTGCCTCTCCCCCTGCTTGTGCTCTCTCTCGCTATCTCTGCCACTATCTGTCTCTATCAAATAAATAAAATCTTTAACAAAAACAGTTTTTGGCAAAAAGTTTTTTAAATGCCAACCTTTTCACCATTGTTCAAAAATGAAGAGAATCCATACAATGGAATATTAATCAGCCAGAAAAAGAAATCAGGTAATGATACAGGGTGGGACATGGGTGAATCGTGAAAGCATTAAGGGAAAGAAGCCAGTCACAAAAGACCACAGGTCCTATGATTGTGTTCATATGAAAGTCCCCAGTAGGGGAATGTATAGAGACTGAAAATAGATTAGTGGTTGCCTAGGGCCGAACTGGGGAGTTAGGGTGGGGACAGCTAGAGGATATGGGGTTGCTTACTGAGGTGCTGAAAATGTTCTAAAATTGAACGTAGTGATGGTTACATGGTGAATATACTAAAATCCACTGAATTGTACACTTTAAAATGATATGTGAATTATTTCTTAAAACTGTTTTTTTAACTTAAGCAAACTTTATTATTATTATTATTAATTATTATTATTATTATTATTAATGGATAGATTATTGTCTCCAGGCCTGAGCTAGATTTCTCACCATCTGCCAAGGATGAGCCTGTGAGCAAAAGGCTCTAGCTGGGAGAGGGCCTGGCCTCGGGTTAGGTGAGGAGGGCAGACTTTCTCACATTTCACTGGGCATGAGGCTCTCCATCCTGGATCTGGGGCTAGGGTTAGTAGCTGAGGAGACAGACCAGAACTCCACCCTCCACCCACTTTCTCTGTGCCTTCTCGATCTTACTTCTCAGCGCTCCAGGTAGTCTTTCCATCCCAGGATTTTACTACCATCCTGTCCATAAAAACAGGAGAAACCACTCTTTGGGGAGAACGCGTTTGGGACGACTGTCACCCTACTAAACTTGTTCCCCGCTCCGCCCACACCTCCTGGGGATGTGGGGCACACATCCACCCATGGCAAAGCAGCCCCCACGCTTCCGAGGAAGTGTTCCCGTGCTGGCTGCAAAAACAGATTGCCTGTCTCTCCCCGCCCCACCCCTCCGAGAGGACTTCTGAACCTAGCATTTGGGGCATGCAGGAAAGGACAGCCGCCACTCGAACATCACTAGAAGGCGTCTGCTCTCAGGTCCGTCGGCGAATCGCACCACCGCAGACTGACACCCGGGAGAGGAGGCGCAGAATGGGGCGAGGGGAAACGCCCAGTGCACATTTCCCAAACTCTGCACGTCGGCCCAGGGAGGCCTGTGTGCCTGGGGAGGGGAGAAGGGCCCGCGGTCTCGGGGTGTCCGCAGTTCGGAGGGAGGGGAGCAGCAGCTCCACTTTCTGCCCTGCGCGGAGCCCCTGGCCCCAGCTCCCGGGGGAGCTCCCCGGCTCGCGACCGGGCACCCACAAAGCGCCGCGCCACGCCCCACCTAACCGTGGGCTAGGGGCCGTGGACGGGAAGCCGGACCTCGTCCCGGCGCCGGGAGCTGGGGCACGCCCGGTAGATTTTCGACCTCGATGCCCAGTGCGGCGCCCCGGGATCTCCCTTCCTCAGAGCCGGTACTGTGGCTGGCGACTGGATGCCGTTAAAGGAAACGCCTGGGAAGAGAAGTAGGAGGAAGCAGTATGCAGAAGTCCAGATTCGAGGGGCTGGATGGTGCGTGGGGGCAACAAGTAGCTCGCATTGCGGGTAAGAAGCTCCAGGGCGAGCGGCAGCCTGCCTGCGGCGGAGCGACAAGCGCACACAGGCAGTCAGCGACAGGAACTGAGAACGCTAAAGAGAGACTAACTCGCCCCTTTGAGTAAGGAGATAAAAGGGGGCTGCGGATGTCCAAAAGGGTCGTGCTCCAGGTGAGGCTCGAACTCACAACCTCGGCATTGCTCTGCATGTACTGCTGTATAAGTACCGCGCGCTAACCGATTGCGCCACTGGAGCTCCGCTTAGCCGGCCTCGCGATGGCTCTATCAGGGTTCACCCAGGCCCGGTGCGGGCCTCGGCGGAGCATGCGCACTCGTGGCTCGTGGCTCCGCGGGGCTGGGTCCGGGCCCCGAGTCGCCGGCAGCTGCGGGCCCCACGGCTCCCGGCGGAGTGAGCGGGGAGTCCTGCGAGGGTCTCCCCCGGGGACGAAGGGCCGGTTGGCAGGGCCGTCACGGGCAGGCTACTGGGGCGTTGAAAAGAGTGCAGCCCGCCTCGCCGAGCAGCGCGGGAGGAGGAGCCTCGGCCGTCGCCTTCGGCGTCCTACCGAGAGTTTCGCCTTCGAGAGCGGGCCCCGCGAGGAGCCGGGCGGGCGGCGGGCGGGCCTCGGTGCGGTGGTGACGCGGGCCGAGGGGTGGGGTCGAGCGGGGCGGCCTCGGCTCACCGGCCGCACTTCGCCGGCGGCCGCCCCCTGCCCGCGCCCCGCGTGACCAGTGAGCGAGAGGCCCCGGCCTGGACTCCCGCGCCGCCCTGGAAGTCAGCGGAGCCGTCCGGCGGGGCAGCCAGGCGGCGCCCGGGCCGGGGGTGTACCGAGGGCGGCCTCAGCCGGCGGGGCCTCCGGAACCGGACAGGGCGGGGGCTTCAGCATCAGAGCCTGGTTGGCCCCGGAGGTTCCCCTCGGCCCCTCGTCCATCCTGAGCGCAGGCAAGGATGTCAAGCGTGTCAAGCCACGGGCATTGCGGGGACATGACGATAGCCCGGACCTTCGAGGGAGTGCCTGCTAAGCCCCGCGTGTTTTGTTGGGCCACAACATATTTGTTTGGTTTAATTGTAAAACTACTTCCTAGTATTTAAAATCAAGAGGTCTCATACAAATACCTGGATATCCATTTCTTTTCTTTTTTTTTTAACCAGACAAGGTCACACTGTACCTAGGGCCAAATTATGGTCAAAGGTGCCCTATAGGCACTTTTTTCTTCGTGGACCCTTTCCTCCATTTAAAAAAAAAATATTAATGGCATTTTATTCCTGCAAAATAAAGACAAATATAATCCAGGCAGCATTTATTGTTACAACATGATTATTGTATTTTTTTCTTCTGATTTCAAAAGAATTTAAAATGTGAACATTTTTGCGGGCTCTAGGTACTGTGCCTACTGTACCTAGTTGGTAACTCCGCCGGGAACCTGCATTCCCCCGCCCCGCCGCCCCCGCCGAACCTGCTCCCCGCCTGGGAGGTTAGCTGCAGCCACCTCCACAAAGTACGCACCACTCTCTCAGTGTTTTTCTCCAGGTTGCCTCTGGGCCTGGTCGATTGTCTCCTGGGCCTCTGTGGGGATGTTGGTCACCCTGTTTGGTTGACCAGAGCCGGAGAGCAAACAACAGAACACTATGATAATAGATTGGGGGTACTGGTATGGGCAAGTGATGAGAGGCAGAAAAAAGATCCTGTTCGTAGTCACTTTGTTGGTGACTTCCCACGGTAACAGGTTGTGTTAGGGTGACAGTGTCAAGCAGTAGGATTGTAAAAAGCCTTGAAATTCAAGCGGAACTGATTAGACTGATCAGGAAGACAATGAGGAAACAGTAGCAGTAAGGCAGGGGCCTCCTAAAGATGGTGTTTTTAGGAAACTTCGTGCCCCGTGCCTGCTGGGTAAGCAGAGGAAAGGGGTAAGTGAGACTCGCCAGATAGTTTTGAACTGTAAGAGACATAAGTCCAGAGCAAGAGCTCAGAAAAGGGGACGGTCAACACATCCCTGCAAGATCCCATCAGGCACCAGGCAGGTGGTGGGATGCAGAGTTGTTTGCAACATGCCCGGATTAGGGCTCCTTGGAGCATGCCTGGCCAAGTCCAGAATACTTTGAGGGCAGCAGAGAGTGAGACTTTGAAATAAATGAGTTGGAACAGGCTATTAACGTAACCACATGGTTTCTCTGAGGTGGGAATACTTTTTCAAATTTTTAAATTTTATCTGTTTATTTTTAAAGGTTTAATTTTTCTTTAAGATCTAATTTTTAAGTAACCTCTACACCCAATGTAGGGCTCGAACTCACAACCCCGAGATCAAGACTTGCATGCTGCACCTATGGAGCCAGCTACGTTCCCCAAATTTTTAAATTTTAAATTGAAAAGGGTTAATTTCCTGATGAACAAGAAAGTAAGTCGTGGACCTATACATAGTGTCTTCTCAAATCCAGTAGCATCTCCAGAGTCTGCTCTTCCTCCCTCCACATCCCTCAGGTAGAACGCACCTGGTGAACCACGAGCAGCAAGTTTAGCCCCTGGTGGTCCACTTCCCTCTCGCTTCTCCCATCCTGGATTTACTCTTTCATTGATTCAGCAGATATTAACTGATCCTGGTTGCATGGGAGGGGAAGGCAGCACCTGATACAGACTTTGGGAACTAAAATAGCTTAGTCCCCAAAGAAAGTGGGGCTCTAAAGGAAGGACCTAGTAAAGGCAGTGCTGAACCTGGAGGGGGACGATGTCAGAACCTCTGCTACCAGAGAGATTTTTTCCCAGCAAGAAGTCTCCTAAGACCTTCAAATCACTTAAACTCATATGAACTGACTCTGAAGAGCCACGAATTAAGAGTCTGAGCTGTGACCCTCCCTGGTTGTGTGACCTTAAGTCAATCTCTTACCCTCTCTGGACCTCAACTTCTTCATCTGTAATCTGAGGGATCTAGACCAAAGAAGAGCTTTCTAGCCTATCTTGACTGGAGAACTCTTTTTATCACGTATATACTTGCCAACACCTTGAGATTATTAAATCATGTAATAATTTTCATGATGTGTATAATTAGTTATTTTAAAAATAAAGTTATTTTAGGGGCACCTGGGTGGCTCAGTCATTAAGCGTCTGCCTTCGGCTCAGGTCAGTCGTTAAGCGTCTGCCTTCGGCTCAGGTCATGATCCCAGGGTCCTGGGATCGAGCCCCGCATCGGGCTCCCTGCTCCGCGGGAAGTCTGCTTCTCCCTCTCCCACTCCCCCTGCTTGTGTTCCCTCTCTCGCTGTGTCTCTCTCTGTCAAATAAATAAATAAATTCTTAAAAAAAAAAGTGTATGAGATTTAATGACTCATTATAGCATCAAAAATAGACAAAAACTGCTTTTCTAAATGAATGTTTGGGATTTGTGCTTTTTGCACTTTAAAAAAAACTGGTTTATTTTTATTACTCTCATGTTTTTGTGTCCAAACAATGAGATAAAACAGAAGAGTTCAGGCTGCTATATGCAAGCATCATTCTGCAAATAATATGAAGTGGGTCTGGCTCATGTTTATTCCTAATAATGAAAGGCTATATTGGATAGAATGGTCACTCTATTTTCTCTTTTTTGGCTTTGGTTTCTGACATAGAAGAGATATCAGGATGAGCCAGATAAACATTTTGATCAGCTGAATGCAATTTGCACGTCTATTGAATGAAGATCATCTTGAGTCATATTGTGGAATTTTCATGTTAGGGTCTTCATTTGCTTTACTTCAGCAAACTTTTCACATTTTATATTTGTAGCCAGCATTCCATTGTGAGCATATATTAAGCAGTTTAGGACTAAAAAAAGTTGCCATCGAGTAGTCAAAACCCACATAGGATCCACAGGAGTGGCTGAGTCATATGCACATATCTGGGCGCTGCTGCAGGTGCTGGGACATGCATTGGGAGGCTCCCAGAAGGACCCCATTTTCATGCGGCAAGAGGTTGTCTGAAGAATTCCTTTCATTACTTCTTTTCAAACTAGAAGTTTAAAAGATGCCACTGCCACCTGTAACAGTGCAGAACACCTTGAATGCCTTTCAGAGCCCCTGGGATCAGGCAGCATCTGAGATCCCCTCCTATGCTAATTCGCCCACAATCCTCTCTGGCACCACGTGGGGAAATGACCCTTTATTTTCCCTGGGGAGAAGAAAGATGTGTGGCTCCCAAGGCCCAACCTCCAGGGAAATGTGATGCAGACTGAACTGACTATACTCAGGAGTGGAGCAGGATAATTTGGGGAAACACAGAGCCCTTCACTCTGGATTCAAGCTGAACTGAAGATCTGATAAGAGCCCATCAGATGAGAAGAAACTTAAAAGATGGCTAACACCCAACGCTGATAAGAGTGTGGGAAACGGACACTGTTGTTTTTTGTTTTTAAGACAGGTCAGCAGAATCTTTCCAATGCATATGTCCTTTGACCCAGCAGTTCTGCCTCTAGGAACCTGTCCTTTAGAGACACTCATACACGGGAACACATATACCATATTTCACCAACTCTAAGATGCCCTAAACTGGGAAATATACCATTATTTTATGTACCAGTAAGAGAGAAAAAAGTGCTGCCATTTTAACTATGATGCTGTGCTTTCATATTACTTAGACTTTTTATTATAAACTTATTTAAAAAGCTCCCTTAGGGATCCCTGTGTGGCTCAGTTGGTTAAGTGTCTGCCTTTAGCTCAGGTCATGATCCCAGGTCCTGCATCTGGCTCCTTGCTCAGTGGGGAGTCTGCCCTTCCCTCTGCCTGCCGCTCCCCCTGCTTGTGCTTTCTCTCTGTCAGGTAAATAAATAAAATCTTTTTTTTTTTAAAGGCTCTTTTAGACAGACTCAGATGTACCTTTTTTTTTTTTAATCAGATATTACTCTTGCCAGAGACACGCTTTCCTCATCCCCCGAGCGACAGCTTAGCCAATGAGAAGCCACCACATTTGGAACTCCCAGTTTATTCCACTGGACTTTTAGTTTATAACAGCCTACCCAACTTACTCCTTTTCTCCTTAAAAGAGTGTACCCCTCCATTGTTCCCCAGACTTGCCTACAGTTTTGTCCCAGCTTGTTTGTCCCAGATTGCTATTCTCTTTTATTCCCAAATAAACCCACCTTTTGCTGATAAAATAAACTGGCAGTTTTTATTTGTAAGATTAACAACACATTGTTTAGCTATTCTCTTATTAATAGACATCTTGGATGATTTTCTGCTTGGAGCTTTTTTTTTTTTAAGATTTTATTTATTCATCTGACAGACAGAGAGACACAGCAAGAGAAGGAACACAAGCTGGGGAGTGGGAGAGAGAAAAGCAGGCTTCCCACGGAGCGGGGAGCCCCATGCGGGGCTCCATGTGGGGCTTGATCCCAGGACCCTGGGATCATGACCCAGGCCGAAGGCAGATGCTTAACCGACTGAACCACCCAGGTGCCCCTGCTTGGAACTTTCATAAAGCTGCCAAAAGCATTCTTGTGCACGGCTTCTCATTTTCATTCCTTTTGGGTTAAGTACAGGAGTGAAATTGCTGGATCATAAGGTAGGATTATGTATAGTTTTTGTAAAAGCATTTTTTTAACTTTTTAAAAAAGATTTTATTTATTCATTTTCATGAATGAAATATTATTCCTATTTCATTTATTCATTCACAGTGAGAGAGCGAGCACAAGCAGGGGGAGCAGCAGAGGGAGAGGGAGAAGCAGACTCCCTGCTGAGCAGGGAGCCCTATCCCAGGGCCCTGGGATCATGACCTGAGCTGAAGGCAGATACTTAACCAACTGAGCCATCCAGGCGGCCCGTAAAAGCATTTTTAATGTAAAACTTATAAACATAAAATTTGCCATTTTAGCCATTTTTAAATGCACAATTCAGTGACATTAAGCACATTTACATTGTTATGCAACCATCACCACCACCCATCTCCATCTGCCCCTTTCTTAATTTGATTTTTTGTGTTTTGCTGTTGAGCTTTAGGAGTTCTTTATATATTCTGGATATTAATCCCTTACTAGATACATGATTTGCAAATATTTTCTCCCATTTTGTGGGTTGCCTTTTCACTCTCTTTTTTTTTTTTTAAGATTTTATTTATTTATTTGACAAAGAGAGACACAGTGAGAGAGGGAACACAAGCGGGGGCAGTGGGAGAGGGAGAAGCAGGCTCCCCGCTGAGCAGGGAGCCAGACGCGGGGCTCGATCCCAGGACCCCGGGACCACGACCCGAGCCGAAGGCAGACGCCTAACGACTGAGCCACCCAGGCACCCACCTTTTCACTCTCTTGATAGTGACCTTTGATGTGCAAAAGTTTTTAACTTTGATGACGTTCAATATTTTATAAGAGACTGCCAGACCCTTATTTCCAAAGTAGTTGTGCCATTTTACACTCTCACCAGCGATGTTGAGCATTTCAATTGCTCTACATCCTTGTCAATGCTTGATATTGTCAGTTTTTAACTGTATTCATTCTACTAGGTATGTAATAGTATCTCCTTGTAGATTTAATTTGTATATCCTTGATGACTAATGGTGTTGAGCATTTTTTTTTTTTTTTGGTGTTGAGCATTTTTGATGTACCTATTGGCTATTTGTATATCTTTGTGAAATGTTTGTTCACATCTTTCACCCATTATTTTGTTGGCTTTTTTGGAGGGGGTGGTTTGGGTCTTTTCTATCAAGTTGTAGGAGTGACTGATATTTCTCAGTTTCTTCATCTGCAGGTAGCAGGTATGAATTCCTCCAGGACACATGGACTACAAGAAATACCTAGGTTGGCCACTGTCCACAGTGCCCTGGATTCATAAGAGCCCCACTCTCATCCAAAGCATGTAGGATCCATGCCAGGAAAAAATAAGGGAATGCCACAGGATGTTGGGGGGGTGGAGGGGTGGGGTGGTGGGGAGTGTCTACCAGTGATTTGAAGGGAGGGAGCATTCAGTGGCTCCTGGCAAAGAGAAGCTGTAGAATATCTCCATGGGAGGGAGGAGGGAGGAAAGAATAGGGGAGAGCCCACTGGCCCTGGAGCCAGAGAAAATGGAAATGGAGCAGACATATGAGCTAAACTAAAAGCAGAGCTAGCCTATGAATGTCTCCCCAAGAACCTTCCACCTGTGAGGTGACAGGGAGACATAAACTTCCTGTTCTATTTACAGAGCCCTGGGAAACAAACAGTAACCACAGTGCAGATCAAGGGCGTTCTCCTAACCTGCCCTGCCCTGTCCAGTAGGGTCTCAGCTGAGGTCACAGACTGCTCCATCCCAAGGCCAACAGCCAACTGTGATCACATTAGAGAGGCAATATATTGGAGGGCCAACCACTTTTATTATGTGATGCCCTGATCTTAGGACCTAACCCTCCCTGAGTTGCAAATCACAACTATAAACAAAAAAAAATTTTTAAGAGAGAGAGGGAGAAGGCGGGGAGGGGCAGAGGGAGAAAGAGAATCTTAAGCAGGCTCCACGCCGTGCAGAGCCCAAGAGGGGAGGGAGGGGCTCGATCTCATGACCCTGAGATCATGGCCTGGGCTGAAATCAAGAGTTGAACACCTAACCAACTGAGCCATCCAGGCGCCCCAACAGATCTTTTATTTATTTTTTTTTTAAGATTGTATTTATTTTTTGACAGAGAGACAGCGAGAGAGGGAACACAAGCAGGGGGAGTGGGAGAGGGAGAAGCAGGCTTCCCGCGGAGCAGAGATCATGACCTGAGCCAAAGGCAGACGCTTAACAACTGAGCCACCCAGGCGCCCCCCCAACAAATCTTTTGATATATAAAATTAAGCATATAAAAATATGCCAGTCAGGAGACAGAAACCAAGCCAGTTACTTAACAAAGTATCTACTACAGAGAACTATTGACAAGGTTGTATTTATTTTATTTTATTTATTTACTTAAGAGAGAGAGAGAGAGAGAGTGCTTGCGCACGAATGGGGGAGGGGCAGAGGGAGAGGGAGAAGCAGACTCCCCACTGAGCAGGGATCCCAGGACCCTGAGATCATGACCCAAGCTGAGAGCAGATGCTTAACCACCTAAGCCACCCAGGTGCCCCTATTAGCTAGGTTTAAGGTTGCTAACTAGGTAACTGAAAAGCCAAAAAAAGAGAGTTCTGCAGTATCAGACACCACAGGAGCTGGAAGAAGCAGCTACCACCCCTAGGGCTGAGGGCAACCAAAGAAGGAACAATTACTATAACTTGGAAGGTGGGGGAGGACTTGAGCAGAATTGAAACTCTGACCTCCGAGGGGATACACCAGCTTCTCCTGTTGGTATCTCTGATGCGGTCACTTTAAAGCTGATTCCGCAAGAACAGGGAAACTGCAAGTTGCAGAGGACAGGACAGGGAAGCTAAGGGAAGGACCCACGGTGTGGAGCTCAGGAACCCCAGGCAGGCAGGGCATGGACAGAAAACAATCAGGGAGGAGCCAGCCCCCCCAACCCCGTTACCCCCACCCCCATCCTTGCAGACCCCCTCCCTTACCTCCATCTGGCAGGGCCTAATAGAACCAGTTGGGAAGCATCAATGGAGTTTGCAGCATCCCAGCCCCTGCATCATAATGCAGAATATAAACCATGGGTTTGGAGCTGAGAGACAATAACTTAATAACTGGCACAAAGGGCTTCATATCACACAGAAAGGGCTTCATATCACACAGAATGGAATAACCCTGCAGGCAAACAGGAACGTTTTGAGAACAACCCACCCATCCTCTGTTCACCCAGAAAGACAAGGGTTATCTTTTTTTTTTTGTAAAGATTTTTTTATTTTTTAACAGAGAGAGAGAGAGAGAGAGAGAGAGAGACAGCGAGAGAGGGAATACAAGCAGGGAGCGTGGGAGAGGGAGAAGCAGGCTTCCTGCTGAGCGGGGAGCCCGACGTGGGACTCGATCCCAGGACCCTGGGATCATGACCTGAGCCAAAGGCAGACGCTTAACGACTGAGCCACCCAGGCGCCCAAGACAAGAGTTATCTTAAGAGCAGAAGAGATCAAAGGTCCAAGCATCTGCCATATTGGTTTTTCTTTTGTGACTCCCTTTGGTGGTTCTAGCTCAGTGGTTCCCAAGCTTTCATGTCTAAGAATTACCACGTACTGTGCTTTATAAGGGATATAAAAAATATTCTAATTTGATTTTAACCATATGCAACTTTTGCCTTACTAGATTTAGAACCAAATCCCCCCAACATCACCATACCCCAGCCCCAATGGAGTGGATTGAAGGCAGAACTTTTTTTTTTTTAAGATTTTATTTATGTATTAGAGAGAGACACACAGCAAGAGAGGGAACACAAGCAAGGGGCATGGGAGAGGGAGAAGCAGGCTTCCCATGGAGCAGAGAGCCTGATGCAGGGCTTGATCCCAGGACCCTGGGATCATGCATGACCTGAGCCGAAGGCAGACGCTTAACGACTGAGCCACCCAGGCGCCCCAAGGCAGAACTCTTTTAAGAGGAAACACTGTAAGGGCGCCTGGGTGGCTCAGTTGATTAAGCGTCCGCTTTCGGCTCAGGTCATGATCTCAGGGTTCTGGGATCGAGTCCAGCATCCAGCTCCCTGCTCAGCGGGGAGTCTGCTTCTCCCTCTGCCTCTCCCTCCCCCCAGCTCATGCTCTCTCAGATAAATAAAAAGAAAGAAAGAAATACTGTATGCAGTGGGGGAAAAGCCTTATATTCCATATCCCGGTGCTTCTACTTACCAGCTGTGCACCTTGGGGGGCGCTAATTAATACTCTCAGCTTTAGTTTCAATTTTCTAACCTGTAAATGGAGAAGCAGCTACCTGATGAAGGAGACAAGGTCCTGTGTCAACTTCTGTCAAATCAGATCCCCAAATCTGCAGGACAGAGCCGCCTCCCTTGCTGTGCCTCATAGGAATGAGGAGTGAATGGTCATTGTGTTAAACCACCGAGTTTGGGGTGGGCTTTTCCTGTTACAGCAGCTAATATTACCTTCACTGATACAGAGTTCACACTTTACAACAGTTTCCTCAAAGAAATAAGGGTGAGTATCACATCCCTGAAATGCAGACAGCCAGTTGTAGGAAGATACCAATTAAAGTCTTTGTAAATAAAAATACGAAACCATTGAAATTTAAAACCCAGTAGATGGGCTGAACTGTAGAATACTTTAACTAAATAGAAAAACAGTAAGCTGGAAGATTAGGCAGAAGAATATTCCCAAAATGCAGGACAAAGGGAGATGGGGAAAAGAAAGGAAAGTTCAATGACATGCAGATAAGATCTAAAAATTCTAGCATTCATCAAAAAAAAACTTAGAAGTTGATAATAGAATAGATGAGAAACAATTTTTTTAAGTTATTTTATTTTATTTTTTTAAGATTTTATTTATTTATTTGACAGAGAGAGATATAGTGACAGCAGGAACACAAGCAGGGGGAGTGGGAGAGGGAGAAGCAGGCTTCCCGCTGAGCAGGGAGCCCGATGCGGGCTCGATCCCCGGATCCCAGGACCTGAGCCGAAGAGAGATGCTTAATGACTGAGCCATCCAGGCGCCCTGAGAAACAATTTTTTTATAAAAACCAAGAATTTCCCAGATCTGAAGAAAGACACACACACACACATACACACACACACACACACACACACACACACACGAACACACAAAGAATAATTCCCCTAAAATATATGGAATATAAGAAGTAATTGCAAGTTAATACATTAGGGAAACATACGAAGACATCTAAGTATTGCCTGTATAAGATTTTTAAATAATAATCTAAACAAAATCAACATGGAAGTTGCCATAGGGGATTCCAGAAGAAAGTTAAAGCTTGCCCAGATTCCTTTGTTCTTGCCTTAGGGTCTAGGGGTGGATACAGATGCTGTTTAACAATACACATTATTAGAAATCTACAAATTTAAATAAATGCATGTATTTAAAGAATAACCCCTAGATACATGGGAATAGAATATAGAAGGAGAAATGGAGCAAAGAAAATGTAATCAAAAGCCAGGTGTAGTGGACATGACTAGCTACCTCCCAAGCATCATTTCCTACATCCCAGTCATGAGCCAGAGTTTTGTGTAAGGATCTGGCCACAGACTTTGGGGGAAACCGACTCCACCTCCAGCTTCAAGTACAAATCTTAATTTGACTTAATCAGAGTAGCCCACTCCCTCGCCCCAATAACTGGTTCAGGTGTGGTCATGTGAACCTTAGATTGCCGGTTCTCACCTGGGGGTAATTTTGACCCCCAGAGACACTGGGCAATGTCTGGAGACATTTTTGATTGTCCCAACTGGAGAAGAGCTCCAGCATCTAGGGGAGAGAAACCATGGATGTGCTAAACATCCTACAACACAAAGGACAGCCCCCACAAAAATCATTCAGCCCAAAATGTCAGTGGTGCCAAGGTCAGGAACCCCTAGTCTAAAGGAAAATCTATGGATACTTTACATCCCTTGATCCCTCAAAGAAGCAGCCTTGGGATAAAACTGATGCTGAAGATAGCACATCTGAAGGATGGAAAGAATCAGCGTCCATAATGACACCGCTGGTCACAGGCTCATTCTCCCACCAGGTATCCAGTTACACGGACCTTTAACTTCCTATTGGTTAAGCCACTGTCTAATTGGTGTTTCTGTTCCTTGCAGCCAGGAGCATCCTGATAAACTAGGAAAGAAAGAGAGAGGGGAAAAAAGAAAAAACGAGGAGGGATGTGTGTAGACAGAATAATGCCCCACTCTCCCATCCATTCTCCCTTCCAAAGACCCCCACGTCCTAATCCCCAGAATATGTAACTATCATTCTACATGATGAAAAGGACTTGTGGAGGTGTGATTATACCAAGGGGTTAGAGATGGAGGGATTATCCTGCGTTATCTGAGAGGGTCCAATGTAATCACCAAGGTTCTTATAAGGGAAAGAGGGAGGCAGGAGAGAGGTGTGACAAGGAGAACAGAGGATGGAGTGATGCCCTTTAGCAATGGAGGAAGGGCCTTGAGCCAAGGAATGCAGGTGGCTTCTAGAAGCTGGGAAAGGCAAGGAAAACAGGTTCTTTCCTCAAGCCCCCAGAAAAAGATACAGGCCTGACAATAGTTTGATTTTAGCCCACAAGACCCATTCAGACTTTGGATGTACCGAACTGTAAGATAATAAATGTGTGTCATTGTAAGCCCCACCAGGTTTGTAGTAATTTGTTTTAGTAGCAAGTGGAAACTAATACAGCATGGCAATTGGAAGACAGAAAATAAGATGTCAGGAGTATGTACAAACCTAGCAATAATTATACAAACATGAAAGACTTGATCTCCTTTTCCTAACAGAGGCTCTCAGACTGGAAATTTTTAAACTTAAACGACTGACGGGGCGCCTGGGTGGCTCAGTCGGTTAAGCGTCTGCCTCTGGCTCGGGTCATGATCCCGGGGTCCTGGGATCGAGCCCCACATGGGGCTTCCTGCTCGGTGGAGAGTCTGCTTCTTCCTCTCCTTCTGCTGCTCCCCAGCTTGTGCTCTCTCTCTCTCTCAAATAAATGAATAAAATCTTTAAAAAAAATAATAAATAAATAAATAAATAAATAAACTTAAACGACTGAGCCACCCAGGCACTAAGTAATCTCTACACCCAACATGGGGCGCAGACTCACAACCCTGAAATCAAGAGTCACATGCTCTACTGACTGAGCCAGCCATGAGCCCCGTGGCATCTTTTTGATGAATTTACAATACCTGGGGGGGGAGGGCACCTGGGTGGCTCAGTTGTTAGGCGTCTGCCTTTGGCTCGGGTCCTGGTCCCAGGGTCCTGGAGTCGAGCCCTGCATAGGGCTCCCTGCTCTGCAGGAAGCCTGCTTCTCCCTCTCCCACTCCCCCTGCTTGTGTTCCCTCTCTCGCTGTCTCTCTCTATCAAATAAATAAATAAAATATTTACCAAAAAAAAAAAAACTTACAATACCTGGGAAATACCCAAACACACAAAGGTATAGCAATATTAGTGTCAGACAAAGCTGAAGTCAAGGTGAAAAGAAACTAAGAAGAAATAGCTCATATTGATTAAGAATCACTACAACAAGAAGGTAAAATAGTCATGAGGCTTTTTACATCTAACAATGCAGATTCAAAATATGTAAAGTAAAATCTACTCAAAGAATAAGGAGAAACTGACCAAAAACTACAGTGGAGACTCTAACATATTTCTCTCAGAAACCAAAATATTAAGTCTTTTTTTTTTTAAGATTTTATTTATTTATTTATTTGACAGAGAGAGACACAGCAAGAGAGGGAACACAAGCAGGGGGAGTGGGAGAGGGAGAAGCAGGCTTCCTGCCGATGTGGGACTCCATCCCAGGACCCTGGGATCATGACCTGAGCCAAAGGCAGATGCTTAATGACTGAGCCACCCAAGCACCCCTATTAAGTTGTTTTTAAAAGTAAGGATAATGATGGGGCACCTGGGTGGCTCAGTTGGTTAAGCGACTGACTCTTGATTTTGGCTCAGATCCTGATCTTAGGGTCATGAGATTGAGCCCTTCCTTGGGCTTCATGCTGGGCATGGAGACTGCTTAAGATTCTCTCTCCTTCTCCCTCTGTACCCGCCACCCGGCTCAGTTGCTCTCTCTCTCAAATAATAGTAATAATGATGATGATGATGATGATTTGGGTGACACTGCTGGTTGATCTAACAGAAACATTTAGAACTGCATTCTAAGAGAATACACATTCACAAAGTCGACCACAGGCTAAGCTGCAAAGGAAATATTAACATATCCCTCCACCCAAAAATAATACTCAGACCATCTTCACTCACAATAGTGCAATAAAATGAGAAATGAAAAACAGAGTGATAGCCAAACAACAACAACAAAAAACCAACAACAAAAATAAACCAACCATAGGTCTAGAAATTTCAAAACAGACTTCTAAATAATTCAAGAGATAGCAGGCCCAAAGCACAGATTTCCAAGTAACCAATACCATTCATAACCCAGCCCTCTTATTCATCTAAAGCTATCAGTTCTTAAATACTTGCTGAATTACATGAAAGTGTGGGAAAGTGGGAGAGTCAGGGAGGCAAAGACAGACCCAGAAGCTCAGGGAAAGGGATTGGCCGAAGCAACTGGTTCTGTCTATGGAGAGATTGTAGGGATCTGACAGTTACCACCATTCAGGTTCACCAAAGCCTCAAAGCATCTACTGAACGCAGCGACTTGGAGAGGGAGTCACTGGCCATCCAAGGGAGGCCAGAGCAAGGCACCAGGTTCTAAGGAGCTCTGATCCTAGGGCAGATGCTGTTTGCCTCTGATTCCGCAGTGCTAATGAGCTCCTGTGTGCAGAGAGCAGAGGTGGCTACTGCAAGGAGGTAAGGTCTAGAAAATGGAAAAAGCCCACAGCTCCACATGTAGGAGGATTCCAGCCGGCTGTGACTAGACAATGCCAAAACACTGGGATAAAATGGGAACTGTCATTTTTCTGAATACTGGAGTCAAAAGGTGCCCAACACTCAAACCAGGAGGACTGCCAATTGCACAAATGTGATTTTTTTATCTAAATGGTACAAGCGAGAGGGTATAGTTGACAGCGACCAGACAGCAGATTATTTAGCCTGTGTTTAGGGTTCTTTTGGATAATTCAGACCCCGAACATTCTACTTGTGGTCTCAATGATTCAGGTTATTTGACTGCATACATTAAAATACAGGGTAGGGGCACCTGGGTGGCTCAGTCGTTA
Source organism: Zalophus californianus (assembly GCF_009762305.2). Classification (NCBI taxonomy): domain Eukaryota; kingdom Metazoa; phylum Chordata; class Mammalia; order Carnivora; family Otariidae; genus Zalophus; species Zalophus californianus. The sequence goes on from NC_045602.1 coordinate 76,981,367, forward strand.
AGCGTCTGCCTTTGGCTCAGGTCATGATCCCAGGGTCCTGGGATCGAGCCCCCGCATGGGGCTCCCTGCTCAGTGGGAAGCCTGCTTCTCCCTCTCCCACTCCCCCTGTAAAATAAAATAAAATACAGGGTAACTGTCCTTTCCTTTGTACTATGTAACAGAACATGTGTTCTGTGAATTCATTCATGCCTTTATCCGCCCACCTACCCATCCATCCAGGTAACAAACACCCAAAACAAACCTAACCTATCAGGGATCCTTGTTGCTTCACCAGTCGCTGTTTACCTCTCCTCTGGATTACTTACAGAGACAAAGAATAGGGTTTGAGTTCTTTGGGTGCCAAGCAATATTCCAGAAAGAAATGCTCAGCAAAAAAGTTCTAAGTAATAACTAAAAAGAAAACGAAGGGCTGGCGAAAGGAGGGTTAGAGATGGGGATGGAGAGGAAACAGGAGGGTCCTCCCAGCAGAGGTGGGTGGCAATCTTCTCGCCTCTCTGACTGGGTTCTGATTTGCGCAGGGCTGAGGGGGGCGGGTCTGTGTGTGGGAAGGTGCTGAGAAAACCAGCCCACCCCAGGCTGCAGGGAAGGGGCGGGGGGGGGGGACTGGGAGGGCAGGAGCTGGAGGAGCTGAATTTCTTAAACTCTGTACAGTCTGGATTCCCGCGTCAGAGCCTGAGCTGTTTTCCTTCTCCCCACCCCAGCCTCCAACACACGCACATTTTTCCTAAAAATAATGAGTCCGGAAGGAAGAGAAGAAAACAGGGGTCGGGTTGTCTTGCCCTCCTCCTCGTCCCCACCCGGTTCTCCGATTTCACAGTCGCCCCCCACCCCACCCCACCCCCGCCGCCCCCAGGGTAACCGGGCTGGAAGCCTGGGCACAGGTTTGTCCGCCCACCCCACCCCGGAACCCCGAGATTCCCGAGGGCTGGGACTCCGAGTGCCCGGTTCTTCGTCGGTAAAACTCTCACGAAAGTATCGTGTGACTTGAGTATGTCCCTAAGACACGTCAGGAGCTCAGACAGTGCCGGGCGCTTCGTCGGTGCTCTGTCTGCCGCGGGCAAATGTAGGCGAGGGCCAGGGCCCGTGGCGTGCCCGGTCCCCTCCCCGCTCGCCGTCCTCACCCAACCTGAGGCCGAGCCAGGCGAGCGGTACTCGCTAAACCTGGGGACTCCGGCCTGACCGCTGTCCTCGTCCGCGGATGGGGACTGACAGCCATCGGGGGCCTATGGTGGCGGCTGTGCAACCCTGGGATGGCTGTGTAGGCATTCCCATTTCTCAGATGAGAAACCGAGGCTTCCGTCCAGGGCCAGCACCTCCGTACTCACGTGCTCGGATTTCCAAACCCGCCTTCCTCCCATCGCAGTCTGTCTTCCGGGGGCCTCCGCGGGGTCCAGGCGCAAAGTTTGGGGACAGGGGACCGCGCACGCTCTCGGGGAGCCCCGGCACGTGAGGGGGGCTGAGCCCGAACCCGGCGGAAAGCAGGGGCCCCCCCCACCCGGCGCCCGCTTCCTCAGCGGAGACCGCGGGGCTGGGCAGGGACAGCCCGGGGCGGCGCGGGGGACGGGCGGCCCGGGACCAAAGTCTGGCAAGGGCTACCGTCGTGGGGGCGGTGCGGGGGGCATTGCCCCGCCCTTTGGCCCCCCGGTCGCCGATTCGCTAGGCGGCCAATGGGTGGCTGGGCGGATCCGCACCCCTCGGACACCCGCCGGGGCACCTGGCTCCAGAGTGGGCTCCTGGGCTGCCATGGCGCGTCCCGTGAAGGTGAAGACTTGGTTGGAAGAGAACCGAGCCTCCTTCCTGCCCCCGGTCTGCAACAAGCTCCTGTGAGTCCCAGGCACGCCGCCCTCCTCCTGCCCTCTGCCCCCACCTCCCCTCCCCGGTCCGCACCCCTCATCCCTCACCCTCCAGCCCCCAGCTCCTTGACCCAGGAGCCTGCAGAAAGGGGCTGCCACCCTCTTGTGCCTTGGGCGGGGGAGGGGGAGGGGGAGGGCAGGCTGTTCCGGGTTCCCCCACCCTCATCTGTTCCTCTTCCTGATGACTGCCCTGGAGATTGTGACCTTGACTTCTGAAGATGGCTGGGTGACTGAGACTAGGAGAGATGCAGATGGCAGGTCACCGCCCTGTCCCCAGGGCTTAGAAATAGCTCTCCAACCCCCCAGTGACAGAAATCTGGGGAGGGTGGTTTTTCTGATGCCCCAGAACTGCAGTAGAACCTGCAGCCAGAGGGTCAAGGGAAGGATCAGCTCCTGTAGGAGGATCTTGATTTCATGCTCTCCCCAGGGTCCTCCTTGCAGGCATACACACTCCCACCAGGCCGTCCCTGGCCACCTCTGCCCACAGCACCCAGCAGGGCCGGTGGTGGTCCGCAGCGGTCTTTCTCCAGCAGACCTGGGCCCTCCCCTGTGGCCCCTTCACCTCCCTCCCCTGCCCTGGGCCCCATGGCCGGGCCTGGTGTGCTCCCCAGCTCCTGGCTCACATTGCCAGGTCTGCAGAACACCCCCAACGGCCTGGCACCCCAAACCACACAGCTGCATTGGCACACCTTGACAAGCCAGAGGCCGTGCCCAGTGTTGTTACACCCCCTCACCTAGTCCTCACACTAGCTGCTTGAGGTGGGATTCTAATGAGTGACTCTCCCAGTGTCCCACAGCTAGTATGGGCCCCGGTCCAGACTCCAGCCCACGGAAGAGCTTGACTCCCAAGTCCACACTCTTGGTCACGGTGTAGCGCCACCACCGGCTCACAGCCAACCGCCCCCACCCCCACTCCAGAGCCTCGTGTCTTCTACCACTGTTGTGGCCCTCACCCCTTTCCTCCACTTCATCCCTGTGCACCCCCCAGGGTGCCCCAACAGTGTCTCGCATCTCTCTGCTCCTCTCCAGCCCTCTGGCCACGGCTCTGGGGCCACCCTTGTCGCCTCCAGCCTGAGTGGTGCAGGCTGCCCCTGCCTCCAGGCACCCCCCACCCAGGCCTCCGGCTCCGCCCCAGTATCACCATCACAAAGTGCAGGCCCTGCCTTTATTCGTTCGGCAGGTGTTCACTGAGCACTCAGTATATGCCAGGCATTGTTCTGGGCACGGCAGATGCAACCGACAACAAACGGACGGTCACTTCCTTGGGGCGCTGACATTCGGGTGAGAGGAAGCGACCAATACGTACAAACAGACAAGGGGTAGAGGCAGGCCGGCATAATGGGCCACAGGGTGGGACAGAGCTGTGGCCCCCCCACCCTGTGTTGGCTGGGGCTGTCAGGGAGAGTCTGCCCCAGGCCTCTCCTAGCTCCTGGTGGCTTGGTGGTGACCTTGGCCTTCCTCGGCTGCTGCTGCCTCGCCGTGATCTCTGTCCTCATCATCACAGGGCACTCTCCCCATCCGTGTGTCTGTGTCTAAATTCCCCCCTCCTTTTTTTAAAAAAAGATTTTATTTATTATTTGACAGAGAGTGAGAGAGAGAACATAAGTGGTGGGGGGTGGCGGGGAGAAGCAGACTCTCTTTTGAGCAGGGAGCCCAATGCGGGGCTCGATCCCAGGACCCCAGGATCATGACCTGAGCCGAAGGCAGACGCTTACTGACTGGGCCACCCAGGCACCCCTAAATTTCCCCTTTATTTAATAAGGATTAGGGGCTCAGCCTACTCTAGTGTGACCTCACTGTGGCTTAACCAGTTACATCTGCAATGACCCTATTTCCAAATTGGGTCACATTCCTAGGTCTGGGGGTAGGACTTCAACATATGAATTTGGGGGTGAGGGGGCCATATGACACTGCGGTGGGGAGGGGTGAGGCAGAGGAGGGGTATGATCTGGCTGATGGGTGGAAATAGTTCTTGAGTGGGCTCGTTCCATAGGTATCTAAATTAGATCCCAGTAAAGTTGATTTAAAAAAAAAAACTGATTTAAAAAAAAAATGGAGGAGCACAGCCATACTGAGATTTAAAAAAAAAACTGGGGCTCCTGGGTGGCTCAGTCTTAGTTAAGCGTCTGCCTTCAGCTCAGGTCATGATCCCAGGGTCCTGGCATCGAGCCCCGCATCGGGCTCCCTGCTCAGCGGGGAGCCTGCTTCTTCCTCCTCTCCTTCTGCACCTCCCCACTGCTCATTCTCTCTCTCAAATAAATAAAATCTTAAAAACAAAACAAAACAAAACAAAACATAATGTTAAGTGAAAGAAGCCAGACACAAAAGGCCATATGTTGCTCGACGGGAAGCCTGCTTCTCCCTCTCCCAGTACCCCCTGCTTGTGTTCCCTCTCTCACTGTCTCTTTCTCTGTCAAATAAATGAATAAAATCTTTAAAAACAAACAAACAAACAAACAAACTTTGAGGCGCCTGACTGGCTTAGTTGGAAGAGCATGTAACTCTTGATCTCAGGGTCTTGAGTTCGAGCCCCACATTGGGCGCGGAGATTACTTAAATAAAACTTAAAAAAACAAAAACAAAACTTTCCTAGGCTCCCTGGCACCCTTCAGGCCAAGACCAAACTCCTTGGCTGAGCTCTTGAAGCCTGGGGTGACCTCCTTCCGCCTTCTCACCATTGCTCCCCAAGACCACTCCCACTCCCACACCACCAGGACCCCCAGTGCTTCCAGCCTCAGGGGCTCTGCATCCAGCTTTCCCCTCCACTTCCTTCCCCAAGTGTCTCACAGCTTCAAGCCCGCAGTTTGCGAGGAGCAGAGAGTCTCACGGTCAGACAGCTTGGGAGAGGTGGTTAGATAAAGGTCATCTTACTCCTCCGCTGCCTCTAGCCCAGATAAAGGTCATCTTACTCCTCCGCTGCCTCTAGCCCAAAAGCCTGCAGTTTGCTCTCCTGTAACTAGAGATCTTGAACAAGGCCCGGGATCCTGGTTGATGAAGCGGTAGATCTGCCACCACCATGCTCCCCATTACTAGGTCAGAGGATGTCGGGGACACACACACAAATCCCCTGAGACACAGATACAGAAAGACGCAGGTACACATATAGTCTCAGGCACGCGCGCGCGCACACACACACACACACACACACACACACACACACACACACACACTTGCAGGAGCACAGCCATACTGAGATGAGAAGGGAGGGGGACAAATGTCAGAGACTACAGGGACAGTGTTATAGAAACAGCCTTGTCACCTCTCTCAGGTGTACCCAGGCTCCTTCCAGGCCCCCCACGGGCCCCTGCACCCCTCCTGTCCTGTCCCACAAGCTGGTTCAGGACCTCCTCCCCCTCGTCCATTGCAGGCACCAGGAGCAGCTCAAAGTCATGTTCGTCGGGGGCCCCAACGTCAGGAAAGACTACCACATCGAGGAGGGTGAGGAGGTAAGCCTGCTACTGCCCCCTTCTTTAATAGCCCTGGAGGAGGGGGACAATTCCCAAGCAAGAGCCAGAGCCAGTGGACAGGAGGTGTGGGGGGGCGGTCAGCTGGCTGATGGATGAAGGGGGCGCTACTGAAATCCCAGGGCAGAGCAGCTGCCTGCAAGTTGTGGGCACACAGTGATAGCCCCATCCTCCAGCTCTGCTGCGGGAGCCCCAGGAAAGAGCCCAGGCTCTGTGGGTGTGAGAAGGCGGCTCAGGCCACTGGGCGTCACCCCCTGGCCATCCATGTGCCAGGTGCGATGCCCTGGTCCCCTCCCCCTCGAATCTGAATATGGGAGACTGGCCTCCCAAATGAGACCCAGATGCCGACAGGGACCTGAGTGCTCCACTCTGGTCCCGGGAGCTGAGTTCTCTGGAAAGGGTTGGAGATGGGAGGTCCCCTCATCTGGAGGGCCCAAGACATATGAGTTCCTGGGGGCTGTTTAACGGAGGGGGAGGGTGGGGGGGGAATTTGTACCGAATCCCCTTTTGTACCTTGAATTTTGAACTGTGTTTCTGTACTACCTACCTACCCCAAGATAAATAAACAAAAGTAGAATTCAAAAGAAAAAGATGGGCCCCCTGAAGGAGGGACATGGGTGGGTTTCCAGCTTTCAGGGTCTCTGGTGACAAAAGAACAGTAGAGGGAACCAAGAACCATCATCGTGCGGGGTCCTGACGCAGGGGTTCAAGGTCCAGAGTCCAGCTTGGTCACCAGCCTCCACCCCCACCCCTGGCCTCCCAGCCACAGCCAGGGCCTGGAGGGAGCACAGGGGAATCACTCACTCGACAAATATTTACAGAGCACCGAGTGGGTGGGGCGGGCAGGGGAGTGAGGACCCTGGACCAGCAAGGAAAAGCCTCACAGAGCAGGCCAGCTAACCCCTTAGCTCTCCCGGCCACCCACTTCTCACCACACCTCACGGGAGGCCGCTTTCCTCTGTGGCAAAAATCAGCAGGAATATCCAAAGCTGCCGAGAGAAGACAGGGAGACAGGGTTGGATTGGGAGTGGCCACCGCGCCGTGTGGGAGACTAGACGGGTTGTGTGTCTCTCTGCTTGCCTCAGTCAGCCTTAGGCCCCTCCACTTGCCTTCCCAAGGTTTCCACTCTGTTACCCTGGTGTCAGTACCGACCTTTCCTCTCTCACTCCCTCTTGCCTTCCCTTGGCCCCGACTGCCTCTGCCCCACACCCCACTTTTGGGCCTCCCCAAGCTGCTCTGGTAGTGTGGATGGGTGTCCACTGAGGGGTCCAGGCCAAGCCGTGACTCAGCTGAGTGGCTGACGGATGAGAGGGCTGACCTGAGTAGGCGGCCCCTCTCAGAAAGGACACTCAGGTGGCTGGGAGGAATTTGGCTAGAAGTGGGTGTGTGCCAGCTTGTTCTCGTCCTGGGGCCAGGGAGAGTACCAGCCACAGGCCCTGGGAGGCCACAGGGCTGAGGGTCAGCATCCTCTCTGTGCCTGCCCGTCCTTCCCCAGGCTGTGCATAGGAGTTGTCCACTTCCTCCCTGGTGAGAGAAAAGGCATCACTGAGCCAAATTGTCATCCTCGCTGAGCTCGGGCTTCTGCAACAGCCCTCGGGTTCCCCAGCTCCACCACCCACCACACAATACTCCCTTTACCCGACTCCTTCTCTTGGGGTGTACAGATGCGAGGGGACCTGGGCTGGGAGTCAGCCAGCCTTGGGCTGAAGGCTCTTCTTCTTACTACCGTGGGATCTCAGGCAGGTAACATCATGCCACCTCTCTGAGCCTGTTTCTATGCAGCACATGGGGACACTGGCCCGTGCCTGCGGGAAGGAGTCAATGTGTATAGAGTGTGCATGTGCACAGAGCTGGGGGCAGAGAAGAGGCTTCGTACACACTGGCTCTCTGGACCGCCCCCACCCCTGTAAGGCCTTGCAGGCCAGACTCGGTTTAACATCCGCCTGAGCTGGTACAGTTCGTCTTGTGGCCCCAGCACTCCGGTCTGTAGCATGTGTCAGAGGAGACTGGGGCCTCAGAGCAGGAGTGACAGAACTGCTTATACAGGCCTTCAGGAAATTTCTCAGGTGTCCGTGTCAGAACTCAGGCCAAGGACCTAGAAGAGGGAGGGGGCAGGGGCTGAGCCTGTCTGCCCTCCTGTCCCACAGGTGTTTTACCAGCTAGAGGGCGACATGGTTCTCCAAGTCCTGGAGCGAGGGAAACACCGGGCCGTGACCATTCGGCAGGGAGAGGTGAGTCAGGGACCCAGGGCATGGGAAGGTGAAGGACCAAAGTGCAGGAACCCATGGTCCACTCGTGCTGGCTTTGGTTGGAGTGTGTCCTCCCTGGCTTGTCCTGCCTCCCTTCCTGGCCCTTGGGCACTTCCTCCTGTGAGCTGCCCATCCTCAGCAAGGCCTGACATTTCCTCCGCTTCCGGGCTAGAGGCTAGCAGAGCGGGGGCTGCCGGACCCTGTGGGCCAGCTGGGGAGGCCAGGACACTGCGGGCACCCAGGTCCCTGGAAGGGATTGCAGGCTTGCTAGCACCTTGTCTCCACCACTGCAGATATTCCTCCTGCCCGCTGGGGTACCCCACTCTCCACAGAGGTTTGCCAACACCATGGGACTGGTCATTGAACGGAGGCGGCTGAAAACGGAGCTAGATGGGCTCAGGTAAATGGGCCTTGTCCGGACATCCGGGGCAGAGACAGGGGGCAAGCCACCGCAAGTGTGGACTTTACAGATAAGAAGACTGGGCACAGGGAAGTTGAGTTTGCTAGAAGGCAGCCAAGCTGGCATTGTAGAGAAATAGGAAGTGAGGGTCAGGATGGTCTAGATAGGAGTGTGAGTCAGCACCGAGGACGGGACAAACACCGGTGCCACGTGGGGGGCGGCGACTCTTTCCAGAGCTGAGTTCCCAGTGGGCTCCAATATGTCACCCACTTATTATCTGCTGCAGCCTGTGGCTCCGAGGGACACAGTTTTTTCCAAAAGCTAAACTATTTTTTGTATTTTTTAATAAAATTAAAATTTCTCAACAAGTTCCTGAGATCAGGATACTTTGCCCCCATCTCCTGTTACAATGGATTATTTTTTAACGCTTCCCCTTTTTGAAATCAGCGAAGTCATACACATTCAGTCTTGAAGTCAGGAAAAGTAAAAGAAAGCAAATAAAGTTAAAACTATGTCAGGGAGAGGGAAAATCTTATGGAATGCGAATGACATCTCAATAAAATGAAATGAACAATAATAAAGAGAAAACCAAAAAAACCCTGTCATGTTACCATCTAACAAAGCTGTTAACCTTCCATCTTGCCTCTTTTCTATGCATATCTACACCTCACAGCACTGTAGTCTTAGCAAGCATGGGGTTGAACTTTGCTTTTTTTCACTTAAAAATCTCCTGAGCATTCCTTATACTATTCAATGCTTTTCAAAAACACAATGATAATACTAACCTACTGTTGTAGAAACAGATGTCTGGCCTTCAATTCCAAAAGAAATCTTTCCTATGGGGCTTTATGAAGGGAGTTTTTAGTGACAGTGGACAGTGTCCTCAATAACACTTTTTTTTTTTTAAAGATTTTATTTATTCATTTGAGACAGAGAGAATGAGAGAGAGAGAGCACATGAGAGGGGGGAGGGTCAGAGGGAGAAGCAGACTCCCCGCTGAGCGGGAAGCCCGATGCGGGACTCGATCCAGGGACTCCAGGATCATGACCTGAGCCGAAGGCAGTCGCTTAACTAACTGAGCCACCCAGGCGCCCAATAACACTTTTTTTAATCTTATTTTTTTATTTATTAGTTTATTTATTTTAAAGAGAGAGAGCTTGCACATGTGCATGCGGGGGAAGAGGCAGAGGGAGAAGGAGAGAGACAGACTCCATGCCTAGCACGGAGTCAAATGCAGGGCTCAATCTCATGACCCTGAGATCATGACCTGAGCCAAAATCAAGAGTCCATTGATTCAGCTGGGTGGCTGAGCCACCCAGGCACCCCGTCCTCAGTAACATTTTTACAGCAAACTCAATAACAGATTTCATCTGGCTGCTTTTGACTTTTTTTTTTAAGACTATTTTTAAATAATCTCTACACCCAATATGGGGCTCAAACTCACAACCCCGAGATCAAGAGTTTCAGGCTCTACTGACTGAGCCAGCTAGGCGCCCCTGGCTGCTTTTGACCTTTAATAAAAGCCAGGGATTTGGTGCCTGCGTGGCCCAGTTGGTTAAGTGTCTGCCTTCAGTTCAGGTCACGACCCCGGAGTTCTGGGATCAAGCCCCGCATTGGGCTCCCTGCTAAGTGGGGAGTCTGCTTCTTCCTCTGCTTCTCCCTCTCCCTCTGCTCCTCCCCCTCTCACTCTCTTTCAAATGGAAAAATAAAATCTTAAAAAAAAAAAAAAAAAGCCAGGGACTCAACTTTAAAAATGCCGCTCTGAAGGCAAGCTTTCTGGTGTCCAGCTCCATCCCGGGATAGAACTTAGGATGAGCTGTGTGTCTATAAACCATGTCCCATAAGCAGGACCACTTCTCTTTTTCGGGAGAACCTGAAAAGGACAAAGCAGGCCTGGTCCTGGGAGCTGAGCCTGAGGATTAGACATTCAGTCAACAAAAGAGCTGCACACACCAGGGGCCTGAGGCCCGAGCTCACTGAGCCGGGCTGGGGCTTGGGTGGGCTTCCGAGAGTCTCGGAGAGGCTGTGTGTACACGCACGTGGACTTTCCTCCGGAGAAGAGGCCCAGCCCTTTGCTCCAATTCTCAAAGGCATCCATGACCCCTGAAGGAGCAGGACAGCTCATCTGAGGGGTATCTTCTGCATGTTGGTTCCGTAAGTTTCCTTGTGCAGGCCCTGTCAGCTTCAGCTTCCTCTCTGGGAAAATGAAGACACTTGTTACTGATTTTTTGTCTGTGTTTCTAAGACTGTCTCGAGTCCGTCCAGCACCTGCCACTCACAGGCTGTGTAATCTCTGCCACGTTACCCAGCTTCTCCGAGCCTCAGAGTTCTATCCACTTTGTAAATGGTTGTTTGGGGAACCAGGAATGCTAATGAGGTCGATAATAGCCCCCTGACTTTGGGGCACATAGTGCTTCTGGGAGAGCCAGGGGTGGGTGAGTGAGCGTTGGACACTAGGTTGCGCTAACGGGGTGAAGTGGCGGCCAGCTCTGTGGGGCTAGCCAGGCTCCAGACTTCCACAAGCAGAGCCGCCCAGAGGCTACCCAGGTGGGGAGCTGGGTTACCTGTCCTTTGCTCTGGCAGGTACTACATGGGTGACACCACGGACGTCCTGTTTGAGAAGTGGTTCTACTGCAAGGACCTTGGCACACAGTTGGCCCCCATCATCCAGGAGTGAGCCCCAGCCCAGTCCCTGCCCCTTGCTCTCTGAGGCCCCCTGCTCTGGCTGGGGAGGACAGATCCACCCAGCAGTGCCCACCACACTGGAGCCAGCGTGCCTGGGATGTTGGGGGGAAAGTCTGCCCCTCCCAGGGTGGGAGGGCCTGGGCTGGGAGGGGAGGGTGGCCCTCCATCGAGTTGTGTAGGGCCCCATGAGAGTGTGGGCTCCTGCACCTAAGAGTGTATGAGTGTGTGTACCTGTGTGTCCCTGGCCGCTCATTCGGGAATGCTGGCCACTCGTACTCCTCCGCATTTCTCCCTGCAGGTTCTTCAGCTCTGAGCAGCACAAAACAGGAAAGCCCATCCCTGGTGAGCCCCCCGGGGAACCGCCTTTCTCCCTCCCTCTCTGCTTTCCCAGAGTAGAATGGGTCTTGGTCCAGAGTACCAGTCTCCTTTTGAGTTCTCTGCCCAGTACTCAAGGTACGAGACAATGGCACCAAATAATGTCCCCCACGTGGCTGCTTGGTGCTCGAGCTGGATCCAGAGCCTATCCTGGTGATTCGGAGCTGGGAGCCCTGGGCCTGCTGGGGCTCTGGGCGGGCCAGGCCAGAGGCCACTGACATAGCTATGCTGTGGGCGCAGACCAGCTGCTCCAGGAACCGCCATTCCCCCTGAGCACACGATCTGTCATGGAGCCCATGTCCCTGGAGGCCTGGCTGGATGGCCACCGCAGACAGCTGCAGGCAGGCACACCCCTCAGCCTGTTTGGGGACACCTATGAGACACAGGTAATGAGGCCCTGGGCCACCCAGGGCATCTACCCAGCAGCCCTAGGAGATGGGAACTAATCACCCACACATGTGCACGTGCACACACACACACACACAAACACACACACACACAGAGTTTCAGAGGTTGTGACACAAACAGAGGTCTTCCTGTTTCCTCCCTGAGGAGTGGAGTCTACGTGGTCTCAAGCAGTCTTTCTTTGCCTTCAGAGTAGGGGGTTGCCCCATACACTGACCGATTCCTGGGGGTCTAGAGTTATCCTTCTACTAGGAATTCCTGAACTTTTGGCCAGTCTCAGCCTGGGGACCCGGAAGGAGGAGAGGTGCCTGGGGGTGAGGGTTGGGTGGAGAGGTGCACGGAGAGAGACCCACCCAAACAAAGTTGGCCTTCTTTCATTCAGCATTTGTTGAATGCCTATGATGTTTCAGGCTTTGGTAGGAGAAAAAGAGTCACTTCCTCAAAGAGTGTATGGTCTGATAAACAGACAAGTTAATCAACAATTACCACAATCAGGTGGTATGTTATTTGGTAAAGAAGATTCAGGAAGCCATAGGACAATGAAGGAGGAACCCAGGCTGGGAGGGAAGTCAGGGAAGACTTCTTAGAGGAGGTGACGTGTAAGCTGCATTTTAAAGCAAATATAGGAGTTTGCAAAAGGAAGAAAGGGAGGCTGAGAGAGCATTCCAGGTAAGGGAAAAGCATGGGTAAAGGCATGGAAGCTTGCAATAGCCTGGCACTGCAAGTAGCTGAAGTTGGCAGGAGCCAGGGCAGGGGAGTGGGGGCAGGAAGCACCATGGCTGGATGGCAGGAGTAGCAGGCAGTGCCCAGGTCCTGACAGGTCTCCTGGGCTGGACAAGGTACAAGGCTTGGGCTTGCTTGTCCTTTACAGTTTGCCATGGGCGCATACGTTGCAGTTTGAATCAGACACCCTCGTGGAGGGATGCTCCCTGGGTACACACCTGCCCTGAAAGTTCTGGCCTGCAGACACCTGAGCTTACACAGGGCCGTGAAAACAGGGGCACGCCACAAAGCCCCTCCCAGCCCAACACGGCAATAGCATTCGGCATCGAGCTGGCCTCCCAGTGCTGCCTTCTGCCACGTGCACACGCCTGTTCCCACCTGCTTCAGTTTATGCCAACAGATATCTACTGAGTCCCGCTCTGGGCCAGCAGGAGCGAGGCCTGCACAGTCGCTGCTGGGCTGATGCAGGTCAAAAAGCCTCGTCCCCTCCCATCTCCCTCCTCCTCCTCAGGCCAGAATCCCATGGAAGAAGGCAGGTGGGCACTCTTTGGGGAGCTGTGTGTGTGATACACGTGCACACATGAGTGTGTGTATCCCAAGCGTGCCCCTGGCAGTCATGCCTTCATATGGGTCAGCAGTCGTGGGCATGGGCGGCCGAGGCATCCGATGCACATGTGCGTGTGAAGGGCAGGCAGGCGTGGTCCTGGACGGCGGGCAGCACTGCTCAGCAGGGAGGCAGCAGGGAGGCTCGCGGCCTGGCAGCCTTCCCCTCCAAGTCCTGGTCTTGGCCCTACACATGAAGATAAGGCTGTGCCTGGTGCTGCAGGCCTAGCGTCTGGGGGGCAGGTTCAAGGCCATCTCCTGTGTGGGGCAGAAGCACCAGAAAGATGTATGTCGCTTCCTGCCAGGTGATCGTCCATGGACAAGGCAGTAGCGAAGGCCCGAGACAGAACGTGGATGTGTGGCTGTGGCAGTTGGCAAGTGGGGCCCCTGACAGAGGGTGGCACATCCTCCTGCCCATGGGGACCAGGTTGCTCCTGGGCCTTGGACACCCAGAGCCTGGAGTGGCTCCCAGGGCCTCCTTGCCAAGGAAGACTCAGGGACCCCTGGACAGGTGTTGAGGCCCAACGGCCTCCATTCCCATTCTCCTGCTCCTCTTTCCCAGGAGGGCTCCTCTGTGGTGACAGTGGGGCAACAGCACCTGAGCCTGGCCCCGGATGACAGCTTTCTGGTGCCAGCCGGGAACGCGTGAGTGCACGGGAGGACTTTCCCCCCGCCAAGCTGTGGGACCACCCTCCTTCCCCTGGGATCCTCAGGGCCCACCTGTCTGACCCCAGCCCACCTGTGTCTCCACAGGTACACCTGGGAGCAAGGGCAGGGCTCTGTGGCCCTGGCTGTGACCCAGGACCCCGCCCGCAAGAAGCCCCTGGGCTGATCCTCTGGGTGCAGCCCGAAACAGTGCCTCCCTCCCCCACATAACTCCCCTGCCGGCTCTGCTTCTGGATGTACCACTGCTGAGCCACTCTGTGTCCCCGGAACTGGGCCCTTGACATCGCCATCCACCCTCCTGTCCTCTCGGCCGAGATGCCAGGCTCTTGGGGGGATGGTGGTGCCCCTTCTCCTCTAACAGCCCTCTGTCCACTGCCCTGCACGGTCTGCTCCTTGATGGAGGCCAGACTACCTCTCCATTCCTCTGTCCCCACAGGCCCAGGGCAGCACCTGCCTGCTACCCAGAGGGCCCTCAATAAAGGCTTCCTGGTGGACAAACGCCTGTATGTCTGCATGCACACGGGCTGTCATGGATGGCCGACCCCCTGTACTCCTGTGACTCTGTGTGTGTGTGTGTGTGTGTGTGTGTGTGTGTGTGTGTGTGTGTGTGTCTGGTGTGTTGGGGGCACCAGGTGCACGTAGATGTGTGGACAGTCTGTTAGTGGGCGTCCCTACTCGTAAAGGGGCTCTCTTCACTGTGTGTGTGTGGCCCATCCATTCTCGCTCCTGTGCTCGTCCTGGGGACAGGGTTCATATCGTCCCTCTGCCTCTTGAATCTTTCCCGCTTACTCTTTTTACATGACTTTTAAAAAATAGCGTCTGTTGGGTTTTTTCTCCCCAGTAACAAGTGATGTGTACTAATCATAGAAAACAAAAATACTTAAAAAGCCAAGATCCACCACTCAGAATTAACCACCGTTAGCAGATGAAGATCACAATAACGCTCCCCCCCCCCCCGCTACATACAGGCGCCGTGTCCAAAGACTCAGAAGGCTCCTGGGTGCTCTGCGGAGTCCAGGAGTGCTGGGAACCCTAGAAGCAGCCGTGGGTAGAGACAAAACCCAGAACCTACAGCGGAGACCAGAGCCCGGTTTCCTGGGACTTCAGTGAGAAGTCCAGAAGGGGTTGCAGGTGGGGGTAATCAAAGTGGGGTCTGGATGGAACAGGTCCCTGGTTAGGGTCAAAGCTTCCTCTGGAAAACGTGGACTCTAACCCCTGCCTTCCCCCACTGCGGCCCACTGTTTTGATTCGCTCCACCATCTGTTTTGAAAGCAGATGGGAACCTGGCTTTGCTGAAAGGGTTTCCACCCCAGGGCCTGTGCCCACCTCTCTACCCCTAAGGCTTTCCTCTCCCACCAGCCAAGAAGAAACACTGGCAGCCTCCCCCACAAACTCACACAGTCCAGGAGGTGAAGCCAGAGGCTAGTCCAAACGTGGGCCACAGCAGGGTATTGCTCTGATCCCCCAGGAGAGAACACGGGGAATGTCCCGCAGAGGCCCCCCCCTGCACAGGGCCAGGCGGCCAGGAGAAGACGAGCTTGTCCCTAGTGCCCAGGACAGACCTAACCTGAGAAAATAACAAAAATGAGATCTTCTGTTTTTCTGAACATTGGCCCCGTGCTAGGGAGTTCCCTGAGAGGTTTGGCAAACAAGCGGCTGTTTCCAAACAAGGCCTGTCTGCATTCAAAGCTCAGGCTGGTGGTCTCACCACCCAGCACCCTGGGGTCACAGCCTCTTACGGCCTGTCTCCCTCAGCCTTGGCCAGATGAGAGCCCAGGACAGAGGTGAGAGAGGCCTGGAGGTTCTGAGAAAGAGAGGCCAATGGCCACTGTGTCTGAAGCCCCGAGGCCTAGGCAGAGTTGGCACGCACGCACCCTGCTGACCGTAGCCAGCCGGCAAGGGCGGGTGTCAGGTCCTGCAGCCCGGAGCCACAGGCTCCCTCGGCACTGTCCCACGTCAGGAGGAGTCCAAGGCCCCAGGGGCTCCTGAGAACACCACGCAGTAGAGGAGCAGGAAAACCTTGCCTGAAGACAGCCCGGAATCTACTGCCCTGTCTGTGGTGAATGCTGGGTGCAGATGGAGTGGGGCGGACAGTGGACAGGGTATCTTGAAGGCTCTGAGGATTGTTCTGTCTGGGGGAGGAGCCCAGTTTCTACTGGCAGGGGAGCTCTCTGCGTGTGGGAGGTATTTCGTGGGGTACATGGACTTTGGACCATCGGGAATTGGGGATGGCAGGGCACAAACAGGCTTATGCCACAAGGCCATGAGCACGTGGTTAAGGTATTGGCTGGAATCCCCACCTCCCTCTCCGGGGACAACGTCCTGTTAGCTCCACACTCCCTGCTTCCAGAGCTGCTGGGGGCAGGGAGGCAGCCACCCAGTCTGTACAAGGGGGTTTACAGGGTGGCCTGCATGACCCTGAGAGCTATGGGTTGCCAGGACCAGCTCCGGCCTTCGGGCAAGCAAACGTCTGAGCCCTCGGCGCTGTGGACACTCTTCCCCTCCTCACCCCAGCTGGGCCTTCCTCCCACTTCAGGTTCTCCCTGGGCCTCCGTCTCACCCCTGCCAAGCCCTGCTCTCCTCCTGTGCCAGGGGCAGCCCAGACTCCCCCCACTCCCTTCAGAGACCTCGCAGCCAGGTCACTCAGTGTGGGGGGAGGGAGAGGGGCGGGAGGGCTGCAGGGTTCCCCTTTGGCTGGGTGTTTCTCAGTGGCTGCAAGGCTGCTGATAAAAACCCCAGGATATTGAGTCATCATGGTGACTAGCTGGTAGTGAGCATCATTCCACTCTGCCCTGAACACTCTTGCAGGGGTAGAAAGCTCGAAGGGGTAGAAAGGGGTAGAAAGCTGGAAACTTCTCTCATGGAATCTCATAACCTGAGCTCTTCCTCTCCCCTCCTTTCTCTCCCTCCCTCTGCTCTCCCTGCCTCCCTCCCCACCTCCCTCCCTCCCTTCCTCTCCTCCTCTTCTTCAGCCTTCACCACAGACTTGGGGACCACCAGAGAGGCCACGGTTTCCTGCTTCCCAGCCTTCTCCCCCACCGTGTCTGCCCTCCTAGCGCCGATCCTGGGTATGGAGTTCGTCCTGGGCCTGGTGGGGAACAGCTTGGCGCTCTTCATCTTCTGCTTCCACACGCGGCCCTGGACGTCAAACACGGTTTTCCTGGTCAGCCTGGTCATTGCCGACTTTCTCCTGATCATCAACCTGCCCCTTCGCGTGGACTACTACTTCCTGCAGGAGCACTGGCGCTTTGGGGCCACCGCCTGCAAGCTCAACCTCTTCATGCTGTCCACCAACCGCTCGGCCAGTGTGGTCTTCCTCACGGCTGTTGCACTCAACCGCTACCTGAAGGTGGTGCGGCCCCACCACGTGCTGAGCCGGGCCTCCGTGTGGGCGGCCGCCAGGGTGGCCGGGGGGCTCTGGGCCA